>NC_022022.1:33728962-33781777 GCF_000317375.1 Microtus ochrogaster | reverse complement strand
ACAGTAGTTACATACACATTGATGCACTGTAACAGTAGTTACATACACAATGATGCACTGTAACAGTAGTTACATACACATTGCTGCATTGTAACTGCTGTGCTCCACGCCCCGTGTCTGTGCTCTATGCGCTGACACCAAGTTCCCGAGCTTCCAGCAAGGGGCTGGAGGTTAAAATACACAAAGACTCACAGACAAAGAGACAGCAACACGGGTTATCCTTGAATTCCCCAAGAATGCCCCCTTTATTGTGTTCAGGAGCAGATTATATAGAGATAGCCAAGCACCAGCCAAACCCACCAGAAACCACTCTCCTGCCATCAGGAACTCCTGAAGGTCTCCTGCTCAGAGCAGCTGTAGGCACTCAGATCAGGGGATTACAAGAAATTCAGGATCTGGGGTCTCACTGCTCCCAACATGTAAGAGCAGTTACACATACATTTGCTGCATTGTAACAGCAGTTACATACACATTGCTGCATATACAGTAGCACATCTAATAAGATGAACCCCAGAGAGAGTAAAAAGAGAAAATATCAGCAAACACGCTCTTAAAAGTTTCATGGTGTAACTTTATACACTGGATTTTACTAGGGACAAATGGTCTGGGAGCGAAGTCCTTTTACAGTACGATTACTTATATAATGTACTTGCAGCATGTAAGAGGCTCTATTAGAGTTCACCTGTGGAGAAACGCTAGTCTATTTCTCAGCTTTGTGTCTGTGGGAGTACACATAACAAACAATGGTTTGACACCTTCGTGGCCAGGAGCAGGTGGACACAGATGATCTGACACAGGAAAAACTGGGAATATTAGAACTGGTTCAAATTCTTTATCTTACTGTCTGATGTGTTTCCAACTCCGGAGGTGGTAATGTTTTTACTTCCAACAGTAAGACACTGCTCTATTGTCCACCTTTTCCACCGACATGGGTTAGACTGGTGTCAGCATTTGAATGTATTATCAGCTCACTCATCTTGAGAGTTAGTATTGTAGTTCAGTCAAGCTTTAAGTTTTTCTCTAATTGTGACATAACTAACCATGTACTTCTCATAAAAATTAATTAAGGGACAGAGACTCCAAGTGGCACTATATTTACTACAGTGAGGATAATCCTGCATGCAAATATAGGAGTTTGTTGTGAGTTTGCAATGTAGAAATGCCTAAACACAGTGAAGATGGAGGGGGTCTTCCTGTCCATCTATAATGCTGAAGTTAAACAGGGCCTTTGTTTGAAAGAGCCTTCACTCAGAGGGTTTCATTTCAGACAAAAAAGTCTAGAGCACTAGTATGATTCTAAAGGAACCTTTTTTATATCACACTATGCAGAAGAGGTCAATAAACACCTAATGGTAAAATGTGCTGTCACAATATAACCTTCATAAACAATAAATTTAGAGGTAAATGATACCAATAAGTAGGCATGCTATCTTAGAGAAAATATATCCTTGCAGAAAACTGCATGTAAATTGTGATAAAAAGAAATTTTAGATATGGCAATGAACAAAATATTGTAGATTGTATATGAAAACATATTACTAAGAACTTTTTTATCTAAATACATATAAACGAAAGACGCCACAGAGATAGCCTGAAGAACCAGTGACCTGATAAGAAAGAAAAGGAGAAAGTAACACAAGGGAAGACTTGCACTCCCTGTAAAGTCAAGGCCAAAGAGTAAGACAACACCACAAAATGGGCAAGAATCTAAGTTGGCATTGTGGCACTCTTGGGGCCCTATGGAAGAACTTGACAGAAGGGAAGAACATGGTGGAACCTGGTATTTTATCACTTTCCAATGGAAGACATTTGTCAAATGCATTGTGCATTTGTCTACCAGACAATAATAGAGCATTAAACATGGCAGCTAATGATCTCAGCAGCTCCAAAGCATCTGACCATTGTACAAGGAGGAAAAGAAAAGGCATGACAAATTAACTGACCTCATGGCAGATGACAGAAAGGCTGGCCTCTGAGAATTCGGGTGATGAGAATTGTGGGAATCCTAAAAAATGAGGGAACTCCTGTTCTAAAACAACCAGCCCCAGTCATCAGCACATCCATATAAAGAGACCTCCTCCTGCCTCTTCAGAGAAATATCAACGACGTTCTAAGTTTTCATAAACAATATTCATTTCGACCAGCATATAAGTCATTTATGAGATATGGCGTAGAAACAGGAAGACAGATGCTATAAGCAGAGCCACAGGTGAGTCAGAGTGGGGGTTCCCTTCTATGGTGTAAAAATGATGGCGAGTGGAATGCTTACAACATGGTAACATGACAAAGAGCTTACACATACTAGTCAAGTGGAAGTTTTAGATATAAATAAGCAATAATTTAAGACTCCAGTAGATGTACTTAACTTCAGGTTAGATGATAGAGGATTGATAAGTACAAAAGTACATTCAACACAAGACAAAGAATGCTCATAATCACATTGCCAAATTAGGATAAGACAGGATGTGGAACATCAATACTTGAAAAAAAACAATTTGTGATAATTTTTATGATTGATAAAAAGCACCAAATCACACAATGCAAAATATTGTAAACATCAAAGAACAATGAGGCAGACACTGAAGGGAAGAAAACCTAGGAACATTAAGTTTGTGCGTTGGCTTATGTTTTGTTTTTTTCTGATCTCTGAAAGAAGATAAAAGACACAATCTTCAAAGCAAAAACAGCTCATTAAGAGCATGGGAGAGAGATGATAATACACTGGCAGTTTTGATATGTAGAAAGTAAATATATTCCAACCTGGTTTTTGTAATTTAGCAAAATTCCTCCAATAATTAAAATGAAATAAGGACATAACTTTTCTATAGAAAATACTGATGTGGTCACTAACCTAAAATGTGGATATTCCAATCTAGATCATCACTAAACAATAGAATTATAACTTTGACCATAGGTATTTTATACTGCATAATTACCACATAAAAATTAAAGAAATGAAAATAGGGCATTTTATTTAGCCTAATAGGTATTAAATATTATTCTAGCACAAAATGTGTAATATTATTACTCAAATATCTCCTGCCACCTTAAATATAAATCTAAGAATTTATATTTAATGTCTGTGATACTAATAAAAATTTTATCTGTTCCTCTAATAGTCTGTGATATGTCAGACTTTTAGTTTTAGAGGATTATTGCTTTGATAAATAACTGTTGTCTGTTTAGAATTTAGTCCCTTATAATTAATATAATCATACTCAATTTCTGAGTATGTCTTCTAATAGTATGAACACTGAAATGAGAAAGAATCTTTGGATACAGCATCATTAAATGTTTAAATACACTACTGCCTTACAAAAACAATGTCTAAGGCAAATCATAGTCATTATGGTTAGTTTACAGCTACTATCTGTTAATGTTTTATATGAGAATATCTATTCATTTGTCTAAATGTACCCAGAGTTATAATCTGTTGGGCACAGGAGACCACTTCCTATATAGAGCCCCAGTAGCACAGACAATAAGAGCAACAATGAATAAATGAGACCTACTGAAACTGAGAAGCTTCTGTAATGCAAAGGACACTGTCATTAAGACAAAAAGGCAGCCTACTGAGTGGGAGATCTTCACCAATCCCGCATCAGACAAAGGTCTGATATCCAAAATATATAAAGAACTCAAAAAACTAGACATTAAAACCCTAATTAACCCAATTAAGAAATGGGGTACTGAACTGAACAGAGAATTCTCAACAGAAGATGTTCAAATGGCCAAAAGACACTTAAGGTCATGATCAACCTCCTCAGCAATCAGGGAAATGCAAATCAAAACAACTTTGAGATACCATCTTATACCTGTCAGAATGGCTAAAATCAAAAACACCAATGATAGCCTATGCTGGAGAGGATGTGGAGTAAGGGGAACACTCATCCATTGTTGGTGGGAATGCAAACTTGTGCATCCTCTTTGGAAATCAGTGTGGTAGTTTCTCAGAAAATTGGGAGTCAACCTACCTCAGGACCCAGGAATTCCACTCTTGGCAATATACGCAAGAGATGCCCAATCATACTACAAAAGCATTCGTTCAACTATGTTCATAGCAGCACTATGATGTGGGAGTGATTTCTTATTAATAAAGAAACTGCCTAGGCCCATTTGATAGGCCAACCCTTAGGTAAGCAGAGAAAACAGAACAGAATGCTTGCAGAAAGAAGCTGAATCAGTGAGTCTCCATGATTCTCCCACCCGACAGAGCCGCAGGTTAAGATCTTTCCTGATAAGCCAGCTCGTGCTGCTACACAGAATATTAGATATGGGTTAGATCAATATGTAAGAGCTAGCCAATAAGAGGCTGAAACTAATGGGCCAGGCAATGTTCAAAAGAATACAGTTTCCGAGTAATTATTTCGAGTAATTATAGCAGGGTGGCGGAACGCAGCCCGCCGCTCATCACTACAGCACTATTTATGATAGCCAGAACCTGGAAACAACCTAGGTGCCCCTCAATAAAAGAATGGATAAAGAAAGTGTGGCAATATACACTTTAGAGTTTTATTCAGTGGTAAAAAAAACAATGGCATCTTTAATTTTGCATGCAAACGGATGGAAATAGAAAACACTTTACTGAGTGAGATAACCCAGACCCAAAAAGATGAATATGGTATGTACTCACTCATAAGTGGATTCTAGCCATAAATAAAGAACATTGAGCCTATAATTCATGATCCTAGAGAAGCTAAATAAGAAGGTGAACCCAACGAAAAAATATAGTTATCCTCCTGGATATTGGAAGTAGACAAGATTGTCAGGCAAAAATTGGGAACACAGGGGTGGGGGTGGGGTGGGGGTTAGAAAAGATGGAGAGAGAGAAGGTAGAAGGGGAGGATTGGGAAGAGCTTGAGGGAATGGGATGGTTGAGATGGAGGGTAGATATGGAAGCAGGGAAGTAGCTATCTTAATTAAGAGAGCCATTTTAGGGTTGGCAAGAGACTTGAGTCTACAGGGGTTCCCAGGTGTCCAAGGAGATGTCCCCAGCTTGTTCCTTGGGCAGCAGAGGAGAGGGTGCCTGAACTGGCCTTATCCAATACCACTCTGATGAATATCTTGCATATCACCATAGAACCTTCATCGGGCGATGGATGGAGATAGAGACAGAGACCCACATTGGAGTACTGAACTGAGATCCCAAGGTCCAAATGAAGAGCAGAAGGAGGGAGAACATGAGCAAGGAAGTCAGGACCGTGAAGAATGCGTTCACCCACTGAAAAGGTGGGACTAATCTAATGGGAGCTCACCAAGGCCAGCTGGACTGGGACTGAATGAGCACGTGATCAAACCAGACTCTCTAAATGTGGCTGACTGAGAAGTCAAGGACAATGGCACTGGGTTTTGATTCTACTGCATGGACTGGCTTTGTGGGAGCCTAGTCTGTCTGGATGCTCACCTTCCTAGACCTGGATGGAGGGGGGAGGACCTTGGACTTCCCACAGGGCAGGGAACCCTTACTGCTCTTAGGACTGGAGAGGGAGAGGGAAGGGAGTGGGGAGAGTGGGAGGTAAATGGGAGGCGGGGAGGAGGTGGAAATTTTTAATAAATAAAAAAATAAAAAATAATCTGTCCAGAAATACTCAAGTTGCCATATTATATAATTTCAAAATATTTGGCTAAAGCACAATTTTAATTTATTATAATTTATTAAGAGACAATGTATTTCTTTGTAATGGAAAAGTATGTCAACCAAGAGGCTGCAACTTAATCACATTAAGGTAACTCCCCTGTCTTAACAATAAAACAAGGAAAAGCTATCAAAATCAGATTAGCAGTCAAATGTAGAAACATGAAGACGATCTTCACTATAATCTGTTAATGATTGCTTGACACCATCACCTAGGTGATCACGGTGAGTGAAGTTAAGGATCTGACTAAGATATCACCCCAGAGTGGAAGGGGGTGATACCCATGCATCTCTATGACCCTGTGGGTCTATTGTACTCACCAGTTAGAATACTGCACTCTGTCTCTTCAATGTTTCTGTTTGGCTTTCTGTTCTGGATGAGAGGTATTTTCTCTTTTAGAGGATGAATATGGCAGAGAGACATTGTATGTTCTCTTCAGAACCGAATGTCTTAAAAACGGACTGAGCTGAGAAGAGAAACAGAGCAACTTAGTTTATTTATATCATCCATATACTTTGAAGGATTAGTTTATATAAATGAACAGTGGTCTTGTTAATACAAACTAACTCACTGATGTCATTCATTAATACCCTAAATGTTTAGATTGATATCCAAAGTATTCTTTAACATACAATGACCTTAACTAAACTGTACTTAATATTCTTGACAAAAGTTATATGTATCTGAGAGAAACCAAACCCTTCGGTAAAACCTACAACTTTCTAATAATAAGTGGGTGCATTAGAACGTGTAAGTTTTATTTTTTTTAATATTGTGTTTCCAGTGAAAGCAGATACTAACTTTTCACATATGTTTTCTCCCAACATTTGCCATTCTGACAAATATCTGGTGTTAAAATATACCAATATCATCTTTCCAAGACTATTCTAGTAATTTGAACATGAGATAGCAAGACACAGCCCATTTACCTGACCCAGGCAACAGACCAATGAAAACACTGAGAAGAAAAAGAGTTTGAAACAACTTTACAAGGATCAAAACTAAAATTAAGACAATATTCATTCCCCTACTGTTATCTACATGCCTTTTTCGAGATATCTGCAAAATCAGGATGATGAACTTGTGACTCTGCTTTGGTATTGCTGTAAGTATTAACTGAAGTCAGCCACGTGAGCGAATCAAGCCTAACACACAGTTTGAACACAACCCTTGCAACACCTCCTTCTTATTTACGTTTCCTTCCCAGGGGACACACACAGTAGGATGGATAGAGACGCTGGACTCTGAGGCTAAACATTTAAGCCAACAAGTTGAGAGTTCTGCATTCTAGGCTTATAGTTTTCCACTGGGGTCTGAATGTGATAATTAACAACACCCTGCAATGGCTCTGCTTACTTACTCTCGAGCCGTGGCTCTCAACCTTCCTAATGCTGCAACATTTCAATCCTGTTCCTCATGTTGTGGTGACCCCCAACCATAAATTTATTTTCATTGCTACTTCATAACTATAACTTTGCTATTGTTATGTTGTTATGAATTGTAATGTTAATATCTGTGGTTTCCAATGGTCTGAGGAAACCCCTGTGAAAAGGCCCTTCACAAAGGGGTCACAAACCACAGGTTGAGAACTGCTTCTTTGGAGATTTCTTTTCCCCCTCTGTTGGTTCATCTGAAATAAGAGCCTGTGGTATCTTCAAGTTACTTGTTCCCTTGTCTGTTGCTCCCCCTGCCAACCTTACATATAGGAAATACAGAATTAGAGCAATTGTATTCTGATTCTTAAAACCACAGATTTGCCACTTATTTGCCAAAACTCTCAGTGTGTGTGTGTGTGTATAAAATTGGGGACCACAATGGACTAGAAAGAGGAAAGGAGAATTAATTCAAACCACCTACTGCCTATTCCTTACCAATTTCCAAGCAAATACACTGACTTCAGAAGGTGAAGAGTCTGTCATTATTAGGGAATGATGAAGTGCGGAGGACCATTAAAAACCAAAGGCTGGAATAAAAACGTTTTGTGAAGCCCTAAGTTTCCGAGCTGCTAGTTACCCTGCACAATCATGGAAGTAGGTTTCTAATAATCTCATCACAGAGCTGAGATACAAACAGAGCTGAATTTGGGCACAAGGAAGTAGAAACAGAGTGGATGTGCAAAGGCTTTATCTACATCAGAAGCAAGAAATGACCAATTTACTAAAGTCACTGTGGCACAGGTTCTATGCCCTTCCTTAAAGGCTCCTACACTAAAGACTTCTGATGTGGGAGGTCTCTCTTACTAAGAGCTGATGGCACCACACATTAGAGAAAAAGTGAGCTTTATATCACCTAAGATGGAGTGACTCACTCAGCAAACAGTGGTGAATGAATAGAACTGTATCTTAAAGTACTAGCATTTAGCATGATATGACAAAGCAACAAAAATTGGGTGCATTCAAAAGACACATGTGTTAAAGTAATAAGTTTTGTATTTATAAAAAATAAATCACTACATATCATCTAGATATTATGCATCTAAATTAAAATATCTAAATGTATATTACAAAATCAATAGATTAAAATACTACTGGTTACTATACCTAGGATTTTATTTTAGAAAGTCATTCTGATTATATAAAAAAGGTAACTGAAATTTAGCATATTGTTTTAAACAAAAAAAAATTTATATTATTTCAAAAGTCAAGGAAGAAATTGGCGCAATGGTTTTTACCAGGAAATGAAAAGGCTGCCATAATTATTTTACTAAATTAGAGGACAAGGTTTCCAAACATGCTACAGCTTACATCAAAGAATATGTAGACTCTTAAGGATCTGATACTGTGTGACATCTAAGGATAAGTAGACTCCAGAGGATCTGATCCTGTGTAACATCTAAGGACGTGTAAGCTCAGGAGGATCAGATACTGTGTAACATCTACGGACATGTAGACCATGGAGGATCTGATACTGTGTAACATCAAGTATACTTAGGCTCTGGAGGATTTTAAGACTCACTAGAAAGAGGTGACAAAGCACTGAAGGACAGCAGCAGGTTTTTGGAAGATAGCCCACATCAAGGGTCAACTAACCTTTGACAAGGCAGCAAAGCAATACAGTGGAGAAACAACGACAATTGTCAGGGTTACAGGAAGCCAGAGGGAAACATAATTACTGATTTAACTTTGAGGAAGATGTGATGATGACCAAAGAGACAGCAATTAAGAATTTGACAGTGAGTGACAAAACTGAAGTGGATGGCCACACCTAATCCTAAATTCTAAACCACTAAGAAAATATCAAATTAACAATCCTGTTCTTCCTAAGGCACATGCATATAGAAGAAAGCCTGCTACCATTACTAGAGATTTTTAGCCATCATTTTATGCCTTAGATAGTATTGAACATGAGATAGGCCTTTTGTGTATTTGAGCTTCCTGAAATCATGTGCAGACTGTAACTTTAAGAATGGAAAAGTCTGAAAGTGTCTCCCTGTCGCAAAGAGTAGCCTGACGTTCACCTCAGAGTTTTATATTCTATATCAGATGGCCTGCAAAACTGATTTAAAATTAATCTGAACTAAGAACAATTTATATGTGTTGTTTCATTTAAATGATGATGAATGTACTTGAATCATGAATTACAGCTGTGGAAAAATCAATGCACCTTTTAGAGCTGTGCTTCTGTCTCAAATGCATAATGAAATAAATTAGACTATAACTTTCCATTGGTTATAGCGTTCAGTAAACTTATAAATAATATTGTATATATTCACTATGTGCTCTAAAATATATTGCTTAAATCACTTTAGTCATGAAAGGTTATTAGTGCATATTTGTTCAAACGCTTGCTAGGATTAAAAGCATATATTTTCTTCCCCAGAATGATGAATGCCTTCCCAAATCTCAGTAAAAAATAATTTTTTACTTAGATGCAGCACTTTGTTCCTTGTCATAAAAGAAAATGAGAAGGTAAGGAGCTGTTTGCTTTTGTGGTATATGCATCTTAGAAGATGGAATATTGAAATTATTAGCAAATAGTTTTTAAAAAGTCACTGCCAGGAAAGACTAAGATAGAATATCTGTTCCAATGTAAAGGTGATTAAAGGAACACAATGACTAATGCATGATTCTCGATGTAAAATATTAATCAAAGAGTTAGAGAATTAGAATAAGATCTATATTACAGATAATAGCATAGTAACAATGAGAATCCCTAATTTTTATCATTGCTCTGTGGGTTTCAGAAGATAATACCTTCCTGGAAACGAGATAAATTCTGATGTACTTAAAAGTGAAAGATTATGATATATTATAGATCCAATAATGTCATAAAATATAGTATATAAAATGCAGAGCTATTTATGTGTATGAGAGAATAAAAGAGAGAGAAAGGAGGGAAATTTAAAACATATTTCATGATAACAATTAAAATATCAACTTTTGGATATGTTTCAAAACAAATGCAACAATGTGTAATCTTATTTTTTAAATTTTTATTTTATGTGTCTGGGTGCTTTCGCTGCACATATGTAAGTGAACCATATTGTTTCTGGTGCTCTCAGAGGCCAGAAGAGGTGGACTACAAGCCCCTAGAACTGGAATTACAACTGGTTTGGGGCCATGATGTGGGTGCAGAGTATTGAAGCTGGGGGTACTCTAAACCCTCAAGCCATCTCTCCAGCCCCATAACATGCAGTGCAACAGTGAAGCATTCTCTCTAGATTCCGAGTAGCCAGACACTCTGCAGCTTCTGTGCCTATGATTTGTCTTCCTCGAGAAATGAAAGCTCTGGGCTGGGGCACTGGCTCAGCAGTTAAGAGCACCGGCTATTAGGTTTAGTTCTTTTTTTTTTTTTTTGCACTTTTTAAAAGTACTATATTTATTATACAAAAAAAAACCTCCAAAAAGTTTCAGATCTTGCTGTGTAAAGTGACATGCAGTGATTGGTGTGGTCGCAGGACTTTGGACTACTGTCATAAAGTAGCCATGGCTTCCACAGCTTCGATGAGGTGTAAGGCGAGGCTGTACTGCCCGTGCTTCTCTGGCAGGAGCTCCATTACTTTGTGCACTAGTTTAGCTGTTGTGGCGATTGGCACATTAGTGTCCTGAAGATCCTGGGTGTTCATTGATTTCAGCCAGGTGCAGAGTTGATGTGCCAATCGCCACAATAGGTTTAGTTCTTAGGGCAAATGTCAAGGAGTAGAATAACTGCTTCATGTGGTAGATCTACTTTCAGTTGTTTTTGAGAATTCTCTGCACTGATTTCCAGAGAAGAGACACCAATTTGTGTTCTCACTAACAATGAATGAGGGCCCCTCTTTCTCCACAACCTTTGTTGCCAGTTGTTCTGTTGATCTTGGACATCCTGAGAAGAGTGACATGAAATCTCAAGGTTGTTTTAATTTGTATTTCCTTAGTTGCAAAGGGTAAGGAACACTTCTTGAAGTATTTCTTAGCCATTTTTATTTCTTTGTTTGAGAACTCGAGTTAGATCACTAGACCATATTGATTGGGTCATTTGTTCCTTTGACTCTTTGTTTTATGAATTCTTTGAATATTCTGGATAGCAATCCCCTTCCAGATCTAGCTGACAAGATTCTCAGACTTGGACCTAGAGGGGCTTCCAGGTGCCTAAGGAGAGGTCCCCAGTTAGTTCCTGGGGCAGCTGAAGATAGGGAACCTGAAATGATCCTATCCTATAGTCTTACTGATGAATATTTTGCATATCACCATAGAACCTTCATCTGGCGATAGACCCACACTGGAACACTGGACTGAGCTCCCAAAGTCCCAATGAGGAACAGAAGGAGGGAGAAGATGAGCAAGGAAGTCAGGACCAAGAGGGGTGCAACCACCCACGGAGACAGTGGGACTGATCTATTGGGAGCTCACCAATGCCAGCTGGATTGTGACTCGAAAAGCAGGGGATAAACCCGGACTCTCTGAATATGGCGGACAATGAGGGCTGCTGAGAAGCCAAGGACAATGGCACTGGGTTTTGATCCTACTTCTTGTTCTGGCTTTGTGGGGGCCTAGCCAGTTTGGATGTTCACCTTCCTAGACCAGGATGGAGGGGGGAGGACTTCGGACTTTCCACAGGGCAGGGAACCCTGACTGCTCTTCAGACTCGAGAGGGAGGGGGAGAGGAGGGGGGGAGGTTAGGGGGGGGAGGTTGGGGGGAGGGAGAGTGGGAGGAGTGGGAGGCTGGGAGGAGGCGGAAATTTTTTTTTCTTTCTTAATAAAAAAAAAAGAAATCTGAAAAAAAAAAAAGATTCTCCCCCATTCAGTTAGTTTCTTCTTTGCTCATCACCTCACATCTCCACCTGATGCAACCACAGAGAGATCTGTTGGGATCTGGCTCCATTCATTCACATTAGGCTTAGGATACAGAGCCTTGTGGTCAAGCATGACATTCTCAGTTCTTCCCCATACTCATTTTATAAACACACTAAAATAAAGTACTCTATATACCCTGTTTTTGATGATCAATTGCAGATAGTTGTCTGTTTCAGCTACAAAAATTGGTACTGTTGTCCATCAGTGTACATGTCTGCTAATGCATACACATACACACTTCTGTGATAATATCTGCACACTTAGACTTACAGAACTGACCGACGAGGTTCTGCAGTTATCTAAGAATTTCATTTTGCCTACATTTCCCCAGTGTCCTGTGCCTTTTATCTCCATCCCTGTCTTGTACTTTAGGTATGTTCATGGAAATGAAGTGCTTTGATACAGCCATGAACAGAATGTTTGTGTTTCCCCGAAGTCCACATTCTAAAACCCTGGTCTCCAACATGGTATGAAGGTGTTCAATACATCAGTACTTGCTTTTAGAGGCAGCTTTCATGAAAAGACCAGTGCTCTTCTATGACAGAGAGGTAGGTGGCTAGCTCTCTGCTCTGTGAGGATGAAAAGCCTCGGAACTCCTATGCAAGCTGGAGAGAGCTCCTACCAAAACCCAACCATACTAAAGTCTGATCTCAGCATTCCAGCTTCCAAAAATTTTGGAACACATTTATTTTTGTTTATAAGCCAATCACTCTATATTATTCTGTTATAGCATCCTGAAATTATCACAAGACAAATATATGTATATATATTTTTGTTTGTATGTATAAAATGTGTCTATGGTAGTTGGTGTTAACTGTCAACTTGACAGAATCTAGAATCGCATGGGATAGACCTCTTTGGGAGTCATTATGGTTACTGTAATTAAGGCAGGAAGACCTGCCCAAATTTTTCAGCTTCCATTCCATGGTTTGGATTGTGGACTGTATAAACAAAATAAAGGGAAGTTAGCAGAAACATGGACTCATTAATTTTTTCTTCTGTAATGCAGACGGAATGTGACCAGCTGCTTCAGGCAATAGCTACCTTGAATTCAACCATAATGAACTTGGCTGTGAGCTACAATAAACCCTTTCCCTCTTAAATTGCTTTTGTTAGGGTGCTTTATCACAGCAACAGCAAAGACTCTTGGAGACATTCTTCTATTTCAGTTTTTCTGGAAGATGCATTGAATTTGCTTTTCATGCTTAGACACACAACACCTCTAGAACTGGTTCTGTTTGTGAAGTAAGGTAGCACTTCACTTTTTCCCATACAAAAGGCCAATTGGATGAGTGTTATTTCTTGATGAGACCAACTTTCAACTTCCTTGTAAGACTGTATTTTCATAGAATCTCCATGGTAATATTTGTTAAATACACTCTTCCATTTGTTTACCCCTATGACATTGTCTTATCAAAAGTGGATTTCTAGAAATCTGGGCACTGACTATAATCACACTAGTTGTGCTTTTATGCATGGCTGCTTTGGCTGAAGAGTTCCATGTACAGAAACAAAAAAAGTGCAAAACACCCTGTCAGTTGTTCACATACATAAACTGATGAAACTTTTATCAGAAACTACACTTATTAGCAGGACAGGCTAAGCTCATGTCCTTAATATATCAAAGCCCAGCACATAAGCATATACCTCCAATTTCTTGAATCAGTCATAATTTTTGACATTGATTTTATTTAATATTCAACAGAAATGACTTTTATATATTTTATAATTTTATGTCGTTAAAATTAAAGATTTTCTTTTATTTCCTGAGTATTTAATAACTAAATTTTATTTATTTTTATTGTCATTGACTCATATAATTTATTTTAAATAATTGTAAATTTTCAATTTATGGTATATCATCAGAAAATTATCACAATTTATTTTTCCCAATATTTATACTTGTAATTTTAATTTCTATTTCCTTCTGAAGGGGGTTGAGACAGTATTTCTCCATGATGTCCTGGCTGTTCTGGAACTCACTCGCTCTGCAGATCAGGCTACACACAAACTCAGAGATCTGCCTGCCTCTGCCTCTCAAGTGCTGGGATTAAAGACATGCACCACCAATGCCCAGCTCTATTTCCTTTTTATACCACATTGCCAGGTTAAATAGAAGTTGTAACTAACATTAATTCCGAATGATAAGCTTTTACATTTTAGGATCATCATTCTTTTTAATAGTCTTTATTTAATTGTGTCATTGGCCTTCTTCCTCAGTTTAAGAGGTTATGTGTGGGATAAAAAAATCCAAGAAGATATCCTTCAAAGGGGGAAGTCTAAACAGGAACCTCATAAGAGCTCACGGTAACTACTAGAAGAAATGGATCACTTTGCATCTCACTCAGCCTGTGGTCCCTAGGAATCACTCATTTTCAGCCATTCAGAATTACCATGGAAGTGTGTCTCCGATCAGTAGTTCCAGCCCAGGAACACTGTTGCTGGTGCTATCATTTTGCTCAGTGAAACTGCAGAATTCTTTTCAACACCACTGCCCAGGCGCATTCTACGGAAAATGCCTTTTCTGTTCTTGTTCTATTGCTCTGTAGCCTTACCAGCCACTGATCCCATCAGAGTTTGGGTTCAGTAATTGTTATGGGCACGTAGTAGAATGTTAGTGTTGTTTTAATCTGTATTTCTTAACAAATGTGGGTCATGTTTTTAAATGCTTATTGTGGGTTCACAATGCCATGAAATAATAGTAACAGGATGCAGAAACTAAGATACACTATTGCACAGATGGCCCCAGTGTAAAAGGATACATTTGTGTCCTCTGCTGTGCTCTTACTCTTAAAAGTCACCTTCTGGTCTTCAGTTGGGAAACTTCCACAACTGTGTCAGGTAATGTTCCTTCTCCTGAGGAGTAGTCCTTTATTGTGGATGTAGTTACCTTCCTTCTAGGCTGAGTTCTCTACTTCTAAGAGGAGTTGGTAGTAAGTGCTGGAGGCAAACCATGCTTTTGTATTCCATGATGACAACAATCTCTAGGAATTATCACTTCCATTTAGCAAAACCCGGTCTGTGTATATCCCAGTCAGCTATTGGCTCCAATGGCCTCTGCTCCAGATAATGTCTGTGCTCACCAGAATTTTCGTCCTGAGTTCTGTTCTATGAATGGCTTGCTAGCATTAACTAAGCATACTTCGTGGTCTATTATCAAGGTGTTATTCTAGAGTGTTAATTACCCTATTGTTTATATATGGTCATTTTCCTTCATGGTGGCTTGTGATTGGTTGTGGTTCTTGTCATCTCAATCTCACTGATTAGGGATGAAAAATAAGCTCAAATAAAAAACATCAAAAAGAAAAACAATCTCACCAAAGTGTTTTGTCTTTATATGAGTTTGTCTACTCATATAAAATCTACTTATTATTAAATCACAGGGCAATAAAAAGGTTATGCATGCCTCTGATTATAACAGGTCTAAGATTTTGAAGCTGCCTGTTAAATACTAGCCATATCTAGCCTGCAGCACAAAGGCCATAGGAATTCCTGCCAAGTGCTACAACTTCTGCAAGTCTATTTGCCAATGTGTAGTTGACAGTTGCTAGGACACATCCCCATCACTTGTGTTTATTAATATCTAGTTATTTCCCAAGCACTACTCCATGACTTCTTTATGGATTTGTTGTTGGAGATGCTTTATATTGTTTTATGGCAATGATCCACAGACCACATGTATAATGCAAAAACTGAATAAAGGCTATTCAATTTAATTCAATTAAATGCATAATTTAGCATTGCTCAAAATGATACTATGTTTACATACTTTTGAATTTAAGAAGTTTGACTCACAATGGTGGCGCACGCCTTTAATCCCAGCACTTGGAGACAGAGGCAGGCAGATCTCTGTGAGTTCGAGACCAGCCTGGTGTACAAGAGCTAGTTCCAGGACAGGCTCCAAAACCACAGAGAAACCCTGTCTTGAAAAAAAAAAAAAAATAAAATAAAAAATAAAAAAAAGTTTGACTCACATTGCTCTATTGTATTTTTACTTCTTACTGCCAACATTTTCTGATCAAGTTCTTGCTAATGTGATTACAACTCAGTATTAACTGATTCTTTTTGTGGGGGGCAGTTAGGATAGGGGGTTCAAGACAAGTTAAAGACATGCACCACCATTGCTCATCTTAACTGGTTGGTTTTGAGGAATACAACTTAATTATTGGTGATAGGGTAATTTTACATTGTCTTCCATTCTTCCTGGATTAGTTTAAAAGGGTATGCCATCTGAGCTATAACTTACATATTTAGTCACTTCGCTGCCTCATAATTTTTGGAGTGGGTGTGGGCACTAAGTCTCCTTTCTCATCACTAAAAATAAGCTGTGTTAGAAGAGTGACTGGCGTATAGCAAGTATCTTTGATCTCCTACTCAAGTCCATTATCACTATTAGTGTGGGTGAGGGAACACTCTTTACATGCAATAGTGTGCATGTGGAGGTCAGAGGACAACTTCATGGGGTCAGAGGACAACTTCATGGGGTCAGAGGACAACTTCATGGGGTCAGAGGACAACTTCATGGGGTCATTCTCGTCTTCATATTTTACATTGGGTTTGGGGGCCAAACTCAGACTGTCAGGTATTCGTGGCAGGTGCTTTTCCACTGCACTGAGAGCTATCTCACCGTTCCTCTCGGTCATATTTGTTAATAATAATTTTTATAACGTTATTTCTATTTATTTCCAATTGTTAAATGTCATCATTTTCACACGTAAGTTTTAACATTTTAAATAGCAAAACTGACTAAATTCATTTGTGGGATTCTTCCCTTTGTAGTCATAGTTAACATATATTACTCATACTTTCCAAGGGCTTAGTAAAACTTTCCAAGATGGATACAAACATAGTAAAAGAAGTTAGAATGGGGCTTCAGACATGGGTCACTGGTTAAGAGAATTCCTGTTCTACAAATGAGCCCATATCACATGGCTCACCAGCACCTATTAACTCTAGATTCCAGGGATCCAATACCTTCTGCTATCCCCAAGAACACCTTCCCCCACCCCAACCCTTCAACCCACCACTTTCCCTCTCTCAGTCACATACTCACATCCACACGAAATTAATAAGCAAAAGGTGGTAGGATAAAATTAAAAGTGTGAAATTAGTTAATATAAGAAACTAAACTGGTGATCACTTTCCGTATATTCTCAGATGTAGTAAATTATGCATTCAAGTAGGAAATGTGATTATCTATAAGTTCAGAAATAACTATAGCATTTGTCAAAGGTATTTGCAGTAGACTTTTTGGTACCAATGCTAGTGTAGTCAAAATTCACAAATGTGTAAAGAAAAAAATAGTTAACATTTTAGTGACATTTTTTAAAAGTTCACAGCATTCAAACGAAATACTGTAGCTGAGAAGTGGAAAATGACTAAGTTATCTCCAGTACGTTCAAAAGGTCATGAGGACTGCCTACCCACTAAATCCACCCATCTGCCAGAAAGTCAGAACCAGACAAGCATTGACATTATTACAGATGGAGAAGATAAGCCAGGTCCATTGATTATATTCAGAACTTAACATGATTATTACTCTTTAGTTTTCATGGCAACCACAAGAGATTTTTTCATTTCTTAAGTTAAAATGTTAAAAGTATAAGGTTTTACTTTAATAGTTTTACTGTCGTAACTATCAAATTCTTATTTTTAAAACCTTAATTATACATTGGCATAATTAAAAGTTTTAATTTTACCTATGGTTTAAAAACTGAAAGCATCATCTTTCAATGCTAATGGCAAAGTACAACAGAATCACCAGATGAACCAAAAGAAGTGTTCAAGTTTAAAATAAATTACATGTATAACGGGTTCAAGAATCCATTTTAGATTTGTACAGTATGCATATTATATGAAACAAAAAGTATATTAATAATAAAGTGATTTTTAAAAATCTATTAAAAGGAGACCAGTCTGTTTAGATGATTATCCTACAGATAGAATTGGAGAAAAATGAAAAAGCAAGCAAACAGGTTAAAAAGTTTAGATTTTTCTTGACTGGGTCAAGAGATGTATGCAAATCCTGATGTACTAATGCAAAATAATTAGATTGTGAGTAAGGAACACTGCCAGGGAACACAGATGAAATGCAAGTCATCACATAGTCTGAATGGAAATACGTCTGATAGCCATTAAGACTGCTCTTGCAATTTCTTTAAAGAGGCAATTCAATATACTGCCATGAGCTTGGGTTTTCTAGGAAGCAAGATATCTATCAGGCATTTATGCAGACTGCTATAGACGATAGTCTTTCTAGTCTGGTTAGAAATAGAAAAGATCAAAATATAGGAAATGACCCCAAAGACGCTTGCATTATTTCATACCATGCCATCTTAACAGTAGATCCTGTGGCTAAATTATAAACAAAGCCTATCATGGACTTCACTTAAAACTAACAAAGACTGAAAAAATCCTTCTGCCCTAAGAGGAATGTTTATAAGACTCTAAGACATTAGTTGATGAATAAAATCTTTGTATCAACATTTTCTCAAAATTCATAAAGACTGTGAGACTGGAAAAGTTACCTATTAAGTTTTGAATGTCAATTGTTATAATGCCAAGTTATTTCTTCATATTTCAAAACTTCATGATGAATTAATATGTTTGCTCCATTGTTATTAATTAATCAGGAGTAGAACTTTTCTCCTCCAAGTCACGAGAGGGAAACCTCCCGCTTGTACTTTCTGATGCTACAGTTGATGACAACTAGAATGTGCGTTCCCCACGAACTCCACTCTTCTGAGGGCTGCAGTCCAAGCATGGGTCACGCACACCTAAAGTTATGTTTCCTGGGTCTTCAATCATTTTATAAGATAAGATCCTACAAAGAGTTCTTAAAAAGTCAGTTTCTGATTATTAGAAACACAGTCTCCAGCCTGCTCACTTTTCATTTATTTCCCTCCATCTTCTAAGCACTACAGAGAAGCAAATCCATTCTTTCTATAAAGCACACAAAATTCTTTTAAAAAATATTTTCTATATTCAATTGGTTAGAAGCTCAAGAATAAAAATAAATTACAGCGTTTACAATATCACTTTTTTTAATTCGGACTTTAATAAGAACGACTCTTCTAAAACTTGTGCTTGCTATCAGGATGTTCTATGTAGCAATCACTTTATTTTAATGCACTCTCAAATCATAATATAACAAAGCTTTTTGTGAAACAATTTCCTGAATTTTAGAAGCGACTTGGCAGCATCCTTTAGAAGTCAAATTTTTTGTGACCTTTATGGCTTATGAATAAATTATTTACATTACTATTTTTCAGATATAAACTATTTGATAAGAAATATTCTTTTAATTCAATAATTCAGTTACTATTTAATGGGACTTTGAACTAGGAAAGCAGTTGGATGATGTAAGTGGGACCTAAGGGGCAATCTTAATAGGAGCTTGGAAGACAGCAGTGTTACAATCAATGTGGAGGCCCAGTCCAAAAGCTTTCAGAGCCAACAACTCAGATATGACAAAAATTCTTGTGATATTTTGCCAACTACTGTGGCTGCTTTTAGTCTTTGTCTGATGAATTTGCCTGATGCTAAATTGAGAGTTTTTGGAATAATTTTGTTGGCAGAGGCGATATCAAGACAGCCTAATATTGACTCTGCTGTATGGCTATTAGTGATCACTTCTATGCAGGGCTAACATGAGAAGTACAAATAGGGCAAAGAGAAATACGAAGTGCATAGTACTGGGAGGAAATGAGCCACGGGAAATTTAACGTTGGAGTGGAGAGCTGTGCTGAAAGAGGTGAGGAGAACACGGGTGTGAAAGAGGATGACAACCGGGAATGCCGTCCTCAGAGCAAGACCCTACCCAAGTCATCTGGCAATTAGTGAAAGGGAAATGCCCAAGGAAATTCCTCCACACAGAACAGCATCTACAAAGGAAAGTGTATACAAATGCACTTCAAAGGGAGGGCCAGATTCTACTCCAAGTGGGTAGCCAATTTTGGTAGTGTCCTCCATGTGGTTCTGGCTAGACAGTCATGGAGAAAACATGAGCAAAGGGGTTCTGAAGTCTTCCTCCAGGTTTAGAAAAAATCCGAGGACAGATGTGTGGTAGTGAAGTCCCTGCCTTGATGACCTGAGTGCCCATTGTATGCAGCTTTGAAATAAATTATCTTTGGAGTTTTCCCCCTGAGCTTATCTTCATGTCTTCCATAATTCTAGCTAAACTAAAATACAGCATAAAATATAATATAAAAAACACAAAAGGTCATTTGACAATGTCAAATTTTAAATTACTTTTTAAATAATAGGATGAATATACATTAATCTTAAAACAACCCATGTCAATTTTATCTCATATTTTTACATCAGACAAGCTAGTCTTCCTAAATTTACTTTCTTACACTTAATATTGAGTCATGTAGCAAAACTGTCTCTCATTCTTTGAGGGGAATATATTATACATTTCATTTTGAAAATTTTAAATTTTAATCAAAAATGGTATAGAGGCAGATAAATATATTAAGCATCTTGACTTAAAATGTTTAAAATGAATTCTATTTTGAATAAATCCAGTTATTTTTACCAAATATTATAAATTAGTTATTTAAGAAAGAGATATTTAGCCAAAAGTTAAAAAAAATAACCAAAACAACTATACACCAAATTTTACTTCCTCAGACTTAAAGTAGATCAAATTAAAATGGTGCAGTGTTGGAGAAGCAAGATAGTTTAGCAGATCCAATCTCTTGCTAACGTTCTGAAGCCAATCCCCAGAACTCACATGAGGGAAAGAGAAACCAGAGTGGATACGTTTTTCCCTGACATCCATATGCTGCCAACTTGGTACACACACATGCATACATATCCACGCCCACACATGCATGTGCGTACACGCGCACACCCAAACAAACACACACACACACACACACACACAAATCAAAGTATAGTGTTTTACTGTATTTTGAGCTGTTGAATATCCCTACATCAATGAACAGCTGCAATTCCTAGATGTTTACAACATTTCCCACAGGTTTTCCTGTGAGGAAAGGTGAGAAAGGAATATTCACTGTGCTCATATATGTCTTAGACACATTGGATATCAGTTCAAAATGATTCATGCACTCACACACACCTTCATATATAACATTTATATGTAGAAAACTCAGAGAAGACATTTTATACATAAAATATAAGTTATAAATATGTTAAAATAATAAAGGCAAGGTTATTGAGTAACTTCAATTTCTGTGTTTACATTATTACTCTGAACATGAAAACGACACACTTCCAAAAAGATTCCACTTATAGGTATGGATGGAAGTGATTCCTATAGCTATATATATTTAAACAAGGTAACTAAAATAATTTTCATTTTTTTCCTTTAATTTTAACAACTGTAAGTTCTTGCTTAGATCAATACAGAATTTTAACATGGAACAGAATGTCTTTTGTAACTCTAGGCAAACAAAATAGAGCTGCCCAGGGGAAAAATTATCCTGCATGCTTCCCCCAAGACACACGCTGAACTCAGGATTACACTGTAACTTCTTCTCACAAAAGATGGTGATTTGCTTTGCAGTCATCTGCTTCCTGCTGCTGCAAAAAATGTAAGCTTTGTTTCAGAAAAGCTTTAACCTGAGAATTACTGCGTGCCGTGGTCACCACGTGAAACAGACAAATAATCTCGAAGGCAGCCAGAGAACTAGGTTTGGAAAATAAAATGAACCGTTGGGAAGGCACAGCCATGCCCCCTGCGTTCCTGCAGGCGTTGGTACAATTCCACACTTTCTCTCAGGAGTACCCTAAACTTGAAGGAAGTTCCCACAGAGCACAACGTGTCTCCCAGCAGTAGCTGAATCTTGCATCTTATCTAATAACTGCCTGCAAATATACCTTTAGCTGTTGTTTCAACTGTCCTGAGAGCTGAGACTCTCTGTGGGGCATCCATTTGGCCTGCCAAATATTTCTTCACAAGTTGTTTGTTTTTCTGCTATTAACTTTAGATAGAAGTTCAAGATTTCATGAAAGGGGAAAGCAATATCCATGTTAAGACATATTAAAATATTAAAATAATTTTGCACATCTATCAGCAACATGCATTGCTAAGGGTCAAGAAAAGAAACACGGTCACAAAAAAAAGAAAGAAAAAAGAAAAGTAAGCAAAGATTCATGATTAATCCCATCATCTTTTTTTTTGTCTTTTTGAATCTTATATACTTTATTTAATAATATGAGTTGCATAATCTTTCTTCAAATGACAGAATCGGAATTTGTGGATGAATAAAACTCCATTAAGTTTATATGATTATTATTTTTCTCATTAAAATTATTTTTTAAAGAAGCATGTCTTAATTTCACTTAATAATGGGCTTTATTATGGCTTTTTATCCATGACAATGTATTTCAATTACTTTCATCCACTGTGACCCTTTATTGCCTCTCTTTGACATCCATCACTTCCCTTCTCAACCAGCTCTCCTACTTTTGTACCTTTTTATTTTTGAGATTTAATAAAATTACATCACTTCTCCCTTTTCTTTCTTCCCTGCAAACCCTCCCATATACTCCTCCCATCTTGCTTTCAAATGTATGGCCTCTTTTTTATTTATTGTTATTATATACATGTATGTATACATACATATTCCTACCTATAACCTGATCGGTTTGTATAATGTTACTCAAATGTATTTTTCAGGGCTGAGGAAAAAAATGAATCTTCTAAAGGGAATATTTCACTTAATATACAATGATTTTTAATTATTCTCTAATTTTTCTTTTTGAGGTTAATAATGTGATAAATTGCTTAAAATAATTTTCAGATCATAACTAGACTAAGTATATATGTTTAGGTTCTGTTCAACTTGATTTACTAATATTTTGTTGAGAAATTCTGTTTCAATTTTTATATAGGTGGCTGAGAATGCCCTTGAGCTTCTGATTCTCTTGCCTTAGTCTCTGAGGACTTGGATTACAGGAGTATATATGCCATATCCAGGGATAGAAAAGACCCAAGAAGAGGTGGCAGATGGCTACAAGGAAACAGAGTCTTCTGGACACATCAGGGTTACAGCAGATGACGTTACAGTAGCTGTGACGCTGTGGGAGACTTGTGAACATCTGAAACAGACCATGTCCCAGAGTGGAGAGGGCATCTATTGAGAACTGAACACTATTAGGGAAGAAAGAGCCAATTCTTCCTAAACTATAGGCTCTTTTAAGTCTACTCTTCCCGAAGAGCATTTATTTAGTATAAATTGTCCTCAGTGGGGAAAAAAATCATAAAACTGGATGGGAGGTAAGAAATAGTAGGTCTAGGAAGTGTAGAAAGGGTAAATACGATCAAAACACGTTGAATAAGATTCTCAAAGAATTACTTTTTTAATAAAGGAACAGAGGGCCTGGGAATATGGCTCAAAGGGCAGTGTTTGTCTGACATACAATCCCATCATCTTTTTAAACAGAAGCTTCTGTGATCAATTGCACAAAAAATTCGAGATGAATTGCTTAAGGATTTAAAATGAAAATGAGGAAATAGTCTGTGAATGTTCCTTCTGTTTATTCTCAGGTGTGAAGGAAAATTCAAACAGGAAACACCATATGCAGGCAGCATATGTAATTCTGACCACTTGCCAACCTCAATGCATAAAAGCTAGATCACATCAAACTGATAGCAATACTTACCATATCTCCCGTGTTAGTCATTTCACTACAGTGTTGGGGCCTAGACACTTAATAACTATAATTTGAATATCATTAATCATATTATATAAACACAATATATATAGTAATACAAATTTTCCATTTAAAATTACATACAGTAAGAGAAGACAACACATTTCTGCCCTACCATGTTTTCTTTGTTGTTTTCAAACTTTTAGGAACCGTATAGCCATAGAAATCTTCCAATGGCCATAGCAGCCATACTTCTCAGTTTAAAATTGCCAGCTTAGGGTAAAGGAAATGGCCTGATTTCCATCTCTGGAATTCACATACTGAAAGGAAAGTACAGACTCTAGAACGTTGCCCTTTGACCTTCATACAATGATATGACTCATGTGCCTCTCCACATATGAATGAACACACACACACACATACAAGCACAGAATTTTTAAATATTCAGTTTACACAGCCACACACATTATGGTAAGTTTCTTTCTATGAAGTTAATTTGAAATGTCTTACACAGAATACAAAATAATTTCTCAGAAACTACAATTAAAGATTGTTACATTGTTAAAGGTTTTAAAAATAATTGCCAAATTCTGTAATAATACTTAGCTTTCTATATCATATGACTCTGCCCTTTTATAACTTTCTGAGAGGAGTGTGGTATAGTTTATCAGATAAAAGTGTTTGATTTTCACACTGATGAGAACCACACAGCTCAGGAAGTTGACACTGTAAATCCATCCAGGATTCTCATACTCATGGAGCTGGTCTCTTGATTCCTAGACTTCTCATTATTTATTCGATTTAGTGTTGTTGCTGCAACTTCGATGTGCTCTACTGACAGGAGGGCCGAATACATTTTAATGGACTAAGAGTGAGTTCCCAGCTAGTGTACGCAGGAAGTCTGGCAAGAAGCTGCCGCTGCACATCTCCCTTAAGGGGACACAGGTTTCTGGAGCGCCTTCCTTTCCTGAAGAGAGGTTATGTGACCAGTGTGTGTGTGTGTGTGTGTGTGTGTACTTAAAATGAAGCAATCCAGTGAGCAGTAACCTAGTCATGGACATCTATTGTAAGTGAGTCAGTTAATTAACAACCTAGTTTGATTTCTAAAGGAAACCCTCCTGGGAACATTTACATATGAGAGAAGGTTCTCCGGAATCAGAGTGTTCGTTGAGTAGCGAAAGTATTTTTACTGATGCATCGCCTTTCCATGTATGACTTAAACATAGCTTAATATAAGTCATGTTTTTGTTTGCTTGTTTGTTTATTTTTTTAGTTTTTATTCAGTGTTTATGTAATATTACTAAGGCAGAGGCTAAGTCAACCCTCCTCACAAACATCTCCCTTAGCATTTGGAAAACTGATATTTTTTATTATATGAAATGGTGTGTTATTTGAAATTTAACAGTTAGCATGCTTGTATTCATTGTAAAGACAGTTATGAGTCATGAAGCATGTCTGTTCACAGTTAAACAAAATAAATGCATAATCACACAGCTTAGAAGTAAATGCAATATTTAACATCTACAACTCTTAAGATCTTTAATCTTAAGAGAAGTCATGAGCTTAAAACTTGTAATTAATCAACACACATTTTAACTGAACCATGAAACAGAACTATACTGATGGCACAGATTATTAGTGTAATAAATATTAAATGTTAAAAATTAATCAATTAATGCACTTCTTACAAGGATGAGATGAAGGCATGACTGAAAAATGCTTCCCTCAATATTTAACAAAATACAAAGACTGATGGAGGAAGGCCATTGGTTAATTAAATAAAGAAGCTGCTTTCCTGATAGGTTAGAACGTAGGGGGAGGAGTGAACGGAGCAGAATGCTGGGCGGAAGAGGAAGTGAGGTCAGACTCCACAGCTCTCGTCGAGGGGGCAGACGCCTCAGAGAGACATGATGCTCCATTCCTGCGGGCAGAGGCGAGAGCTCTGCTCTCTGAGGCACACGCGATGAGGTCCGACCCAAGGTGGACGTAGGCTAGAATCTTCCCGGTAAGCGCACCTTGGGGTGCGACACATATGATTGGAAATGGGTTAGTCCAGGTGCGAGAGTTAGCCTAGAAAAGGCTAGATAGAAATGGCCAAGCAGTGATTAAATGAATACAGTGTCTGTGTAATTATTTCGGGGCATAAGCTAGCCGGGCAGGCGGCCGGGGTGCTGGGGACTCAGCCCCGCCGCTCCTATTACTACAAAAGACAGTAATTTTTTTTAAAGAAATGATGGAGTTTTGCAATGGACTCACACTGTGAAACAGGCCCAGTGCAGAGCTCAGACAAGAAAAGCAACATCTAAGACAAGAAAACAGGCATGGAGGTCATATTTGATCCATTCCTTGTCCTGAAAAGATACTATTTACATACAAATTAGGAAAGTAGATCCTGACATTTTCATTAAGAAATATCTTAAGATATTTCACATGTAGTATTAAGAGTGATATAATTTTCCTGGGTTTGTACAATACATCAATATTTTCAGTTATTCACAGTTACACATTTTCCTTATATTTTGATATTTCTTTAAAATGTATATTATAACTTACATTTATAGTAAGGAATATTAACTTCAACTTTATTGCCACATTTAACTGAAACTGGTCTATATTCTACTGAAGATTCAAGTTTTCACCTCAAATTATACTGCTGCATTGAAATAAACTGAAGAATTTCAGGCTTGGAAAGAACATGGGACAAAAAAACAATAATACTGGTATTATTGTGAGAACAACTTAAATTACCCATGGGAAATAATATGAGAAAAATACTCTAAGTTTTATTTAAAATTATAAGTTATTTTATTCTAAATAACCAACATACATACATATATATACATACATAATACATACATACATATCTTTGGTAAACTTCATGCTTCCTAACATCATAATGT
Organism: Microtus ochrogaster; assembly: GCF_000317375.1. Lineage (NCBI taxonomy): Eukaryota > Metazoa > Chordata > Mammalia > Rodentia > Cricetidae > Microtus > Microtus ochrogaster. The sequence continues at coordinate 33,755,338 of NC_022022.1, read as the reverse complement.
CTGAATGTTCTATTTTATACACTTACACTGAAATTTTAAGAGAGGGAAATCCATAGTCTCTATCACTTATAGTATTGCAAATTAGTAATGTAATTGATTATATGGAATTCCCTTTGAGATTTTAAAAATGTACATAACTAAAAATAAATGCGTTTGCTAGTAGCTTCAAGTATCAGCATGGTTTTCTTCTTGCTGAATGGCTCTTAAGTCCAATCAGAGACTGTCTGTTACCTTCAAGATATTCACATGACCACTGAACCCTAAAAATTGTCATGTCAGCCTAGCTGGTCAGTTTTGTGGTTATCATGGTTGGGTAGGTCTGCTGGCTGCTTCCATCTTTTGGAAGCTTGCTCGGCATCTGTTATCATATAAGCTAGTCCTCAAGGAGGAGCCTTTCACATCAATTCCAGCTCAAGGCTGAGATTCAACCTCTGGGCTCTGTTTTTGAAGGGCACTGTGTCTTTGGCAATAGGAGCTTACCCTATACCTCTGGGTGGGGAGCTACCAAGAGCAATAGCAATATTTTTCAATGTTTTGAGAGTCTCTTGGAAAATCCTGATCAACAACTCCAAAAGGATTTCCTGGCCTGGTTCTAGGGTTTTAACGAGCTGCTTTCCTACCCCACGATTTACCTTCCTTAGGCCTAGGTAGGAGGTTAAGCCACAAAATACCCCTTACGTAGTAAAGCAAAGATTCCTAAAGATATTAAATGAAATGATGCTAAAAATGTATAAAAAAATTATTTTTAAAGAAATACAAATTTCTGGGGTTTGTGTTTGATTTTTTTCACAATAAACTGTATCACAGCACATCACATACATCACTGAAGATAACCAAAAAAAAAAAAAAAACAGATCAGAGAATAAAGATCTGGAAAGGCAGCAAGCTCTATTGGAGACAATATCCAACCACATGTACCAAACATGAACTTTACATTATCCAGTTTCTCCATCTCAAAGTATTTGCTTTTTCATGTAAAATGTTAAGAAGCCAACAGAAGATGTTGCCAAGAGCCAGAGAGTCACATCACTTTCTGCAGCCTCTCAAATAAAGGATCGGAAACAATGAAAGGTGAGCATAGAGCTGAAGAAGGACTCATTGGTTAAGAGCACATGCTCTTCCACACGGCCCCAGTTCAGTTCCCAGCACCCACATCAGCTGACTCACAACCACCTATAACACCAGCCTTCTCCATCTCCATCATAACTGCTTGAAACCAGATGGAAGCAAGCAAAAACAGGAAGAGCAACTATTCTTGAGTGGCTTTGTGAGTAGCAAAATAGTAGCTGACATCCTGATGTGAGCACTGGAAGCAAAGACAACCAGAAGGAAGAAAGGAAGCAGAAGCAAAACTTCAAAGCTGAATTCTGCACACAGGTTAGAGATCCTTCCCATTGGAAGGCAGAACAAGAGCAATTCAAGGCAAACTAAAACTGACAAAAATCGGTGCAGTAGATCAAATGAAAAACTAAAAGGAATTCTTTAGGCAGAAGAAAAAATGCGTTGCTTATCACATAGATAAATGTAACTCACATATAAGGAGCTTTAATGTGATGATTACTGTACAAAGTCATAGTAGTATATATGGTACTCAGAATGTCCAATGAAACAAAATACATCACACAGGACCATAGTTACCTATCCTCAGAATTATGTAGGACATATGAGAAATAAATACCTAGTAGCTGCTGAAGAGTTGGCACAGTAGATGAAGTTGTATGCAAGCAGCATCCAGGAGAATCTAAGTTCAGATCTGCAGCACCTACAAACTTGCAGAATGGGGGCCTGTGTCTGTAAGATCAGCACTAGAGGAAGAGATGCAGAAACGGGAACTTCATGCTCAGTAAGAGACCCTGTCTCAAAAAATAAGGTGGAGAGTAATCTAGGAAGAGTTCCGCCTTTGGTATCTGGCTTCTATGGCATATGCACAGATAAACACGTATAAGCACATGTATATACATACATGCACAACATACACACACACACCTCACAACAAAAATCAATCTGCTGTCACACAATGCGAAATATTTCTTTTTGTTTTCTATTTCATTCACTTAATAAATTTGCTTAGAACTTATAATAAGTTATAAAAATAAGTGGGATTTATTGTCTTTTGAACAAATTTTACAGTACATTATGAAAATATTAAATACAAGTCAGTATTTTGGGCTAAATTTATTAGAATAAAATAATCATCTCACAAACTCTGTGTCTACACTGCTTCATAGAAGAGGCATGGGATTTAATGCTCTGTGGGGAATCGGCACTGTGTTGTCGCCCACCCTTCTCACCAAGGGCATCTGTCACAGTTTTACGTTCTTCATTTCCTTCCTTAGTCTGCATACTGCACCTCTGAACTTACTGTAATTAGATTGCTGCTTTCCTGTTGTGCACTTGAGCCCTGTAATGTGTAACCATGTACCTCAGAGGAACACACAAGCATTATAGAATAATCTGTACTGTAATGCATGATTCTTAGGACCATGTAAGTCCATAGGCTTATTGCATTTCTCGTCCTCTTAAATTCCTGAGTCTACATACAGCTCTTTCTTTTCAAAAAATGTTAAGACGTTGGTGGTGTTGTAGTGCTAAGAAAGGTAAGAGCCAGAAGGGGGGATCTATTTTCACTGAAACAGCACTTCAACAGCACAGCACAGAGGCACAATGAACTCCCAAGGGATGAGGCTTGCACAAGATCAAGCCATCCAAAATCTCAGCATGGATGTAAAGTGGCTCATGAAGTCCTACCTGAGGCTGAGATGATGGCAACTGATGACTACAGGGGCCAGGGGAGTCGGTTTTTTTCATGGATGTGGCTGTCTATGCTCCTATGTCCATGTACATACATGCAGCACTAAGTATATTCAGTAGGTATTAAATTAAATTAAAAAAGATATGACATTAATTTCAGAAGGAAAATAGTGGGAGAATAGGAGAGAAATTAAAGGGGAAGTAAAGGGGAATGGATTTGATCAAAGCACTTTACATGCATGTCTAAATAATTAAAATCATTGTGTGGAACAGAGTGACAAATATCAATGCATCAATGGAATCTGCAAACACAAGTCTTTAAGATGGTGTTAGGGCTACTGGTAAAGGCTTGTGTGATGGTGTGTTTGATGGGTGTGTGTGTGTGTAAGATTGTGTGTGTGAGTGTGCATGTTAAACCATGAAAAGGAAGTGTTACGGGGATTAGAAGGAAAAATTAATGTACAAACTCTTAATGCTTTCTACAGAAGGAAAATGTAAATAAATATTAATCATTTTTCACTAACTTCATAATGGCTCCCTCTATCAAGATATCACTTTCCTTGTTCTCCCTCTCCGTTCTTCCCACAACTCGACCATCCCATTCCCTCAAGTTCTCTAAGTACTAGTGGAGAGGGTACCTGAACTGTCTTCCCCTGTAATCAGACTGATGACTAATTGTCATCATAGGACCTTCATCCAGTAACTAATGGTAGCAGGTACAGAGCTAAGCACTGGGCAGCCTGGAGTCCAGACAAAGAGAGGGAAGAGCGTTAACATGAGTAAAGGCTTCAAGACCATGATGGGGAAACCCACAGAAATAGCTGACTCGAGGTAGTGGGAGCTCACTGACTCTGGACTGACAGTTGGGGAACCTACATAGGACCAAACTAGGCCCTTTGAATGTGGGTGACAGTTGTGTGGCTTGGGCAGTTTGTGGGGCCACTGGCAGTGGGACCAGAATTTATTGCTAGTGCTTGAACTGGCTTTTTGGAGCTCATTCCGTATGGAGGATACCTTGCTCAGACTAGATACATGGGGAAGGCCTTGGTCCTCCCTCAACGTGATGTGCCAGACTTTACTGACTCCTCAGGTGAGGCCTCACCCTCTCTGTGGAGTGGATAGGCAGACCATGAGGGGAAGGTGAGGGACTAAAAGGGAGGGAGCAAGGGGAAACTGGGATTATATGTAAAATGAAAAAAGATGGCTTTAAAAAAGAAAAGAAACAAATAAAAATGTTAATCATTTTATATGATACTTGAAATGGCCGTCATAGAAATGATTAAAGATGGTGAATATGTGATGCAGAAGTAGGGAATGAAAAGCATCTAAGTTAACACGAGAGAGAAAATAGAAACACCTGAGACTTTGTTGAAATATAATTTTGTTCCTGGAAAGTGATTCAGTTTGTTTGTAGACTATGAAAAATTTCATGTCAATATTTTGGCAAACATTTGCAATATACCATATAAGTATATAATTAAGATTATAGGCTATTGTATTCTATATTTTATAGATATGAATACTGTATTTATTAAAAACTAGAACCATATGTCATAATTTATTAAGTGATCTACATCACAGTCGAGTAACTTTTGCTAAAGAGAAAAGCAGGAAGCTTCCTGGAACATTCCTAGACTAACTTGACACACTCGTAATACTTCATTATCTCTCATTGGTCAAGTATCACTTTCCTAAAGAACTACTGAGAAAATTTTATTTAAATTATCAAATGAGTTTTAGTATTTAAAAAAAGCAAAGTATAATGCCAGCTATATGAGATACATGCATCTCAAAACAACTGACCAATTTATTCCAACTCAAAGGAAAACTTAAATTTTTAAACTTTTAAAAGCTTATATAAATTTATAAAAACATACCAAAGTTTCTATTTAAATTTTGAAAATGAAACCATATTTATCACTATGAACTTTAGGAATCTAATAAAGAAAATATGATTTGATGTTCTAAATTTTAATTATATTCAGAAAAGAAATCTTATAAGACATTATTACAGTGTCTAATCTCAAAATAAACTGTAAAGAATGGTGAAATTTCATTAACACATTGTTCAGGAAGTCATAGAGAAGTTACAAAAGGAAAGAAATGTGATAAAAAAACAACTTAATGAGGACATGTGGTTTACAATATGAAGAAAATCTGAAAAGTGATTGTAGGTGTTAACTTTAGAAAGTTACTAGTAGGCATATATGAATATAAGCCTGAACTTTCAATTTTTGTGTTTAAAGACCAAACAAAATTCAATGTATTACCATTGTTTACCACATTTTTGTCACGCTTTAATTAAATGGAAGATTCCATCCACTTTTAGGAGAAAAAGCAGTTGTTAGTATTTCAGAATCACAGAATGGCAACAAAAAGCTTTATTTCCGGTACCACGTTATCAAACTGATTGCTAGAATTAATTCTGAGATAAGAACACTGACTTATACACACTACCAAGTGGCCACTAAGAGGACCTGGAAGGGTTACCACCAGCAGAGCGAGTTGGTTAACTCTTGTCAAGGTCAAGGTTGCAGTCTGGGCAATAAATTACACCTTGCTATTAGAGAATAAACATGGGAAAACTTCTTCAACAAACCATCCAAAATATTTCAATTGATAACATTTACTGAAAACATAGGGAACCACAAGGAACAAATTTTAGTCACCTATGGTCTCACAGGAAGGTAACTACATTTTCATATCATGTGTTCACTTCACCTTCTGGAGAGCATAGAAACAATGCCAGGGATATTGGACTAGAGTATTTAGAGCCTGTAGAGGAGGGGAAATACTACCCGTACTCACCTTCAATATCCCCACCTCAGTACCCCTCCATAAAAAGTCATTGTTATCAAATAAGTCCAATGACAAAGATAGCACAGATTATTGCCATGCTACAAATACAGTTGAAAAGCACAACCAGAAAATCCCTAATTGTTTGTTTCTGCTCTGTATAAGACGTGGAACTGTCATTTGCAACACTTGCCTATGTCTCAAGACACTGGAGTGCTGTTATTCAATGCTGGATCAATTAACTTCCCAATGAGCTTCACTACCTAGATCACTAACTGATTACTTCTAAAGAGCATTCATGTGTGTGATCTAAGGATCTGGGCATGATCACAAAAGGCAATCTACCGAAATAAGGAGAAAGAAGTTATCAGGTGAGTTACACAGATGAAGTGAGACACTGGAACGTAAGAAAAGACACGAAAGCGATCAGCTATTCGTGGGTCTATTATGTGCATAACGGGTCCAATATAAAGCTGGAGCTTAAAGTCAGAATGCAGCTGTTAACATCATGCCTGTTTATGAATCGACGTGCTGCTAAGAGCCCCATCAGATGTTTCACCTGGCATCCTCTTGAGATTGGAAAGGATCCAATCCAAAGCTAAATCTCACATACTCTTTCAGAAGAAAGGAGACAAGTTTTTCTGACTTCCATTCAGGAGCTCTGAGGGGAAATGCCAAGGAACAGAGATAGACCAAAGTGAATTATCTTAACTAAAACTGGAGCCTAGACTTGATCTTCTTGTGTCCTGGACTGGCACAAAATGGTTAGACTCTCATGGGAAAACCTTCCCCTCACCAAATAAATTATAGCATTGAAGTTTTTACACTGTTTTATACACATGATCTGAGATATAATCAGAAATACTGGTGATGCAAAGAGGCAGGAAAATATGGCCATCAATCAAGACAAGAAGTGAGTAATGGAGGCACATGAACAAATGACCTAGACACGAAAGTTACCCAAGAAGAACACTAAAATAACTAAGATCAATATGTTATTAAGAGCTAAGGTAAAGACTAACAAAATGGATGGAAAGCACGAAAAATTCTACAAAGAAGTAGAATCCATAAATAACCCTCAAGTAGACATTCATAATTTTAAAAATTGCAATATCAATAGCACATTACTCAATTCGATGAAGCTAGGAGTGAACTAGACAAAGTAGAAAACAGAGTGGGTAAACTAAGAAAATGATCAGTAAAAAGTGCAAATGGAAACAGAAAAAAAAACAGAGAAAGAATACAAGAGAGTAGAGGAGGTGTGAGGCACGGCAGTGTTCCAGCGCATTTTATCCACCACACGACAGCAATAACAGACAACAACTTTTATTCAAAAATATTTTGACCCAGGAATGAATGAAAATTTTCTGGCTCTTTAAGGTATCAATCCACATATTCTAGAAGATTACAAGGTGAAAGGACAATAAATAAAATGAAAATCTTGACTGAGCAAGAGACCAAAATAACCATTAACTCAGTAGTAGTAAAAACAATGGCTGGATCATCATTAGAAATAAGCAAGTCAGCATAAAATATACTGAGCGCTGAACGGTATTTAAAGAACTCCTAAACAAACAAACAAACAAACAAAAACCTTTGGAGATTTTAACAGAGTAAAAACATTCTTCTTTGGTCATGATAAAAACTATTATTAGCAGCTAAAATTAGTGGGGGCTGAGTAGAAATACTTCAGGTCACTTTTCAAGTTCAATGAGAAACGATTCCAGATGGAAGGAAGAAGGAGAAAATAGCAGTGAAAAAGATGACATCTTAGATAGATAGAAAAATTTAGCTATTAAAAGAGGAATGTCTCCTGTGTCTTATGGATGTACAGCATGGGCGGAAGGAGATATCATCACAGTCTTAAAAAGCAGGAGGAAATAAGGTGAAGCTAAGCGGTTTTATGAGTTGGTATTGAGTGTGGACTGTAAAAAGGTCAGAGATTCATTTTTGAAATCTCAAGGATAAGCCCTGAGTGGAATACATAAAAGATAATAAATATAGCCACATATAAATAATGTTGAAGATGAAATAACAAGAAAAAATATTCTCCAGTAATCAATTAGTACAGGAAAGACAAAGCAAATATAGCATGGGAAGCATGGAAACGTATCACAAGATAGCAGATTTGTACACAGCTATATTAGTAATCATATAAAATCTAAAAATATTAAAATCTACAATGAAAATACTGAAATTGTAAGAGTATCAAAACATAAGAAATGTGTTCTATGTATGTTTTTACACCAGAAGAGAGCGTGGATCTCATGGAACTACAGTTGTCAATCATTGTAAGCCACTACTTAGATTACCAGGAATTGAGCTCAGAACTTCTAGAAGAGCAGACAATGGTACAGTTAGGGAGCCTGCATGGGCCCAACCTCAGCCCTCTGCATGTGTGTGACAGATGTGCAGCTTGGTCTATTTGTAAGGCTCCTAGAAATGATATCAGGACCTGTTCCTGGAGCTTTGCTGGTTTTGGGGAACCTGTTCCTCCTGTTCCCGTGCTGGATTGCATTGCCCAGCCTTTATACAGGGGGAAGGAGTTCAGTGGTACCTCAACTTGATGTGCCATGCTATGTCCATGGGAGGCCTTCCCCTTTCTGAATGGAGACTGCGAAGGAGTGGCTGGATTGTGGGGAGGGAACAGGAGGAGAGAAGGGAGGGGAAATTGAGGTTGGTAAGAAAATAAAGGAAAAATGTTTAATAAAAAGAAAAAGAAATGTGCTTTAAGAAAACATTGAGACTACAGAACAGTGAAAGAAAAGGGATGGGAAAATGGTACCAAACATATAAGCTAAAGGAAGATCACACAGTTTGATAAAAAAGAAGACTTGTAAGATAAGAAAAAATCATGGGATAAAAAGTAGGATAATTCAAGTGATGAATCAGTAATATTAATATGAAGATAAGGCAATATTAGCATACAAGTTTCAAAACTGCAAAATGAAATGGGGAGAATATGCCCATTTGGTCTTTTTATGTCTACTTATTTATTCTCTAGGAATTTCACATCATGCATCCTGATAACACTCATTTCTCTGTCTTTACATACCCACCCTACCCTTACAACATCCCCCTCCAAAAATAGCAAAAAAAAAAGATTAAAAGAAAAGGGGAAAAAGAACAGAAAAAGAAGTAGAAAGTCCAGTTTTGGTTATCTATATAGTCACTGAACATGGTCAAACTCTCAGGGACCTGCCCCTTAAATAGAACTGAATTGTGTCCCCCCTCAACTACTTGGCCATTTGTATTCACAGTAAAGTTTAATGTCACTTCTTTCAGAGTATTTGGTAGAACTTACAGGTTTATAAAATAGTAACATTATAAAAAAATTAAATGAAAAGCCAGCTTAATATAAAGAACTGTTATATATATGTATATATAACAGATTATATATGTAACAAATATCTAGTATAAGTACAACACTGGCAAAAATGTATTACTAAAGGATCACTTTTAATAAATAGGCAATAAGTACAAAAATAAATAGGTAATAAGTACAAAATAAATATAGAAAGAAAACAATGTAATTAATTGTATGAATATCTTTCAGCATGTTAAAATGAATGCTCGTGTATGGATAGGCTTTACAGGCAAATCAAAGAAAGAAAATACTACTTCTGGCCCAGAAATGAAAGCTCTAAAGAGCAGGTTACTCCTTGAGACCTGCAAGTCAGATTTTACAGTGGAAGAGCGCTTGAGATAGGGTTGGAGTGACAGGCAGCTACCTGCATGACATGCAAAGTTTGTAGAATGTTTCTTTTCTCAATTCTAAGATTGCAGAGAGAAATAAAATATTCACAAGTTGTGGAGGAAAACCAAACTGGCTGATGAAATGTTTCATACTGGAAATATTTAGAAATTAGATTAGGAATGTATAAGGTCCTGAACATCCACTGCAGTAATTCGAGTAAAGAATAAGAAGACCATGATGTAAAACAAGGGAGAAAAAGTATGGGGGGGGTGTTATAGGTTCAAGTGATGAACAGTAAAGAATTTACAGTACTACATGAATCTATAACTAAGGCAGGACAAATGGACAAAGCATAAGATGTAAGGGAATGAAGCTGGTTCACATCCAGGTGGAACTTTCTGTCTTTGAGGCATGTGTGGAAATCTATAGATGGAATACTTAGCAAAAATCAATAGAGTCTGGACATTCATGAAGAAAATTTGAACCAAATCAATAGATATTGCATTTCTCAGCAGATAAAGCAGTCATCACGGCTGAGAATATGAAAATGCCAAAGAGAGAGGACCCTGGAAAGAGAATAAAGGAAGGAGGGCAGAGAAAAATTTAGATCCTGTGACAAAAAAAAAAAATGGTTACACTGGTCCATTCAGTGATGAATTGCTCAATGGGAGAAAGCTTACCTATCATGGCCAAGACCCTGGCTCCCAGTTTCATCATTAAAAATAAATAGTTGCTGTGGTAAATTTAATTTTATGTGCATTTTAGCATAATAAAAAATTTTAGCAGGTAATTCAGTCTTTTGTTTGTTTTATTATACTATCAAAACACTTCTATGAAACTAGAACACTCACACAGAATCCAGTAATTCTGCAAATGACATCAACTGGTTGTCCTCCAACTCAGTTATGAGACTATCTCACCACATAGGCTCAGTTCCATAAGATTCCCCCTCCCCAGTTCAGACACTAATTGCAAGCCACGCTGTATTCTGTTCTTCTGCCTGCATAACTACAAATCAGTATTACCTTGACCCCTGGTTTAGTCTATGAATTTATTAGAGTCAGTCATAGAACCAGGGGAAATACTTAAGTATATAACAAAGAATATGAAAAGGAGACATGAACATTTCTAAAAGTAAGAGATGAACAGCGGAGAGGGGAGAAGAGGGAAGGAGGAGCAGATCTTCCATTTCTTCACAGAGTAAAACATTCTACATGGGTCTACAGGTGTTCAACTACGCAGAAGCTCATCAGAACCCTGCCCTTCTATTGTCTTACAGAGACTTCCTTATGCAGCAACAAATTGGTGGTTATTGGTGATGAATTCAGTGACTATCCCCTCCCTAGAAGCTAGGATAGAGCTGAAATGACCAACTCTAATTAGGAATCGTGTCTTAGTCTTCATAACCAGCCCTTATCTTGAAAGTATTTAGGGACCCCTAACTAGTGTGTAACAGACACATTTCATTCCAGAAAGTACAAAGTTCAAGAAGCCATATGTCATGCAACAATATAAATGCTATACTACAAACTTCGGCATCACAAGGCCACTAAAAATTTGCTTCAAAAATGTAAGCCTAGGGGGCTGGAGAGATGGCTCAGAGGTTAAGAGCACTGGCTGCTCTTCCAGAGGTCCTGAGTTCAATTCTCAGCAACCACATGATGGCTTACAACCATCTATAATGAGACCTGGCGCCCTCCTCTGGCGTGCGGGCATACATCGAGGCAGAATGTTGTATACATAATAAATAAATAAATCTTAAAAAAAAATGTAAGCCTAGCACACCTATAAGAGAGATAAAATGTCTCACCACTTAAATAAAAGGAAAGCAGATTTAGAACATTTATATTGAAAGAAAAATCCATTGGTCGTTCAGCCATTTTAATGAAATCAAATGAACTACAAAATAACCAGACTCTTGAACAAAATAAAAAATGTCTGTGAGTCATGATCTCCCAAAAGTGAATGAGACATAACTAATATATGTTATGAGGACTTAATGTTATAAATTGCGCTACGCATCTGGTTTGTTTTGCTGTAGAACACTTTCAGAGATGAAAACATTACTTACTTACAGGAATTTACATGTCTGTAAATCACGACTTTAGCGAATCCATGTGGTCACATTATTATTAATAGTTATGGATATTACTAGCAAGTCATATATCCTTCTGGCATTTCAGATTTAGGGTCCTGTATACAGCAATGTACAACCATCTGGGACAGAGCATTCAAGGATTTTTGAGCAAGATATAAAGTTTAATTTTCACAGAAAGTCAACCTCTTTGTGGAGACCACATACCAAGCAAATGAGAAAAGATGTAGACACACATTCATAGGTGCTCAGAAAGAACGGTAGGAATAGGGATTGGAAGACAAAACAACTGAAAAATAATCACCCCATAAAAAGTCAACCCGTGGCTCTGGAGTAGTAAATCTGTAGGAAAGTGGAGGAAGCAATTTAAAACAGGAACTTAGGATGGAATCCATGGTTTGTAAAGTTCAAGTACAGAATTTTAAGGCAATACTAAGCCATGAAAACCTTGGGAGCCATATTCCTTTCTTTTCCTCATATCTGGGTTTTGTTATGCTTCCTTCCTTCACGTAGTTAATTACCTATGAACTCTACCTGCCAGCAAAGCACTCTAGTGAATATGATTTTTTCTTTTCTACAATCATTAAATGAGTTTATAATTTTATTGGCATTAAATTTAAAATACTGATGCAAATGTTTTCCTGTATGTTACTCTTAAATTGATGTATTTAATACTTTTAGACTGATTAAAGACATAGCTGAAAAGTCACTATGGGGTACAGGCAGGAGTGGAGGACATAAATAAAATTAGGCCAAGTGAGTCTTTTTTGTTCAGGACTGGCTTCAAGTGTACTCTGAGAAATTCCAAAGTTCTTTAGAGCGCCCTTGGTAAACCTACTTCCATGTAATTCACAGTGAAATAAAATTACATTAGGAGAAAGTAGAGTGTTCAATAAATAAAGTATGTCTGTATTTAGTTAAAATATCCATTTTGCACACTATTTTTTATTTATCTGTATTACCTTTGGTGATTAATTCAGTTATAAATTTAAGGACTAAAAGTAACTATGGAAAACAATTTAGTCTAATGGATTCTTTATGGACACAAATTTGAATAAGAATAGCAATGCTCAGGGCATCATGCTACTGACATTCATACAGGCTTGGCTGTCATCTTCATGGTGGTTAATACTGATTATTAGGGGCTGAATCTAGGCTCAGTAAAGAGAAGAACTCTAAACATGCATAGGAAGGGGTCTCTAGGGTGGATTTATCTAGGGGGGAAGATCCACCATAAACGTGGGCAACACTCATCTATGGCCTGGAGTCCAAGACTGAATAAAACAGCTACTTCAAGTTCCTATTGCTATGACTGTCCCTCTCTGTTCAAACTGTAAGTAAAAATAAACTCCTTCCCTCACACTGCTTTTGACAGGTATTCTGTCACAATAATAAGAAAAGCAAACAATAAAACTTCGACGATTTTAGGCCATCTAAGATAATATTCCTTAACTCCTATATACCATACTTGGGTATATCGAAAAATCTGCCATTTTATTAAATTTATAAGCTTGGGGCAAAGGATGTAAATTTGTTTTTTTTTTTTAAACATAGACTCTTTTTTTTTTTTTTTTTGGTAAAAACATTGAAATGAGTCCTGAAAGCTACAGTGTAATAAGCATGAAGGAGATGGCAGATTTATGGGGTCCTTACAGGGGCATGTCTAGATCCAAATAGCAGTAGCAGTAGCATGAGAATCTTTCACAATCATATAGAAAATGAAACAGGGTTGAAGGAGAGGGGAGAGGAAGGGGGGAAGCAGAGAAAAATGTAGAGCTCGATGAAAATCAATAAAAAAAGAAAATGAAACAAATTTAAAGTATACCTCAAGTTAACCTCTTTTAGGCCTTTTAACATTTGAACTTTGTATAGTGTTAGTTTTAAGATATTTTTTCAAATTTCAAACACAATATACATAGCCTCATTATATTTACTACATTATTTATTATAAATTTGTATTTATTAAGTACATTTTATTTTTTATATATTTTTCTCTTCAGTGATTCTAGATGTCCAAAAGGTATTAGTTTGACAAACTGCATTACCAAATCCATTTCTATTAACCACAAAACAATAACTTAAAAGATTGTCCCCATAATTAAATTGCAGCTAAAATGTTAACAACTGAATTAACTTTAATATGTGACCACCTTGCTGGTTTTCCCATTTGAAGGCTTCTATTCCTCTTAGCAGAGGGAACATCAACCATGTTGTCTTTATAGATCGCTCTCTTATTCAAATAGCTATTACTCATCTACTAAAAATAAGGTGAATAACAGAGCAAGCTTTCTGAAACTATATATCAAGAAGAAAGTTTTATAGCTTTAGTATTGCTTACAAATCAATTCCTTAGACCTGGGCTGCCATTAGGAGCTTTTAAGACTGCTGAGAGCTGTGTCATTCACTGCTATTTTGACACATTAATGCACTAATGGTATGTGCAGGCTGACATAACTTCTTTCGAGTTCTATTACAATAATTATCAGGACCCTATGAGACATGCAAAGTTACGCAAGGTGACAAAGAGTATGTAAATACTCAAGAATTCCTGAAGCACCCACTTTAAAATGACAGTGAATAATTAAGAAACTATAAAAACATCAAGGTAAAAACCGTCTGCTAAGAACCTCATCGGAGGAAACAAACCATGAATAAAAGAGACAGTCACTTAGAAATAAGGGAGGCACATTCAAGTATTGCTTGTCATTTAAATCAGAAGTATTACATGTATATATTTTATTTTTATTAAGTAAGAATAAAATTTCAGACACATTCACGTGGAACATGCTAAGAGTCTTTGAGGTACTGACAGGCTTAAATTAATCAATTGTATGCTTAAGAAGTACATGATTTTGATGAAACTGTAATTGTGTTTAGAAGTCATTCACCATTACTGGGAAGATACATACAGTTCTGAGGTGGAAGCAAATAAAACATGAATATAAATTAGTAAATACAGTTTGCAGGTGAAGTTAATTTGCTACAGCCAATAGAATACTTAGCAATCTACTTTCTCAACTCTCCTTTTTCTATCTGGTCATATTTCTGCTAAATGAATAAGTTTCTTCAAATAAATTTCTTATCATATATATAATGATATATATAAAGATATATAATACATCTTCCTATTATGTACTTTATTACATTAAGACAAGCTTTCTGTCACCTGCACTCTCTCCTAGCTCAGTTTGATGCTGGTATGACCAAGTGACAGGATGATTCTGTCATAGAAGTGTTTTTTACTCCCATGATCTTCCTATGCTGTGAACAACCCAAATGGGTAGCAGTCGGCTACTACGAAAATGCTGGAATTCCAATATAGACACACAATCCACTGACACTGTGATTGATTCATGTTTAACAAAGAGAACTGAAAAGGTAACTGCATGGATGCAAAGCACAGGAAGACAGTGAGAGGGAAGAAGTTTAGGTAGCACATGTTCCACTTCCGCTGTAGGGAAACCTTCAAAGGTGATGGGGAAGAGTGGTACCGTAGTGTGATGATCTAGACTACGAGATATCAGTGTTTGTCTCTGACCTGCTTTCCTGGGAAACATTAAGTTCTAGAAAGGCCCTTCAAATTTCAGGTAACAGCAAAATAGAACTGAGATAGCTGTATGGGGGAACCTGTGTGGGACAGCCCTCTCAGGCACCCAGAACTCTCCCAAGATGTGGGAAACTCCTAAATATCCTTTAATATGAAAGAAAGAATGAAAAAGAGAAAGAAAATAAAAGATAAGAAAGAAAGAAACACGGAAAGGAAAGGGATGATGAAAGGGAAGAAAAAGCAATGAAAACATCTTTTTTAAGTTAAAGCACAGACGTTGTTATCTTCTTTCAGTGGTGGTTACCACTTTCTTTACACCTGACAACTTAGAATCATGATGAAAAGACACTAAAAATACTCAAATTGTTGCTCCAGATTGCATGGGGCCCAAATGTGAATAGTTTAATCCCATAACTAACACAGGAAGTGAGCACCAGTGCTAAACCGCACACTATCAGAACTTTAGTACAGTGTTTGTCACAGCTTTTCCTTTTTATTTGAGAAAAAGTAAGAATAACATGTCTGTTTTGTTTAAAACTACTACATGTTTTCTTTCGTGTAGAACCTGCAAAGTTTATTTTATAGATTGGGAAGCTTTCATAATGTTAAGAAGCTAAACACTTTCCCTGGATTTTACATTAATATGTCATAGGAAAAGTAATTTCTTTTTCATGACCTTTATTAAAACTTACTTTTCTACTATTCAACCTGACACTCTACCCAATGCAGAAACTATGCATTCCTTAACTGACCTTGCCATACCTAGCTCACACACAGGGCTCACTGACATACACATGCAGAGAGATGTCAGGACACTGTCCTATGTACCAACAGTGAATATATGAGGAGAAAATAGAACATGATTATGGCCTGAGGTGATTTAAGCCTGAGAACAATGGCTTATCATCTTACCTGAATTCTATATACATCTAAAGGAAGAAGTTCATAGAATACTCTTTATAAATTATCAAATTTATAAAATTATAATTTTCATTTCCAGAAAAGTTGTGTACTCTTAAGGCATTTGTCACCTGAGAATAGCAAGGCTCCCTAGACAACGGTAAAATGGCTCCTTCTAGAACTGAACTAGTCAAACAATTTAAAATGTCATGCTGCTTTTAAAGTTACACTTTAATGTGATGCAAAGCATTTTCATCTATTATATAAATAGCACACGACACTTGACATTTTCCTACTGTTTTATGGCTTTAGATATATAACCTGAAATTCACAGTACAAAAGTTTAGTCCCTATGCTGGAAGAGTAGAAAGCCTTAAGAAAATTCAGTATCAAATAATCATCTGAATTGTAATATAGGTCTTTCTGATGTGTCAGCGAGACAAATGTTTCCATGTGTAGACCCATGTTCATCTTCGGTAAAGATAGCAACAGTGCCAAAATATGCTTAGGTAGCTGTAATTATTAAGTGCAAAAATTCTTACATAAAAACCTATCAAGCACAAAAGAGAAGGTTAATAAATATCTTTTTGTGATTGTACTCTACCAGTTTCACATCCTCCTAAGATGGAGCTACATAAAATGTGATGTTGTGATTCTCAGCATTTTGTTACTAGTTAGTAACAGGTGAATCAATAATAAATGATTGTTAGGTTTGAGAAGCAAAAGTATTAAAAAATGTTTACTATAAATGTAATTGTGTAATTATTTGATTATCCACCCAATTATATTATGAAAGGAGAGTTCAGAAAATAACCTAATAATATTGCTTAAGTATTACATACTCAATAGATAGATAGATAGATAGATAGATAGATAGATAGATAGATAGATAGATAGATAGATAGAAAACAAGCAACAAGAAAAAGTAAGTTGAATTTAAAAATCACTTGTTTAATTCAACATCAAATTAAGGTCATTCTTTTAACATCATTAGTTTAGGAACCATATCTTGTCTTTACTGCACATGATGTTCACAAAAAAGTGAGAAGAACAGACACTTAGATCATAGGAGTAACACGAAGATAAGCAATAGAAGCCATTCAGAAAATCATATCAATGAGTTTATAAGATTAAAGCCATAGATAAGAAACCTGGACCTCTAACAGAGATGTCTGTCATGTAGTGGAAGTGGAGGACTTTCTGAAGAATGATTTTTTTAATCGATGTAGCCAGCAAGCTCAAATAGGTTTGGTAGTAGGAGACAAAATAATGACCCTATATAAATATCACAGTAGAGTGCAAAGATGAGCAACAGAAAAGAGGGAATTGGGTGTATTTACTTTGCATTTTAAAAACAAAATATGAAGGAAAGGGAATTCAGATAAACATATATATGTTTATAACTATATAAACATATATATGTTGTGTCTAGTTTATAACTGTCATCTCTATCTACATTGCTTCGATCAATCACAACAGCAAAATCAAAGTAATTTCTTTTGTCTGGTTGTCTCAACTTGGTAACAGAAAAAAACAATCTATCAAAGTTTTGTAGCATTTATGATCTTGAGAGAACATTTTCAAATATGTTGGATGAGCAAGATCTATTTTTTGTTGTGGTTTTTATTCTCCAGTAGTTCCTCCTTGTTTCTCATTGCTTTCCTTCATGCCACCACATCTTGCTGGGTGGTAGAAGCTATAAAAGTTAGAAAACTTTCATGTAAGGTTGCTTATTATTATTGATTTTTAAGAAATCAGCCCGTTTGTTTACATGGAAGAGATGATAAAGCCCACACACTACAGCAACTTCCTCTTTAATAGAATCATCATTCTGAGATTTTTCCTAGTGAAAAATCTCCACTTTAGAGTTTACTTTATATAATTGGCACTTAAATACAATTGAGAAACTATAAAGATTACAAATAAAACATTATTTGATAAATATTACCTCCATTTCTATAGGAAACCTGGTAACCTTGGAGGCTATGGATATTAGATATGATGATGAAAAAAATAAATTTAAGTAAAAAATATACTCACTTATCATTTTTTATTCATAAGCCACATTGTGTTTTGAGTTACTCTAACATGCAATTTCCTGACTATTCATGTGATTATATTTCAATACTCTAAAAGAGAAATATTCTCAATAAATATGAATTTCTAAATGGTGCCAAGCATATATGATACCACGTATGAGTATTTAAATGTTTTCCCCTATGAAAAAAATCAAACTTCATTTCTCATTCACTGTTTAGTAGCACAGTATTTTCTCTCAACTCTAACCCAGCATGAGCACGTGCTAGTAACCCAAATCATTTCTATCATTCTTTTAGGGTACGTTCTATTTCCCTCCTGTGCTGTAATGAGGATAATTAATCTGTATTATATTTCAGCATGTCTTTCAAGAACCACACATTCCACTTGCTTTTCTTAATTTAAAGAAAGCACATTTTTATTTTTGACTGTGTGACTGATAATAAAGCAGCTCATTTCATTACACCATGGGCTGCTTTATGGAAAGCTGAAAAGGGGACAGTGAGTGGAAAGAAGAGGTTTGAAAGAGCTGGGGAGGGCAATGGCAAACAGAAGACAGAAGAGTGGGCAGGAAACGAGCAGGGCTGAAGGCATGCCAGAGAGCAAGAACGGGGAATATAGTAGGAAAGGGGGTTCAAAAACACGTTATATGTAAAAATGCTATAATAAAACGCACTACTTTGTATGCTTACTAAAATCTAAAGGAAAATAACATTTAAAATGAAAGAGAATACAGTGCTGATTTAACTGGTGGAAAAATAAACATTTCCAATTATATTATACGTTATATGAACATTTTAACTTTGGAAATCTGAACTATATAAATTGTGATTTAAACCATGTCTTTTTGAGTTGCTACAAACTATTCAATATGCCTCAATTTAAGTGCATATTCCTATTGTATTTAGCCAATATGGGATCCAACTTAACTATTGCTAGACATTTGTAGTGGTTTAAATATTGTCCATACATAATAATGGCTCATATATTTGAGTGCTTAGTCATTAGGGAATGGCACTACTTGAGAAGGATTAGGAGATATGACCTTGTTAGAGTATCTAAGGACTTGTTGGAAGAAGTGTCACTGTGTGTAAGCATTGAGGTTTCAAAAACCCAAGCCTGGCACAGTAGCTCTTCCTGCTGCCAATGGGTCTGGATATAGAACTCTTCATCAACTTCTTCAGCACTATGCGTATCTGTGTGTCCCACCATGACAGGAATAGACTAAATCTCTGTGTCTTCCTTAGACTTTTTACCACTATGAAGAGACACCATGACCAAAGCAATTCTTATAAAGAAAAAAACATTTAATTGTGGCTTACATTTCAGAGGTTTAGTCCATTATCATCATGGTGCCACATGGTGGGCATGCAGGCAAACATGGTGCTGGTGAAGCAGCCAAGTATCCTGCATCCTGACTTGTAGGCAATGGGAAATAGCCTGAGACACTGGGTGTGGCTTGAGCATATATAGACCCCAAAGCTCACCTCTACCGTGACACATTTTCTCCAACAAGATCATGCCTACTCTAACAAAGTCACATCTTTTAATAGTGCCATTCCTTTGATGGTCATTTTCTTTCATTTTTATTGTAAGAGTTTCTGTAGTCTTATCTCTTCAAAGCAAGAGAACACCGACTAAAACAACTTTCTGTGTTGAAATTTGCCTGTCTAACTATTGGAGTATTTCTAGATATTTCTGAATTAGTCTAATTATATAAACTATTACTACATTTTTGTAATTCCTTATTTAGATATTGAAGTGTACAGTGAGTGATTTGATACTTGCTCTTGTCTTTCCCCCACACTTGTATGTGTGTGTGTGTGTGTGTGTGTGTGTGTGTGTGTGAGAGAGAGAGAGAGAGAGAGACTTGGGTATGCCTATAAAAGCAAATGTATTTACTGTAGAGGTCTAATGTATTAGCATGTATTAGCATTCTCTCTTTGTGTGGAAAACTCAATAGAATTTCCATAACTGAGAACTAGGCCACTGACCTAATCACTGACATCATATTCAGATTCCTGGTAATATAAAAATATACATCTTCACAAGAGCATATCCTTTCCTTTATTATGTTACATCAGGCAAAGGGGGAAAGGAGAATATAACAAAACTGCCATTTATTTCAGAAACCAATCAGTGCTTCTAAGCACCACAAAAAAAGACCCTTGTAGAACAGAAATATCACATTGGAATGGCATAAAATTGAGGATATTTTCTTTGTAAAAGATATTACACCACCTATTTTTATTTATGGATGTGCTTTATAGATGCTAAACTTTTTATAAATCATAAGTATTAGTGAACAGAAATGACAAAAATGTGTAATACAAGCAAAACGTTAGTAAATTATTTTGTAACATAATGAATTAGTATAGGGTAACCATGATAGCTACTGAGACTGAGCAACAAGGACAAGGATGTCTGGGATGTGACTAGGAAAGCAGAGACACTAAGACATGAAACAGTTGGCTGGCATGGATGCTAAGGCCAATCCACTTCTGGAACAGAAGCAGCTAGAACTGCCATGAAGAAGTCATGTGGCTGAACTACCACGAGGAAAAAGAAAGGAGTCCAAAACGTGATAGAAACCATATTATACAGAGGCTGGAAATAGATGTTAAAAAGTCTAACTCAGATCCTAACGTACAGTTTCCTAAGCTAAGTAACAAGGTAAACCCAAAGAAAAATATATATAGATCCTCCTGGAAATTGGAAGCAGACAAGATCGCCAGGCAAAAGGTGGGGTCGGGGGAAGGGGAGGGGGGAGAAAGAAGGGAGAAGGGGAGGGTTGGGGAGAACTTGGGGGAGTAAGATGGTTGGTTGAGATGGAGGAAGGACAGATATAGGAGCAGGGAAGGAGATATTTTAATTGAGGGAGCCATTTTGGGGTTGGTAAAAGGCTTGGCTCTAGAGAGGTTCCCAGGTGTCCATGGGGATATCCCCAGCTAGGACCCTGGGCATTGGAGGAGAGGGTGCCTGAACTGGCCTTGTCCCGTAGTCAGACTGACTAATATCGTGATTATCACCATAGAACCTTCGTCTGGCGAAGGATGTAGATAAGAGACAGAGACCAACATTGGATCACTGGACTGAGCTCCCAAGGTCCAGTTGAAGAGAGGAAGAAGGGAGAATATGAGCAATGAAGTCAGGACCATGAGGGGTTGGCCCATCCACCGAGACAGTGTGTCTGAGCTAATGGGAGCTCACCAAATCTAGCTGAACTGGGACTGAAGGAGCATGGGATCAAACTGGACCCTCTAAATGTGGCTGACAATTGGAGCTGACTGAGAAGCCAATTATAATGGCACTGGGATTTGTCTCTATTGCATATACTGGCTTTTTGGGAACCTATTCTATTTGGATGCATACCTTCCTAAGCCTGGATGGATTGGGGAGGGCCTTGGACTTCCCACAGGGCAGGATACCCTGCCCTCTCTTAGGACTGGAGGGGAGTGGGTGAATGGGGGAGCAGGAGGGAAGTGGGAGGAGGGGAGGAAGTGGAAATTTTGATTTGTATTATTTATAAAGTATTTTTAAAAGAAAAATATATACAACATGAAACACGTTAGCTCTGTGCATAACTAGTGAAAACAGTAACACAGTTTTGCAGATCCACTTTGCCCACTGTTATCCGAATAGTTCCTTCATGGTACCTATAAATCTAAAATATCTTCTAATTTACCAGGAACTACAAGCTCATGTAACACTATCTGTTCATTCATAATAACATTTCCCAGTCACTGTTTTTCTAGAAGGCCACTGAGATCTCAGGCAAATGCACACATTAGACATTCAATCTGACAAACAAGTAGTCAAGTCTATGGTACTTCATTAACAGAAATTGACAACTCTCACAGCAATAATCTGGAGATTTCTTATGATCACATGCAGAATTATTTCCTATAAAAGAATCCAATATATAAAAAACTCCCTCAAAGAGAACTCTTAAAAATTGTGGTGAATGGGAACATGAAGGGTTGAGATAGACAAATTGGGGGATGGACTAAGAGGAAGAGCAATGAAAGAGGTATCTTGATATGGGGTGCCATTATGGGGTTAGGAAGAAACCTGGTGCTAGGGAGATTCCCAGGAATCCACAAGGATGACCCCAGCTAAGACTCCTAGCAATAGTGGTGAGGGTTACTAAACTGGCCTTCTACTGTAATCAGATAGGTGATGACCCTAATTGTTATCATAGAGCCTACATCCAGTAACTGATGGAAGCAGATAGAGTGATCCATAGTCAAGCACTGGGCTGAGTTCAGTTGAAGAGACGGAGGAGGGATCATATTAGCAAGAAGAGGGTCAAGATCATGATGGGGAAAACAATAGAGACAGCTAGCCTGAGCTAGTAAGAGCTCACAGACTCTGGACTGACATCTGGGGATCCTGCATGGGAATGAACTAGGCCCTCTGAATGTGGGTGATATTTATATGGCTTGATCTCTTGAGAGGAATTGATAGTGGAACCAGGACTTATCCTGGGTGTATAAACTGGCTTTTTGTAGCCCATTCCCTATGGTGGAATACCTTGCTCAACTTTACTGCAGGGGAGAGGGGCTTGGTCTTTCTTCAACTTGATATGCCAGACTTTGTTGATTCCCTATGGGAGGTCTTAACCTTTCTGAGGAGTGTATGGGGGGCTTGACTTGGGGAAAGGTGGCAGGGATCACGATGAGGGGAGGGAGAGGGAACTGTGACTAGTATGTAAAATGAAAAAAAAATAAAGAAAAAATTACGATAGGGATGCTGCAGTAGCTCTTCGCAAGTGATGGTTACTGGTGGGGGTGCAATTGGAGAAGGACTCAGTTTTCTACAAAGGGCTGGCCACTGGGAGTTTGACCATGCTCCAGTGCATATATGTGGAATACAAATTGGACTTGTGGCAGTTTTGCTTTGTTTTATATTACTTTGCTTTTTTCCTTTTCCCCAGTGGAGATTACAAGGGTAAAGGGTCAGACTCAGGAGGACTAGGAAGTAAGTGTGATTGGGTGTGCTATATGCAAACTCCTAAATAATCACTAAAAATATTACATTGGAAAAAAGAATGTAATCTTTTATCATGTTATTTTCATTGTTGTATAATACTTAGTTACATAAAATAATGTAATGGAAAGAAAAAAAAACAAAGAATCTCCCTGTGACAGAACCTTGCCCGGAAAATGTAAGTAAAACAAATTTTGAGTTGTCATTAGAAAGGAATTGACAGCTTATCATTTAAAATTCAATTATGAAAAAAAGATGATCAAATAAAATACTTTCCTACCTAAATTTTATTCCCGCTTTCATTCTGAAGATCACTTTAACAAAGTAACAAAATTTTAAACTTTAAGGAATCTTCTCAAGTTTTAAGTGACTTACTGAAATTATTGTTACTTTAGGGTGTCAGATATGCACAACATAAGTTGATTATATGAACTTTCCTCTAGTCTTCTTGAAAGCGTAAACTGAGGCTTTTAAAGTTTACCATATTTTAGTAAGAATCAGTGGGAAAACTTACAAAACATACAAATAAATAGCCTCAGTCGGTCCTGTTGGGTTCCAAAGACTTACTCTGTTGACATCCTCTTGATCAATGTAACCAGTGAGAAACACTTCATAAATGCTGAACAATTGAAAGCATGTCATCAAACATGATTTGTTAAAAGTGAAACTCTGAAAAGAGGTCAAGGGGAGGTTAGCTCAAAATTAAGCAAATTTACAAAGTAGGTTCTTGATAACGGAGTTAAACACATGTGAAAATATTGTTTGGAAATAATTTTTATAAAATAAGGTTTGTGAATACAAAGAGCCAATTACAATTAATTTAAATTTAAGTTAGTATCTTAGACTACAAGATTTCACAGTTAATGTAATCTAAGAAGATAACCACCAAAGTATATAGTACAATTCCAGATCATAGTGCTGGAAGAGATTTAGGTTTCACAGATGACATCTACAAACTGTAGATCTCATTAGGAAATTTATATGTGGGAAGAAAGTCATGATACATGGGTTAGGAAATTTTAAGAAGGATAATGGGAATACCATCATTACCTTTAAATATTCAAAGGACATTCATGAAGGAAACAGCAACTCTATGTACACTGCAGCATAAACAGTGGAAGACAATATCAGGAGAATAAACTATGGGAGACAAATACTCTGGAAATTATAGTTGTACAGTTAGACCTCTGCACACACAAACTTTATAAAACATGAAGAGAGGACAATTTTTACGTATCCATAATATTATAAAAGCAGGGAATTAGCACAATATTTTACATTTAATATAGCAAAGGCTATAAAATATGTATGCAACACCAGTATCTAGAAGACATTATTAATCTCTACCTAAATATTTTTTAAAAATTGTAAAATGAAGTTAAACATAAAGTCCTAGGTAGTAAATTTTGCCAGGCAAGAATTTTAAGCCTAGCATTCAGCTCGGTATCCAGGAAAAGGAGGCACTAAATAATCTTGAACCTATGTCTAGAAACACTGCTGTTAGAGGTATGGGACTTGAGGATGAAATGACGTTTGTGGTAGTTACTGTACAACGAATACATTGTTTTATTACACTGCACTTTCCCAGTGTATCAGGAATCTAAAACAGCCCCCATTCAGATCTGACTCCGGGGTCTGGAGGGTCCTGGAATTCCACAAGTCTAAGAAAATCACTGTTGATTTTGTTTCTTCTGAACGTTTGGGTGACTAGAATTCATATAAATATTTCTGTTAGTAGAAAATGGTTTAACAAAACCATGCTAGATTTCAACACAACACAAACAAGGAGAGGCCCACATTTTAACATGTTCTTCTTGTACTATTAAAGCTGGGATTTACTGTGTAGCCAGGATGGGGGTGGGGAGCAGAACCTGAAGGAGAAGCTGGAAGGAAACTTGCTACCTATAAACAATAGCCTCCTTTGCACTTCCCTCCTGGGACCTTTTATACTTTAAAATGTCCTTTATATTAACTTTCACAGGAGTTAAAATGAATAAAACTGTTAGGGCAATGAGATTGCAAAATGATTTGCTCAGGACCCTCTACCCACCTGGGAATGGCCCTAAGCCATTAAAAACAGGTTAAGTGGTAGGAATTGAGGAGAAGTAAGTTTCAAAGCCTCAAGAAGACAAGAGGTTAATTATCAGGGCTAGCCCAGGATCCAGAACCTTGGGCCCTTGATTCAATACTTTCCTTAATGATCTGGAAAAGAAGGTGATGTTTTAAAATTTGCAGGAAAAATTTATTTTAATTTCCTTGAGATTAGGGAAATTGGCTGAATTCCAGAAAGTCTTAACAATGTGAAGTAATTAAGAAATACAAAGGTTTATAAAATCTATTCAAAATATGGAAAGGCAAAGTACATTTGAAAAAATAAATTCAAATTACTCATACACACTGATGAGGTCTGAACTGAATGTGGTTTCTCGGGAATAAGATTTGTATGTCTCCTTGTGCAATAAAGATATTTGTTCACTACCTAAGGGCAATAAAAATGGAATGAGACATTAAGCCATATTTAAAAGGAGGCCAAACTAGGACACACAGATATCCCATTTCTGAATCAATAATATCTCCTTATCTTAGCTATGGTAAAATAGAATTTATCTTAGTAGTCTCATTGTTCTGAAGCTAAATGAAAACCAGAAAACAAGAAGAGCAATGAAAAATTGTTACGTGCAAAAGGAAAATGATGAACCTTTTAAAATAAAAGATCAAGGACACAGAGGATGCATTTAGTTGAGAAAAGAAAATTAAAGGTATAATAGTATACAAGGTAATGAATACTAATGGCAAAACCAATTGGGAACTCTGATCTACCCATATTTCCAAAGACTATTTTCTGGTAATAGAAAAAAAAACTCAATTATATTAGAAGATATAAATATTATAGGGAAGTAGTATAATCATTATTAACAATGTCGTTCTATGAAAAGTGCATTGTAACATATTATATTATCAAGGTAAATATCATGACAGAATAAGATTAGCAGGCATTGTTTAAGAGAAATGACCTCTAGCAATAACTGAAGGTGAAGTGAAAAGTATTGAGTAATGTGGTCATTCAGAAGAGGGAGACGCTTTTTTTTTCTTCTTCAGCTCTTACATTACTTTGTAGCATAGAGAAAAAAGATAATGAAAAAGGAGAGAGGAAAGTGTGTCTGTTTAACTTGACTAGTACACAGGATCTATTTTCTTGGATCTACTATGTCTAAAGCAAAATAAAAACCATTTTATAAAAACTCATTTACCAGGGGCTAGAGATGTCTGCGGGTTGAGATGTTCTCCTCTTCTGGAGAACTAGAGCTCCTGAGTTTGATTCCTGGTACCCACATCAGACGGCTCACAATGACTTGCAACTCCAGTTCTAGGGAATTTCCTATTTACAGAGGAAATGCCTTGGAAATTAAGTAGATATTGGAGCTGGGGATATAACTCAATGCCATAAGATTTGCTTAACACATGCACGGACCTGAATTTAATCCCTAGCACCATATAGGAATTAAAACATCGAAAATACAGATTAAGTCCCGGAAGAGAGCACAAACCCCCCTCCCCCAGCTC
>NC_022022.1:33712234-33721972 GCF_000317375.1 Microtus ochrogaster | reverse complement strand
GGGAGGAGGCGGAAATTTTTTTTTCTTTCTTAATAAAAAAAATATTAAAAAAAAAGAAAATACAGATTAAGTAGAAGTCATTGAAAAGACAAAACCATGAGACCCTAATCACTCAGTAATCAGGTAATGAATAAGATGTGCTGTGCCAAGTACTGCCTAGACACTGACAGAGAGAGAAAAGGCTCTGTGATTGCTTCAAGCAAACCTCAACTGGTACTTAACATCCCAACATGAGAACAGAACCACAAAGGATGTATGTGAATGGATGATGCTAGAGACCACATGGAGGAGATACAGAACCCAAACTGAGGGTTTCACAGAATGCCTTGGGGGAGAGGACATAATTCTTGATAAAAGGGCCTTCAAAAGACATTGTTCAGGAAAGGGCAGGAAGACACCTTATCAACAGAAACAATTGTATTAACAGTCTTACAATTAAAGAAAAAGATTCAGTATATTCAAACTAAAATATAAAAAAAAGAAAAAGAAAGTAAAAGATGGGGGTCATAAATCAAGTTCTGGCGTTAATTACCCTAGTAACAGGTAAGCTTAGTTTTGAGTAGTTGAGAAACTCCTGATCGGCATTTAACTAGCAGGTGAGTCTACATTTACTTTTAAATATATACTGACCATACTGTGGAATATAGACTAGGAGTGGATATGTGTATAAACAGTGAACGCTGGAAGCTACAGAGCTTCTGCGGGGCAGATGATCATGGGAAAGTTGACACTGAACTTGGATCTATGCGGACAGATTCAAATACTATTAAGTAGGTAGAACACACTAGCTAACAAGTGAGTAAACACGAAGGTTAGTATTGAAGAAAAAAAGACATGATTCCCAAACTCAAGGATGGTAAACTTTGTTGAGACAG
This sequence comes from Microtus ochrogaster, assembly GCF_000317375.1. Taxonomy (NCBI): domain Eukaryota; kingdom Metazoa; phylum Chordata; class Mammalia; order Rodentia; family Cricetidae; genus Microtus; species Microtus ochrogaster. The sequence goes on along the minus strand of NC_022022.1, from coordinate 33,721,097 downwards.
AAAGCCTGGGAGGAGGGAAAGGGAGCAAAGATACATTGAGTCAGAGCTGCTTTCACACAGCCCCAGAGATATTCAAAGGCCAGCTTAAAAGGGAGCAGCTTGAATATGAAGATTTAACTCTGCTATAAAACACAAGTGTTCAGGATAGATTATCCATGGTCATGCTTACTTTTCTATTGCCATGGTAAGGACCATGATCCAAATGGAAACAGAAGACAGGAGTTGGGTGTGCTGACAAGGTGAACGGGAGCTGCTGTCAGAGGGTCATTGTATGCTCAAGGAACTAAGAGAGAACTTGCTTAGATGGAGTGCAGACAGTGAGTATGGATAAAGAAGGGTGGGGTGGGGCCTACCATAGTAAACTTGGTAAAGAGAACTCTCACTGGACAAACTGACTTTAACAGGTTAGGAAACATCTATCATGACTGCACTCAGAATATGGAAGGAACAAATAAGTTCAGACATGTTATTATGGGTGAATATTGATAAGGTACAAATTTAGTCACTATAGTTTACCCATCTGAAACATTAGTGTATTCAGTGAAACTAAATTCTTTGCCATAAATCTAATGTAAACTATACTTTATACTATTGTCATAAGAATCAAATGTCATATATTTTATATACATTTAGTTTATTACCACAATATCTAAAATTCTTAAAATTAAGAGCAAGAACAACCATGTAAACTTTCTCTGACCTGCTCAAAAATAATTGTATCATATCTACACAAATTGACAGTCACCCTGAATGTCCTGTTTTTCATAAGTAACTTTTGGAACCCAGAATCAGTGAAATAACATTGGGTTTACAGTATGAATGACTGGGATCAACACCTATCTTTTGTCTATTAGTACACATAAAAAGAATGGATTGATTGAACTGGGGATATCCCCAAAAAGATACATCCCAGAGCCTGCAAATTGATCTTGGAATGGAAATCTTTGCAGATGGAATTAAATTAAGGCTTTTTAGGTGAAATAATTGCCAGGGGTCAGACAAATCCCAGAGAGGAGGCAAAGAGTAGGTGAGGGAAAGAGTGAGCCAGGCCATGGTAGTTAAGAAAATATCACAGCCTGACTAACTAGAAGCCAGAATGCTTACTAGCAATTCAGAATTCAGTCATGTAGACAGAGGCTTCTCGTTCATTCCCTGTTGCCCAAACCCAAAATAATCACACAGAAATCATATTATTTGCAATATTATTTGGCCAATAGCTTAAGTATATTTCTAACTAGCTCTTACAACTTAAATTAACCATTTTCTATTATTTTATATTTTACCATGAGGCTCGTGGTTTACTGACAAGGTTCCGGCACATCTGTATTCTGCGGCGAATATATGGCATCTCAATGACTCTGCCTACTCTCTCTCTATATCTCTTCCATCTTGACTATATTCTACCCCACTATAGGCTGAAGCAGCTTCTTTTATTAACCAATGGTAGTAAAATACATTCATAGCATACACAGGGGAATCCCACACCAAGCAAGCAGAGATAGATTCCTGTTGTTCCAAAACATAGATGGGATCAATTTTTTTCTGGACACGTTTAACTTTTCCTCTTGTACATCTGGGTCACAAGTTTAGTCATCATTGATAAACACAGCTACCTTTTATAATCATTTTTTATGCATGAATCCCCTTACCCAAATTTTAATAATCTAGAGGCATATGATAGCCTGTTCTCCCTGTTCTCAGGCTGGCAGTTGCTTGTCTTCAAGGACACTAGAAAATCTCCAAGCCAGTCGGGGCAGACTGAGATTTTCCCAACAGTGTATTATTAACTCTTGATGGTCAGAGTACCCAAGAAAAATTCTCAGGCCAAAGACACTGCAATTATTAAATTTCTAGCATAATATAATGTTTACATTTTATATCTTTATAGAATTGTTTTTCTAATCCTGGCATTCTCTCATTTCTTGGTCATATGACATCCACAGTGGCTCTGCATAAACTAACTTTCCTAAGAAACGGAGGTCCTGACCCTTATTCTTTTATCATCTTTCCACACCATTCTTTGTCCATCAATAGATGTCTGTGTGTAGGGCAGAGGTAACTTCAGTTAATCTAACTTTGTTACTGTAGATGTCACAGAATCGCCTGAGTGTATAATAGGAATAGGCTTACAATCTGATCTGTTGTCAACTCCCTTAGCCCACTGAATGTTGTTGACCTTTTTAAGTTTATTTGGTCACGATTATCTTGCTCCAGAGTAAGTACAGGGGCAGATGCTTTAAGAATATCTAAGAGTCTCATAAAGAGGTCTCTTTATGTACATCACAACCTCCGATGCATAAGGAAAACCTTCAAGGAGATAAGGATATCTCCCTAAAAGCAGGACAGGTAGGTAGTATGTTCATGCTCAGGACCTTCCTGAGAAGCTTAGAAACAGTATTCCTGGGAGAAGGTATAAATGACTCATGAGAAATTTTCTAGCAATCCAATACCCTCAAGTTGTACAAATATTAAAAGCATGCAGCTATGCAACACATAGAGATCAAAACCAAGAGTGGCATGGCTCAGCTTTGCTGGATCTTTGCCAAGCAGCTCTGCTGACTTTATGACTTTTGCTGTTCACACCGGGTATGACTTTGTCAGATGACCTTGGATTAGAATGGATCCTCAAACAAATGGTAAATGTCTGAATTAAGAAAAAAGGCCAAAAGCCAGGCGATGGTGGCGCACGCCTTTAATCCCAGCACTCTGGAGGCAGAGGCAGGCGGATCTCTGTGAGCTCGAGACCAGCCTGGTCTACAGAGCTAGTTCCAGGACAGGCTCCAAAGCCACAGAGAAACCCTGTCTCGAAAAACCAAAAAAAAAAAAAAAAAAAAGTCAATAGGGTCAAACAGCTAGCTCCAACCCAACAGAGACACTCCTGGGTAATCACTGTGTTCACAAAACAAAATGAATAGAAGTAACATGAGAGAGGGAGATTCGGAGATGAGTAGGAGGGTTGAGAGACAAAATGACCAGTACGCAAGGCTAGTTTGAAATAGTAACAATAATTTCTACATCTATAACTGCTGCAAGTATCACAGGAGGACTGCAAACAGTTTTCTGAGGAATCGAGTACTAGAAACTCTAGCGACATTTCATTTGTATTTTAATAAATAAAGCTTGCCTGAGGATCAGGCCAGCCTTACAGACCAGGCAGCAAATCACACCTTTAATCTCAGTAGCCACAATGACACACACCTTTAATCCCAGTAGTCACACTAGTTTGTCTTAGAAACCAGGTGGTAGTGATCCCAGAACTAGAGAGGACTTTAAAATGGGAGGAGACAGCTCTGTCTCAGTCTCGTTCTGAGCTTTTCTCATTCTGACGCAGGATCATTATTTTCGGACTAAGGTCGAGGTAAGGACCAGTGGCTGGGTGCTTTGCTTTCCTGTTCTTCAGGTTGAATTCCAATATATGTCTCTGAGTTTATATTAATCATGCTTCAGCAAACTCAACAAAGGAAAGACGTGCTTGTAAAACTGTGTATCCAGGGAACATAAGGGACTCAGAATGTCCAGAGTGCTTGCTTGTGTCTGTGGTCTGACTTAGATTCTTACCATGAGAGATTTGCCTCAGCTTGCAATTGGAGTTCAGAACTGGAGCAATCCAGAGTCTTCACATTAATCTGTCAAAATTTATTAATCACTTGCTACAACAACCATGTTGCAAAGAGGTCATTCAGAAATCCCGTCGATAGTGAAGCTTTAAGTAGCTTTTCCCTTTGTAAATGGAATTGATTAGTATTTCAGGTAACTTGCTATTTATCAGCACTACTGGTTTTATGTGATTTTATAAGATACAACTTTCTTGACTAATTTTTTAGTTGTAAACAATGTGGACAAAACCTTGGGGGTTTCTATGTATCTGATCATATCATTAGCACTAACAAATATTACTATCTCCTTCCCAGTATGGACGCTTATTAAGTTTCTATATCTGGTGGCTCTAAAGAGGACTTGCAAATGATGTTGAATAAATTCAGAGAAAGTGGGGCTCCTTGGGTTGTTACAGATTTCATACTGGTAGGTTTCAGCTACTGTCCCTTCAGAATGTTTTCTGTTGGCATGCTATATGGCTTTTATTTTGTTGCGACACACTCTTTGTATACATAATTCATTCAATATCTTATGATAAATTAATGCTAAGTTTTATGCAATGTTATTTATACATTTATTGAGATGATAAGATGGATTTGCTCTAATATACTAATGTGTTACATCACATGTATTGATCTACATCTATTGAACCATCCAAACATGCCCTAGGTAAATGCTCTTTTTAATGTGTTGTTGGATTAGGTTTCCTAGCATCCTGATGAGGATACCCTCAATTTCTTCATCAATGATATTTAAGTCTTTTCACATTACATGTATGTTTGGATTTCATATTGGGGAAAAGTTGGACTTATAGAATGATTTGGCAACAAATTCCTTCTTTAAATTCCAGCTTTAAATATTTTAATAATAATTCACAATTATTATTTGAATATTTGGTAGACATCATCAGTGGAGGCATCTTCTCCTGGAATTATCCTGTATGGGTGTTTGTTACAGATGTGCCCACTTTACACAGTTTTGGCCTATTCAGATTTTCTGTTCATGAAGAATCAGATTTGATATGATACAAGTGTCTAGGAAGCAGTTCAAGTTTTCGACATCCTCAGTGGTTGGCATGAAATTGATTTGTAATGGCTCACATTTTATCACCTCTTCTTTCTGCTTTTGTTTTTCTTCATTGGTCTTTGTGTATCCACTTTGTGCATTCTTTCAAAAACCATATCTGTACCATTGGTGTCTTATGCAAGTTTATCTCACTTGTTCATTACTTTTGAGGACCATGTCTGCACCATTGGTATTTCATGTATATTTTTAATCTATTTTATTTTACTCCCATTACTCACTTTTTCTTCCATCTACTAATTTAGTGTTTATTGAGGTTTTAATTCATTGAAGTTGTTTGAGTTTTTTTTCTGGTTTTTTGATTTAGTTGTATGCTGTGAACTGGATGAATGTTGATCAAACCCCACATGAAAAGCCATCCCTAGGAGGGCTTGAATGCTACAGATTTTTCATCTTGTTTATGGAACCTAAAAGTGTCTGTTAGCTGGGACACAGGACTTAGATTTCGTAACTAAAAACTCAAACAATTAAAGACATAAAAGAAAAGATAGATAGAAAGAAAAGAAGTCCGTGTGAGAATGGATGCATAGCCTGGGGAAAATCTTTCATAAGCCAAAGAATTCTAAGAGTTGCAGAAGCTAGAAGAAACAGGAAAACTACAAGAGGAAGAGAGCTTTCTTCAGGACTCTAGGCTGGAGTAGCCCTGGATGAAACATGTGATCTCACACTGTTAGCCTCAGTATTGCAATAAAATATATTTCTGTTTTAAATCAAGTCCACAATAACTTATTATGTCAGCTCCTGTAGAAATGGATGCAATGTATTCATGATGTGGAGCAAGTATTTTAACCTGTTTAAGCTTCAATTTTCTTCTTCATAAAGTAGAAAATAATATCCTGTCACATGGAGTTATCGTGTTAATTAAATGAAATTATTTATATAAAAGTAGTTTGAGTGATATTTAGTACTAAAGATTTATTATGTTTTCTAATCTGTGGGATGAAGACTTATAAAATGCAGAGGGTAGAAAAATAGGAGAAAAAAATGAAAGAGTATCAATATTTATAATATAACAAGGTAAAGATAGCACATGCCTAAGAAATAAGTAAAGAAAAGAATAAAAAACATAAAAATTGAATAATACATTGTATGCCTTCTAAGTCAATCTAGTGGCATATAGGGAATAAAACGGATTCGGAAAACTGAAGATTAGATTTAAAATATGAGAGAGGTTAGGGCAATCTATAATTCTTTAGTTGCCATCACATATAGAATGTTACAGAGTAGGTATAATTAATTACCTATCTTTCAGGATTGCTCATACAAGGAGAAAAATGATGCATATTATGACTTCTAAAAGAAAATACAGCTCACTTCAAGATTAATAAAAATCTGGAGCTGGAAAGATTGCTTGGTGGCTAAAAGCACTGGCTGGTCTACTAGAGGACCTACGTTCTATTCCCAGCACCCACATGGCAGCTCACAACCATCCATGACTGCAGCTCCAAAGAATCTGCCACCCTCTTCTATTCTTCAAAAGTGCCAGGCACACATGTGAGGCTGCCAAACACCAACAAATATATAAAGGCTAATTAAGTGATTTCAAATTTTAAATCAATAAAAATATAAGTGCAGATATAATTGAATAACAAAAAAACAGTAAATACAGGTGTTCTGAAATAGAATCATGATAAATTCTAGGTAAAATAGGTTTATGCAGACCACCCCAATCAGTATGGCACTATGTACCATGCCTTTTCCGAGATTCTGCATTGTAATTGCTTCTTAAAATGCAGTCTCCCAATCGCGTTTGATCAACAGCTGCAGTACTTGCTTTCAGTTTGCAGTAGAACAAAGCAAATTTCAATTCCTATTGACTATCCCCACAGGAGACCTAATTCTAGTCTCAGTTCCTTCATAGCTTTGCGGTTGTGATCTTTATTATGCAAATTACCATTGCAAAAGTGAGGAATTCCTAATCTTGAACCTGGAAGAAAATGAGTGTGATTATTGTTTTAAAAGTTCTTTCTAGATTTCTATGACAATGATCAAACATAAATATAGACTTAAGAAGCTTTCGACTTAGTTCCTCGGTTTCATTGGACCCACATATTTTAGGTACTTTGACAGAAAGTTATTTTTGCTGTGCTCATTAGATGAATTTCAGAGATGACCTAAAGTTTAGATGGTTAATTAGTATTGTGACATGCTATTCTTAATATTTCAGAAATTTGTAATATGAGATGACAGAAATGTCATAAAATGAAATGTCATGATAATAAATTTAAATACAGAGTTTTAAAACTACAAATAAAGCATAACATTTTTTATGTCAAAAGTCCCTCTGAAAAGGGCTTAGACACTGGGTTGTCAAGGAGCCCTAATGGTGCCAAGAAGGAACAGAGACTGATCAAAAGAACAAAGATCTAACCTAACTGTATCTATGAAAAAAAAACAAAACCTCTCTTTTCTTGGTCTCAGCTTCCTACCGTAAATTACATACAATAAGCACACTTACCACACAAGGCTATGAGAAGGAGCAAACTTGAAAAGTACTCAGAACGCTTTTAACACAGGATAAGCCTCAGGAACAGATGTTCGTTCATATGATAAACACTTGCCTGAGTGATCAGAATGTGATGGGCTAGAAAATTCAGACAGTTAATAACTTTCCCAGCCAATGCCACAACTTCCTCTTTCTTGCTTGCTAAATTTGGCCAGGTTTCATTCTAATCTCTAATTAATCACACTTTTCTGTAACTAAATATCATAACTAAAACAGTTATAAAAGTGTGGATTTGAGTTATGCACAGAAGCAGTAAGCGTATAAAACAAATGTAATTATACCGGAGTAAACAAATACTCTGTAGGAATGTAAAATATTAGGTTCTGGAGTTCTTTAATCCATAACCACCACGCTTTAAATCATATATTTTCAGATACTAAAAAAGAAAAATGTTCCAGGAACAGAATGCAAAACCTTAGAACATTTGTTTCAAGTTTTCAGAGGCATATAAGCAGTTGCTTTTCATAGCAGCAGCAGCTCAAATAAATTATTTTATTTAATACTACTGATTTTGTGTCCTCAAGTCTTAGAAAAGTTCAAGCCAGGTCTCGAGCTACATTCTAAAGCCAATCAAGGTGGACTGACCATCTTAACATTTAATTGCTTTCTGCCAGAGTGATAAGTGCAATCATAAGGCTCTTTTCAACGGAGCTGTTCTCCGAATAATCCAGCCCCATTATGGACACGTAGCAATGGTCCCCTTTGGAGTTCTCAAGTATGTCTCCAATTTTCTCGATTACAGAGGCAGCTAATGGCTTACATTCTATTTCTATACGACGTGAATGCTAAGAACAAAGGTCTGCAAGATAATGACTAAATTGGAATTGAATGGCTTTGTTGGAAAAATTCTAAATGATGACAGAAAATGAAATGGCTTCTTACTTCCTTCTGCTTTCTTCCATACTTGCATTTCATGACTACATCATTTTTTTTTGTTACAAAATAACATGTTGCTATACATTCTTAAGAAGAGATTCCCTGGAAAAGTGGTGTATATGCATGGAAGGCAAGCTCCTCTGTTTAAATCTCTATCAAATATTGTAAAAATTCTAATGGGAAACTGATCTAATGTCTATACAAAACATATATATAGAATGTTGATTCAAAACCATAACTCTTCTCAGCATTTTCCATGACCAATTTCTATATGAGCACATCCTTTCTAAGTCTCTTTATCATACAAGCTTGTTAGTTATTGTTGTTTTGGTGAGAAAGGCATCAGAACACCTAGAAAAAGCACCACAGACTGAATTTTTGGTAACTGGTTTCAAAGTAATTCATTGACACAGACTTTGCATAGTCTGTGGACGCTCCCTCAATCCTCTTTCGACCTCTCATCTAACACTGTCTTTGTGGGAGTGACCAATGACAGTCAGTTGTCAAGAAGCATGAGGCTATCCTTTTCTGTTGAACCATTTTCCCTTTGCATTATTATAGTTGTTATATCTTCAAAAATGTTAATAAAAATAGCAACGGCTGAGTCCAACTGCTTTAGTTTCATTCTGTATTTGTTAGTCAGCTCAGAAGTTGATGTTTTATTTTTTTTTAATTTATTTATTGAGGATTTCTGCCTCCTCCCCGCCACCACCTCCCATTTCCCTCCCCCTCCCCTGATTAAGTCCCTCTCCCTCATCAGCTTGAAGAGCCATCAGGGTTCCCTGACCTGTGGGAAGTCCA
>NC_022022.1:33696668-33711834 GCF_000317375.1 Microtus ochrogaster | reverse complement strand
TCAGACTCCACAGCTCTGCTCTCGGGAGCAGATGCCTCAGAGAGACGCCATGCTCCCCGCTCCTGGGAAGAAACATGCTCACTAAGACCGGTGCTCACAGATTATTAGAGATGGGTTGATCGGGATATCAGAATTAGCCAGTAAGGGCTAGAGCTAAAGGGCCAAGGGGTGATTAAATGAACACAGTGTCCGTGTAATTATTTAGGGTAGAGCTAGCCATGTGGGCGGCCGGGTGCCGGGACGCAGCCCGCCGCTCCTATTACTACATACTGCTCACAAATTTCCATCCTTTCTTTCCTGGTCTGCAACAACACAGTCATATATTCTCAGTCTCAACTCTGATTATACAAATGATGGTACCCAGGGAGTCCCTTTGGAGAGACTGGGTGCTAATTGTACAAACCAAACCCTTCCTTCCTCTGTAAGAGTGTCACTTCCTTCATGCACAGGAATTACAGTGGATGGGTGTCCCGAATATCCCAAACACACTGACGAGCTATAGAGGGTGATTTTGTGTTCACTGGAAATGCAGAGGCCTTTATCCTCATTTCTAGGTGTCCCACAAAAGGATCTGCCCAAGGCTCTGGTTCTATCGGTGTGCTGGGAGGAAGAGTCTCACTCGGTCATCTTGTCACCACGCTTTTGTTTTCATGTCTTAGTTTTAATATCTCTCAACAAATGATGAAAAGACAGAACACTTTGTACTATTGCCAGTGGTCACACGTAAACCTATGTGCCCTCCTAGTTAAGAAAGTGCAAAGAACGCTTCACAAGTCCAGTACTAAACAGTGATGACAGCAGCTGATACCGCCAGCTGAAGAACCCAGTCACTTCTACTTCTTAAGGTGTGTGTCTCTTTTCCTTTGAGGAGTCGTGACAGCGGTTTTTCTCTTTTCTTTTTTTCTTTTCCTTTTATCTCCATAGATAGCACTGGCTAATGCTGGGATTCACAATATTACATTAAAAACACGACCATAACAAATAAGAACAGCAGAGCAGAGAGGTTTCTTCTGAATACACAAACAAGAGAAGCTCTGAAGTCAGCCTTTTAGGAGAGAAATGCCTGCCCATAAAGGAAATCCTCCCCTGCTCCTGTGATTCCCTCTGTGTGACAGAGAGAATTGCTGATGAAGTCTCTCTAGACTAAATCAATGGAGAATGTGTGTACCTGACTTTCCATAATGGAGTTGGGTGCTTCTGCTGCATGTCTTATTCTAAGCAGTCCAAATTCTCCTTCCTTTGTTTCAGATAAATATGAAAACTACGCTAGAGATCGAGAACTCTAAAAGACCTACTCTAGAGATTTCCTAATTTCTCCAGGGGATATCCATGTGCATAGGAACACACATTCTTAACCTTCTGTTTCTTTTTTTAAAAAATTTATTTATTTATTAAAGATTTCTGCCTCCTCCCCGCTACCGCCTCCCATTTCCCTCCCCCTCCCCCAAAAGTCCCCTTCCCTCATCAGCCAGAAGAGCAAACAGGGTTCCCTGACCTGTGGGAAGTCCAAGGACCACCCACCTCTATCCAGGTCTAGTAAGGTGAGCATCCAAACTGCCTAGGCTCCCACAAAGCCAGTACATGCAGTAGGATCAAAAACCCGGTGCCATTGTTCATGAGTTCTCAGTAGTCCTCATTGTCCGCTATGTTCAGCGAGTCCGGTTTTATCCCATGCTTTTTCAGACCCAGGCCAGCTGGCCTTGGTGAGTTCCCGAAAGAACATCCCCATTGTCTCAGTGTGTGAGTGCACCCCTCGCGGTCCTGAGTTCCTTGCTTGTGCTCTCTCTCCTTCTGCTCCTGATTTGGACCTTGAGATTTCAGTCCGGTGCTCCAATGTGGGTCTCTGTCTCGGCCTCTTTTCATCGCCTGATGAAGGTTAATATTCAGGAGGATGCCTATATGTTTTTCTTTGAGTTCACCTTCTTATTTAGCTCCTCTAGGATAGTGTTTTCTATTTCCATCCATTTGTATGCAAAATTCAAGAAGTCCTTGTTTTTTACTGCTGAGTAGTACTCTAATATGTATATATTCCATACTTTCTTCATCCATTCTTCCACTGAAGGGCATCTAGGTTGTTTCCAGGTTCTGGCTATTACAAACAATGCTGCTATGAACATAGTTGTTTCTTTTTCTTAACACATGTCTCATTACAGCAAAGTCCAGCTAAGAACTTAAGAAAAATAGAGGAAAGATTATTTTTTTCTCCCTTAAGCTAGGTAATGTGATGCTACAAAAGTTAGGTGGGACATACTGAACCTTAGTCTCCCTAAGGGAGAGGAATTTATGCAAATTTATTTATTGCTGGTAAGTTTTCTTCCCTGCAAAAGCAATGCAGAAATAATAACCATAAGGCAGGTGGATCTCTGTGAGTTCGAGGCCAGCCTGGTCTACAAGAGCTAGTTCCAGGGCAGGTTCCAAAACTACAGAGAAGCCCTGTCTCAAAGAAAGAAAGGAAAGAAAGAAAGAAAGAAAGAAAGAAAGAAAGAAAGAAAGAAAGAAAGAAAGAAAGAGAGACCATAGAACTGAGGTAGAGAAAACACCAGCATTAAAAACTCAATACCATAATTTTTACCTAAAAGGTAGACAAAAATAATTATTTATGTTTGTTTTGTCCTGCGAATAGAGACTATAAGTCCTGAGATTAATTACTGAGTGATAAGCATTCAGCAATCTCCAAGTCTTGCCTAATCATATCTCCAAAATACGTATGATAGGCAGATTGAGAATGACATGGAATACATTGTCTAGAAATGGATGAGTGGGAGGATTCTGGTTCTTACAGAGTCATGGTAGCAAAGACCAACACTGTTTCGCGTAAATCACTCTTTTCTGTCAGTATTACACTTTCAGCTACAAAACTTTGTTATTTACATGGTCTTTATCAGCCCATCTTTTTAACATAACACATAGGTTTTCCCTCTTCATTATTAAGTCTAAGAGAGAGGTTTATTTTGCATCATGGTTTTTAAAAGTCTTAAAAGAATGGATTCATATGTCTCTGAACCTTCAGTAATAAAAATATTTTTATGGAAATATCTAGCATCATCTCTTATATACATCTGCAGAAATAAAGAAGCTTTATTGCATAAATATTAAACAAAGCACTCTTCACTTGCTAACAGATAAGCAAGAAAGTGGTCATTAGAATAAATGGTGAGCTTACTTAGATTTACATAATAATGCATGGAACTAACCATATTTAATGTTATTGGTGAATAAGCAATCTTTCTCATCATAATCATCTTGATCTAATTCTGTCCTTCAGAAATTTTAATTCATCTAACTTAAAATGTGTTCAACAAAGGCACTTCACAATATTAGTGCAATTTGCATCAAATGCACTAGAGAAAATTACCTAATACAATTTTCTAAGCCATTTACTATCATGAACTTGGCACTAAAAGGAGAAAATTGCATTTTATGATTTGCAGGCTGCTGAAAACATCATACACCTGAATTCACACAATCTGCATATTTTTATGGTTCTCTCAATGAAAAACCAAGTCTTTAACAAGCCCGAACACTAACTTAAATGCTTTACTACATTACACTGAAGCAGAAGATGAGAAATCTAGCTTTATTTGACAAACAAACGGTTTAACTATAAAAACACTGCAATCGTTTCTCTTCTGCTTTCACAATAAAATTATGCCTTTCCTTATCTCTACAGTTATTTTATAATACTGAATGAATAAAAAAGAATAAGGACTTAAATTATGTATATAGTCATATTATTGAATTCAAATTCCTTTGTATTAAAGACTACCAAGTAACAGCCAAAAAGAGATGTATTCTCCATTGACTTAGGACCCAGGTATTTCATCATCTGTCCTTTTCTTCTCACTGAGGGAGTCACAGGGGCTAAGGTGAATTGCCATTAATGGTAAATATTTCTCTTATATAATGCTTTTTCCTGATGTACTAATTTATGCAAATATTAAATGAGATGAATATAGTTTCTCATTTAAAATATTTAACTTGTAAGTACAGTTACTTAGAGTGTCACTTTAGACAACCATCAAAGAAGACAAGCATTTGCCACAGCTGACTCCAACTCAAACACTTTATTTTTCCAAGTGAGAAGAGCCCAGTGCCTATCATTCCTATCCTGTCCTTACCACAACGTGACATACAACACCACTATCTACACAATGAATGAAGGTTACTCTGTGATTCTTCCAGTGACATGCTCTTAAAAACTTCAAAGGGAGACATTTCAACTCAGATACCCCAAAACTGATTCATCTAGCTGAAGGGAATAGAATGTAAAACATCCCTTAACCTCATCACCAGGAAGAGAAATGAGATGGCAAAAAAGACACAGGGCAGACACAGATTTTTGTTTTTTCAAGCAAGAGAAGGAGCTCTGAGGCCAAACAAACAGACTAAAGTCATTCCCAGGTTAACAGTGAATGCACGGAAAACCATTTTGCAGGGCATATTGGAGCAAAGGAAGCTGACTCTACAGAAATCAATACATAAAGACTGTGCTTAGAGTGACCTGTGAGCAATTGCATTAGCAGAAGGTGAGTCTCTCTTGCCAAAAGAGCAGGATCTTCACAGAGATATGTACACCAGAGAAAAAATGCAAGAAGACGAGACAAAATTGAGGGATAGAAATTAAAGCAGAACACAGACATTCTTAAACCAAAACTAACCTTTGCTGTGATTTTTTTTTTATTTTTTATTTTTTTTTTAGTTTTTCGAGACAGGGTTTTTCTGTAGCTTTGGAGCCTGTCCTGGCACTAGCTCTTGCAGACCAGGCTGGCCTCGAACTCACAGAAATCCACCTGCCTCTGCCTCCGGAGTGCTGGGATGAAAGGTGTGCGCCACCACCGCCCAGCTGCTGTGATTTTTTTTAAAAAAAGAGGAATTTTAACTTTTTATCAGAACTCTTTAGTATATCTCTTAGAGTACATGGTGTTCCTCATAAATACATGCTTATATACATTTATATATATGTGTGTATGTATATCAGACTATGTTATAAATTCCATATAATGCAATCTACAGTGTTATTATACATTGTAGGTTCAAATATTTTTCAATTAATGTATATTACCCTTTAGTTAATAAAAGTGATAATTAACATGATTAGAAAAATGTCACTCAACGCTTTATGGATTCTTTTGAATCCTGTAGTCAACATCCCATATTGAAGAGAGCATAGTTAAATCTTCATGATATACAGCTTTCTAATATGGCTCAGTGACCACCTACTATCCCTAGTCACCACCTGTATAACCCTTCCTGTGACTTGACTCTAATGACTCTGTTGTAACTCCGTAAAGGTTGGGCTCTCACTTTCTAGCATATGTTACAAAAGTGTGTGACTTCCACCATGATTATACTACCTCTGGCTCATCCTGTCCTCTTCTCCAAAGGGTAGCCGGCTGTCTTGAGTGCTGCTGCAACATAAGAAAAACCATATGGCAAAAAAACTGAGGCCAACCCTCAGTCAGCAGGCAGAGAGAAAGGGAGATCTCAATTCAAAATTCATGGGAGGAAGTTGAGTCCTGCCAACTGGAAATGGTATCCGGCCTAATCAAATCTCAGTGTGAGCACTGACAAGGAGACACCTAGGCCACATCTTTGCAGAAGACTGTGCCAGAGCACCAGGCTGAGGTGCTCAGCGATGCCACAACCAAAGAAACTGTTAGGTAACAAATGTGGCAAGAAGACGCCAAAGGCGTCACATTATACAATCTCACTCTTTGAAAGTCTTGTCTTACCTGGGTTTAGTTCCCTCAAACTGTGTCACTTAATTGCAAAAGTCTAAGGAAATTCCTGAACAAGTCAAATACATCTTTATGGCTATATGTAAAGTATAATGTTAATGTGGATGAGAAACAAACATCAGAGCTCCATAGAAGCTTGAGTTTTGCTGTAAATTCTCTATCAAATTATCAGTAAATAAACATTACTATAGACTAATAATTCTTGGGCAACTGGTAATAAAGTATGTACATGAAACAAGTTGAAATACACAACAAAGGTTGTTATAATTTCAATAAAAATGTAATTATATAATAATCGCATATAAATATATATTTGAATAATAAAATCAATTATACCTTCTATAATTATGAAAAATAAACTTTTGATCTTCACAAATTTATCTGTGCCCTAATATGTGTTCTATTTTAGAGGAAGTCTATGGGATGCTGGGAGTTTAGCACCTATTACAAATGTTGAGTCAATAAGTAAAAAGATGTAATGTAAATAAGCGTGGTTTGAAAGCATTCTTACAACTGTTATCATTCAGGTAAGTATACATTACAATGATACTCTAATTCACTAGAGTATCATACAATTTAGTGAATATATAAAGTCAAATAGCATCATCCCATTTACTAATTACTCAACTCTTTAGCCGCAGTCAAAATAAAGGTAATGCTGAGTAGTCTTCAAGGATGTCTTAAGACAGCTTCCTCAGTTATTATAGTGGCTCCCTGTCAAGACTGCCAGATTATGCATGTATATACTTTATAATTTCACAATAACTATCATACAGAACAAATAGCATGAATTATCTGATAGGCTATTATATACTTATGTCTTAAGAAAATTAATACAATTCCCTATATGTTAGCTTGACTGATTTAAAAGGATCAATTTCTGATGCTCTGCTACATAAATTATTAGAAGCTGTGATGACATTTGGAGTGTGTGTGTGTGTGTGTGTTTGTGGGTGTGTGCTCACACGCGCACAGGGTCATTTAAATTCTTCAAGGAAATTCTACTTTAATTCCCATCCAATAATAAAATGTTTTCAGTTTCTAGATAACTACCAGATGTTTCAGAGGACAAGATAATCTATAAATGTAATCCTATACTATACAAGATAAATATTTAAATGTAAAGCAATAATGATTTCATGGGGATTGAGTCATTAAATACTTTGTCCTCACTAATTCTTCAGATGCATTGGTGGAAGTTCTAACTCATTAAGTGCAATATAATTAAAATTTCTTCAAGATAAAATTAATCCCAATAATCATTAAAGCTTATTTTCAAGTTCATATTCTGAAAATACTTTATTATTTACCTATTAATAAATAAAATATAGAATCAAAAAATCAAACAGTTTCAGTAAAAACTTTATTTTATCCTTATTTGATTTGGGGTGTGATTACATGATCACCAATTTTTTTATCACTCTTATCCTTTACAGCTGTGGTGTACACTGGTCATGAATGGCTATTTAGGTTTTAATTAATTAAAATTAAACACAATTAAAGCTTCATTTCTTTCATTAGCCTAATCACACATTAGTTGTTCAGCTGGCAAGTTAAATGGAATGTTTCCATTATCTCAGAAAGCTCTTTTGAGCATTGCTGCTCTACAAGTGGCCGGGAGGCAAGATCGTAAGGCTGGACAAGTGGCATTTCCTGAGTGATGCAGCTAAGACTGAACCCCAGGTGTGTCCTAGAGTCTCTGGCTTTAGAACTGCATGCAGCTGATCGTCTCTGGGAGAGGTGGCATCAGTCTTCACTGGGTATGAACCCTCTGATAGGTTAAGTGATCCCAAGAAATCAGCTCTGAAAACATGAGCAGGACTAAAAGATTCCAGCAGGCTGTATTTATGAGTATGTGATGGGAGGGGAGGAAAAGGGAGAGAGGAGGAACAGAGATAATTGGAAGCCATGAATCTGAAGAGAGAGACACACACTGGAATTGGAGGAGTGGGTGGGGAACACAGGTGTGTATATACAGTATTCATATATAAAATTCTCAAAAAGAAAGTTAATGAATTAACAGAACCTTGAATTTTTCCAGTGTGCCTGGATTTTGGTAAACAATATTTCCCATGAAAAAAAGGTTCTGTTAATTTGTAAAGCTTCAGCAAAACATAATGTGTGAAATCATAAAAAAAAAAAACAGAAACTTTTATTTGGCCTGCTTTAAAAGCTATAATCTATGCAAAATACATTAAAAGCACATCACGCTTATATTAATTTACATTTACTAATATATATGATAGGGACCCATTAAATCAGGACACAGTCTATTTTCCAGAATGGTTTGGGACTATTGCATATAACAGCCAAATATCTGGGAACTTGTAAAAACATTTTTTTAGAGTAGCTGGTGTGATTTTTTTTTTCTTAGTGTCTGCCTTTTTTTTAAATTGATTTTTATTGAGTTCTACAATTTTCTCTGCTCCCCTCTCTGCCTCTCCCCTCCCCTTCAACCCTCTCCTCCCAAGATCCTCATGTTCCCAATTTATTCAGGAGATCTTATCTTTTTCTACTTCCCACGTAGATTAGATCCATGTAAGTCTCTCTTAGAGTCCTCATTGTTGTATAGGTTCTCTGGGATTGTGATTTGTAGGCTGTTGTGTTTTGTTTTGTTTTCGGCTTTATGTTTAAAAACCACTTATGAGTGAGTACATACGATAATTGTCTTTCTGGGTCAGGGTTACTTCACTCAAATTGATGTTTTCTAGCTCCATCCATTTGTCTGCAAATTTTAAGATGTCATTTTTTTTTCTGCTGTGCGGTACTCTATTGTGTAAATGTACCCCACATTTTCCTTATTCATTCTTCGGTAGAGAGGTATTTAGGTTGTTTCCAGGTTCTGGCTATGACAAACAATGCTGCAGTGAACATAGTTGAGCACATGTCCTTGTGGCACAGTTAAGCATATATATCCAATATATATATATTTGGATATATACCCAAAAGTTGTATTGCTGGGTCTTGAGGAAGGTTGTTTCCTAATTTTCTGAGAAATTGCCACACTGATATCCAAAGGGGCTGCACCAACTTATACTCCCACCAGCAATGCAGGGGTGTTCCCTTTACCCCATAACCTCTCCAGCATAAGTTGTCATCAGTGTTTTTGATCTTTGCCATTCTTACAGGTGTAAAATGGAATCGCAGGGTTGTTTTTATTTGCATTTCTTGCATGACTAAGGACTCTGAATATTTCCTTAAGTGTTTTTCAACCATGTTAGATTCCTCTGTTGAGAGTTCTCTGTTTAGGTCTGTACTCCATTTTTTTTATTGGATTATGTGTTCTTTTGATGAGCAATTTCTTGAGTGAGTTCTTTGTATATTTTGGAGATCAGACCTCTATCTGATGTGTATGTAGTGAAGATCTTTTCCAATTCTGTAGGCTGCCGTTTTGTCTTGTTGACTGTATCCTTTGCTTTACAGAAGCTTTTCAGTTTCAGGAGGTCCCATTTATTAATTGTTTCTCTCAGTGTCTGTGCTACTGGTGTTATATTTAGGAAGTAGTCTCCTGTGCCAATGTGTTCAAGTGTACTTCCCACTTTCTCTGTCCAGGTTATTTATATTACAAATATAATGGGTATGCATACTTACAATAAAAACATGCTTATAAAATTCAAATATCCTACAACACAAACACACAGTGAAAAGCCAACCAAGAGACTATATAAGAGGTTTAAGGTGATTCAAATATAGGTAGCAGATGAAAATATTGAAAAGGTATAAAAATGTATTATAACAATTATAAGTTTAAGTGATGTAAAATCCATTACAAACATACAAAAAAAATTTTAAAAAAATCATGATGCAGATTTACTCTCAGTTTTTAAAATAAGCAAAAGGATAGGACTGATAGCAGAGACACCAGCCTATAAGCTAGTTAGAGAATAATGATTTTAAAAAAGAAAAAAGAAACAGAACAATGACGAATTATAGATGAAATGATAAAGATGCAAAAAAGGAACAAGTGGGGGGCTGGAGATATGGCTTAGAGGATAGAGGCTGCTCTTCCAGAGGTCCTGAGTTCAATTCCCAGCAACCACATGGTGGCTCACAACCATCTGTAATGAGATCTGGTGCCTTCTTCTGGTCCACAGGGATACATACAGGGAGAATATTGTATATATAATATAAATAAATCTTTTTTTTTAAAGGAATGAGTGCGTGACAATAAGAAAAAAAGGTGAAAACAGATTCACCAACTGGAATTTACATAAAACTGTAATATTTGTGGTTCACAAATCAATTTCTACTAATGAACTCTAACATTTTAAATTAGACCAGAGAAAATGATTGCTGCATGTGTGTGTGCGTGCATATGTGCATGTGTGTGTATGTGTACATGTATGTGTGTGTATAAAAGATACAAATCTGATAGCAAAGAATGAAAACCTGTTCTTCAGTTTTCTACAAAAGCAGTCGGCTTACACTATGCTGAAGGCCAAATTGCAACATATGATCTCTTGCGAGTCAACTCATACACACTTGCTCCACTTCTGAAACACAAAATGTCAAGTTTAAGAGTTTAGAAATTTTTTTGTAGTTATAAATAAATGGCTCAATTTTGGGGTAACCTGATTCTTCCACAGATCATCACACTTGAGGATGAAAAATGATGTGGGATCAGACAGAGGGATAGAACTCTGAACGAGGCACCTTTCATTTCTTTCAAGAACACACTGTACCCCCATCTGCCATGGTTCACTGAAACAAAATTGGTTTTCTCTTCTTGTATCAATATCCAAATCTTGGTCTGCTCAGCAGGCATCTGCTAACCTTCTCATTAATCCCGTGAATGTCATCAGTCAGGCTACTGGGAGTTGGTCCATGTTCCCACTCACAGGATATACATGAAGATTTACAGAATCTCAAAGAATGTTTAAAAATATTCTCTGTGCTAAAATAATATTTACTTGCACTTCTAAGTAATTTCCCTAAAATACTATTCCTCGGATGAATGATTTAGAAAAAAAATTCTAATGACTTAAAAAGATTTGTAATTAAGTCAAATATCTGGCTCAAAATATAAAGTACAGAAAGACAAATACTAAAATTCCTCTAAGACATAATTTAGTGAATGGAAGTTCAGAAGCAAAAGCAATTAGAGAAAGAAAAATAATAACTATCCTAATAAATAAAATTAACCTTTAAATAATGAAACAACACATATCAAATTTTCCAGTATCTACAACGGAATCTGAGAACACAAACATACACAAAGCACAGAGTTTGCTCTCCAGCTCACATAAAATGGCTTTAGGGGACAAGAGAGATTGCTCACAGGTTAGGTGTGTGCAGCTCTCTAGCAGAGAACTTGAGGTCTGTTCCTAGCACCTATGTCAGAGGGCCTCAACCATATACCTCTTGCCCCAGTGGTATTTGAGGTCTTGGGGGAATCTGTGGACATCTTCATTCAAATGCACATATCTATACAGAGATATATGCACATAATTAAATATATTATACGATTTTTAAAACTAGGTGTCATGGTAGAGGCCTATAATCACAGAAAATGAATGACCGAGTAAAAGGATCAAAAGTTCGAGGTCACTGTCAGCTAAAGAATAAATGCGATGCTGGCCTTGAGATTACATGAAACTGACTCAACAAAAAAACCAAAATTACATATAGATATAGATAATACTGATATTATTTGTTTTTAATTTGTTTATATAGATCATATATATCATTTACTTTACATATAAACAAAATAGAACACTTAGAAAGTTCATGAATACTAATTATTTAGTATGATAACATAATAATTACACATCTATCCTTTATATACTTAGACTCATGCCTACAAGATATCAATTCATAAAGTCAAGTAATTAATTCACAAATGTACAGTGTTGGTGTTCTCTGTATCTTGACCAATTGTGGCTTTCTGTAATGGTCTCATTCTGCTGCAGAAAGAAGTTTCCTATATGAGAGGTGAGACCAAACTTACTTATTAATTAATAAATTTGGTATAAGGGTACTTAAAATGACATGACTGTTAAAATTTGGGGAGAGTATTAAGGGTAGAAGAGAGGCGTTTGGATTTCAGCATGCTACCTGTCAACAGAGGTAAATACATCACATTGAACCCCATAAACACATGTAATCAATACATGATAATAAAAGTTAAAAACAAAAGTGTCTAAAGCTTGCAAGACATTACAAACAGATAAGAGTATTGACGACCAAGCCCAAAAACCCAAGAATGATCTCCAGAACCCATATGATGAGAGAGAAGAGCAGACTCTAACAAACTGTCTTGTGACAGACACATGGGACACATGACTCATACAAGCTTCCACACACAAATGAGAGGTAGGCAGATAGACAGAGAGATAAGTATTAGAGAGCCCAAAGAAGTTTCTTTTTAAAATCTCCTATAAAATGGTACACTTCAAAAAAAAAAAAAAAAAAAAGAAAAAGAAAACTCTTCTCAGTTGAAAAATCTGTCTGAACACACATTAGAGGACACAAGTAGGATCCAGTTTTCAATACCAAATTCTAAGGCACAGCGTCACCATTCCATCTAGTGAACTGAAAGTGGGTGTACAGAATGACATGGCGCCCTCTCGAACTTTCAGTTATTTAAAAGGTAAAAGTCCATAGCAAACGGCCTCAGTCTTTTAAAAGTCCCACTGACTTTCTATAACTGAGGAGAGAAACTCCTGATTGTAACAGCTGTTGTCATGCCCAGATGCTCCCGTTTAGTGAACTCAACCCCACCCCAGCTCTATTCATAGGAATAGGGTTTGACAAAGCAGGACAAACTTGCTAACTCTTGGAGCAGAAAGACTTTGGTGGCCATGTCTGGGATCCAGATACATTTACCTTTCATTTGTCCTATGCTTGAACCAAAATATACTGAATATATCCATTAAGCATGATCAGTGTGCCTTCCCAAACTCAGTTTTAAAGGCGAGATGACCTTGTGTGTGATAGGGTCTTATTCTGTAGCCCGACTACCCTCTAACTTGAGCATCCCCTGCTTCAACCTCTGGAGTACTCGGCTGATGAAAACAACTTCACAACTTCCTTTTGTTCCTTTTAAGTAAAGATGTAATAGAACTATGACAGTCTCCAAATGAAGCCGCAAAAGAACTACAAATCCATCCTACTGACCTCAGATTCTCCTCTGACATATAAACTAGAACCAATTAAAAGAGCCATTTAAGAGCAGGTCCATGCCATGTGCGTTCTCATTTCCTTGGCTGCAGGAGTACACCTACTTGCTTACTTTCTTTCTTGATAAACATAAAAGATCATAAGCTCTACAGAATATTATTTCATCAACCATTAGGTTTAGTACTGAGAAAGACAAGGAGATATAAACATCTATGCCACTTTTAAAATACACTTTTAAAAGTAAGCATAAAAAATTTCCCACCCACTGAAATATATACTGCATACTATACTTCAATAAACAAGATGCTATATTGAACTGAAAATATTTAGAATCTCCAACATTAATTAAATGTATATTATCTCATTAAATTTAAATATCATAAACCTTTGTAAAAAGTATTAATCAGAAAATTCTTAGTTATCCAACATTTTAAAACTTTTGAGAGATCTAAAACAAAGATCTAGTTCAAGATTTCAAACCACTGTATGTTTTATATTGAATAAATTATGCTGCCATTTGACATAATGGTATCATTTCTAACAGAAAATTATTAATGATAATATAAAATTAAGTAATTATACAATGTAGGAATATAACAGAATAAGTATGAGACTTAAACTGG
The DNA here is from genome assembly GCF_000317375.1 of Microtus ochrogaster. NCBI lineage: Eukaryota > Metazoa > Chordata > Mammalia > Rodentia > Cricetidae > Microtus > Microtus ochrogaster. The sequence continues at coordinate 33,698,354 of NC_022022.1, read as the reverse complement.
AATCAAAACTGGTATTTAAATATCAAAACAGAGTCAAGGTCCATTAAATAACTCAGGCATTTATTAGAAGTGACTCAAAGATTTAATTTCATTTGATTTTTACAGAAAACTAAAAAATGAAAACAATTTTTTTACTTGAAAAATAAAAATGGGAAAGAACTTTTTCAGTCTCATCTTAAAACACTTTTTCAGGAAGCATTTGAAAGCCAGTTTAAAGCCATGGCAATTTCATTGCTCTGAGTTTTATACGTGTCATAAAAGCTTCCTACTATGGAATTTTTAGGTCTAATTTTCATCTCCAGATAAGAACTGAAGGACAAATTACTTTTAAGCAGCAGCTCAGCTCTATTCATCTTCTTCAGAACGATTTGAATCGGTCCGAGACCTTTCAGAACACGCAGTGTTGACTGTGTCTATTTTAAAGCTTCTGTTCTGTCCATCCCAGAGGTGCCTGGGGTCTGATTCTGTGGTCTCCTGGATACCTTCTGCTGCATCCTGCTGTGTGTCCAAAAAGTGCCTGTGCTCCCTGCGTGCACGCCGCCTTCTAAATCACAACTGTGTCCTGCACCTCTATTTGCAAGTAAGTTGTGTTATTTTGTTTTACTCTTTCTGAATATGAATATACCCAGTGTCTTAGTCAGGGCTTTTATTGATATGGAGAGACACCAGGACTGAGGCAACTCTTACAAGGAAAACATCTAATTGTGCTGGATTGCTTACAGATTCAAAGGTTCAGTCTATTATCGTGACTGGGAGCGTGGCATTTTGCAAGAGGAGGTGGTAGAGCCAAGAGTCCTGCATTTTGCAGCCAAAAAGGAGATTGTGGCACCAAGCAAAACTTAACCAAAAGATCTCACTGCCCACCTCCACAGTGACACAATTCCTCCAATAAGGCCATTTCTATCCAACAAAGCCACACCTCCCAATAGTACCCCTTCCTTTGGGGGCCATTTTCTTTCAAACCACCACACCCAATTTACATGTAAAACATCTGTTTTACTAGGCTGAACATTTTCTACAAATTTCGAAGTGTGCTTTCAACCAGTGACCTGAATTATGCCAAAAGACAGTAAAATGAAATCATATTTTACAAAAAGGAAAGAAGTACCTCATAAATGCAAAGATCACATTCTTTGATACAAATTTTCTCTGTTATGCATTTTTCAACATGAAAACGAATTAAAATACACATTTGATCCAGGACTTCTTGTTTTATTTTCTAACATAAAACTTTTTATGAAAGATGTTATGAAAATACAATGTGCTACCATATTCTTTATAATACCACTATTTCCATTTAGTCTAAGTGAACTAATAGATGGTTGTCATAATTTATTTGCTTGAAGGTCTTTGTATCATTATTATTATTATCTTTGAACTTCTGAAGGTATTTTATTTACATTTTATTATATACTCATGTCTCTTCTTTTATATATAGAATGAAGCCTATAGCTGTATCACTATGATTTAGACAGACAATTTCAACAGAAATAAGGGACTGCAGCACAAATTTTTGCTGGGAGCCGATTTGAATAGCTGCCATTACAAGATGGCATTTGGCCCCAGCCTCGCTTGATAGATAACTCCATATTAGGGTTGCAATTCTTCCACCGGAAAACAGGGTGAGTTGTTGTGATCTAGCTGCCCACACTTCCCCTGACTGGCAGGGGAACATCCTGGTCTGTA
>NC_022022.1:33668238-33696568 GCF_000317375.1 Microtus ochrogaster | reverse complement strand
GGTGGGTCTCCAGAAAAGCAGTTAAAGTATCAAAGTATCAAAAGTTGCTAGGCAGACTCCCTATATAAGCAGTTATAGTTCAGGGCTTCGGGCCCCTTGCTTTCTGCTCTCCCTACAACCAAGAGGCTCCAATAAAGCATGATTTGAGAAGAATCCTCGTCTGGCGGTTATTCCTTCCTGCTGGTCAGAAAGTTCGCCGCAAATTTTAAAATTAAATTTTAAAAAGTACAGTTTGGCTAAAAGTAACATCTCTTGTACCAGTACAGATAAGTCTGCGGTTGTCTCTCTTCTGAACGACAAGCTGAGAAAAATACTGATATATAACTGCTTTCAGCTATAGCGGTGCTTACAGTTTCAGCTACAACATAACTGCATCTGGATTGAAAGCTTCTCTTAAATTGATTTTATCCACATTTAATATGGGTTATTTAATGTATTTGCTTGTTATATTAACAGCAAAAGTTGTCATGATAGCAATTGGTCAATTCAGCATCTAGACATTTAAAACATTTTTTCATGACTATCCTGTCCCTTTTGGTCCCAATTTTTCTCGCTATCTCTTTCCCCACAGTCACATGAAGAAGAGCTCTCCCAGCTAAGTTTGTAAGAACAATGATGAGAGACATGACTCTTAGGTTCAACACACACATGGAAGACAGAAAGACATCACAGAGGGGCAGGTAGATTTCTGTGAAAAAGTCACTGCGTATTGAGCACCCTCCTATCCTAGAAAGACAGTTCAGATTCTTCTAACACATCCAGGAAGAAACTTTAACAAAAGCACTTGAGATTTTTGCGGACCATTTTCTGAACTATTTACCCCCACCCTCACGATACCTAAGTTGCTCTCTATTGCATGGCTTTGAAATGGCTCAAAAATGCGTAAATTGTCTCATGACTTAGATTTATGCCAAAAGAGAGGAGATAGCAAAATGGAGTTCTGTTGATTATTGTTTGACAATCTTACAGAACAAGGGACATCAGTGAAAGTGGATACTGGATAGACGGTGGTCAAAGAAGAGAAAAGGCAGTTATGTGCCTGCATCAAGAAAACAAAGAGTGAGGTCGAAGAAAATTCCCAGGTTCCGCAAAGTGCGTGTGAGAACCAGCTTCATTCTGTCAGCCCAGAACTTGAAGCTGAGCTATGGGACATTTCAGAGAAGAAATCTTCTATTCTTTCTCTTCTCTCTGCCCACACTTTCATCTCTGGGAAGCTCCAAACCACCACTAAAGGGTGAACAGAAACAGGGAAGGAGGCACTCAGAACAGTGCGGGGAGGATATTAAGCCACACCATAGCCTCTTCACACTTCAGGCTAAAACTGGAGAAAGGAAGAAAAAGCAAGTCGGCCCTACCCTGGGAGACTGGATAACAATAGGATTTCTTAATTTCTCAGTTGGAGATTGTTTCAGGATATGATAGAGCATAAGAAGTGGGATTTTAAAAAAAAAATCACACCCAAACGTCGTCATTGTGATACTACTAGTGGTAGAACAGGAAACTTGGGTGCATGCCAGCTTAAGAACAAAACCAGCCTCCATGCTTCAGCTGGAGAAGAGTGTCTGCCATAGGCATGGGTGAGGGCAGCCGCAGTGGCAAGGATGCAGCAATGAGTCAACCATGTGCGAGCATTGTATGCATTCCTGGCCTTCTGGTTCCTTTCAGTTCTGTTCAAAGCACCTTCTAGAACCAAGAACTCCTTATGTTTCCAATCATTCAAATTGTTAAGATTCTACTGAGAGTGAAGCAAGTCCAGTGGGCTTCTCATAACCTATACTTGAGAGCATGTCCCTGAGTGGATCAGGACATCAAGGAGCCTGTTCTCACCAAACTGAGCAGAAGGCATGTGTGTGAGGTGTCACTCACTGACATTGGGCGTTTGACAGCTTTTCTGAAGACTGCTAACAACCATCTAAGATGTGCCTGGTCTCATCTGAAAACACTAGCAAACGGTAGCTTTCACTTCGAAATAAAGTGTGTGTGTGTGTGTGCGTGTGTGCGTGCGTGCGTGTGTGTGCGTGTGTGTGGGTGCGTGTGTGTGTGCGTGTGTGTGTGCGTTCGTGCGTGTGTGTGTGCGTGCGTGCGTGTGTGCGCGTGTGTGTGTGCGTTCGTGCGTGTGTGTGTGCGTGCGTGCGTGTGTGTGTGTGTGCATGTGTGTCTTTTATCTGGGTGACTCACATTTTAAAATCCATGTTTAGAAAGGTTTGGAGTTCTGTGTTTGTGTGTCAGCTTTGCAGTTCTCAAGGCATTCAAAGAGCCAGAATCCCAGCTGCTTGAAATGAGTGGGAGCCCCACAGATTAGAGCAGCATGGTTGTCAGTGAGATAAGATCTTTAAGTAAAATTTTAAACCAAGACTCAACACTTCAAGTGGTGAATCTTGAGTTTTCAGAAGGGGGAGAGAATGTCACCCTTGATTAAGGTAAAAAGAGAAAGTAAAAGACAAAATCTTCACATTGTGCTGACTGAGCATGCTACCTTTTCTGTTTATCTGCTGTCTACTCTGAAATGAAAGTAAGAAAGGCAAGTGATCACTGGGTTAAATGCCATCAAATCTTGGGTGCACCTTTGTATACATGAAAGCTTCAAAAGTTCTAGGTTAACATGGAAGAACCAAACATTATTAAATTTAATTTCTCTGGTTTTGTACTTGACATTTGTCTAAACAAATGGTACTATGTCTTCTTAAAAACTCACTTAATAAAATTACCAATTTCCAAGTTTTTATAAATAAAAATAACATTTTATTGACTCTAATTTCCAAATATTTGTAAATAAAAGTAACATTTATTCTGTATAACTAAATTATCATCAAGAAGTTGTGGAATAAAAATAATTCTACTTACTTTAGAATTTATATTTAATTAATTTCATTTTTACAGTGAATTAATTTCATAGCTAATAGTCTTTAATTCCTATTTGGTTTAAATTAAAGATCACAAGTCAAAGATTACTGTCTTGGTTTATCATCATTGAGAAATAATCAAAATATATGTAAAATACATGCCTATTTTTATTATTAAATAGGCACTCTATATAAAAGGACAACTTATAGATCACTAAGAAAATCCTGTTCAACTGAAAAAATTCTATTAGTTTGGGACTAAATGTTTGACACTTTAGATGTCCTAATTTGTCTTCCCCAATTCTCCTATTAAAAGACACCAAAAATTAAGAAAGACAACAAAGCTTTGAAAGCAACGGCAATCAGTGAAAACAGCCAGACCTCACTGGATTTCAAATAACTGAAGGTTAGAAAGATCTATTAAGTGAATTACTTAATAAAGAGGAAGTAAATTATGCTCATCAACTCTTAATGTATATTCTTGCCTCAGAGACGTCGCAACATCCCTGAGTACAGAAAACAAAATCAAAACCCTTGTCTTAATGACTAGAAACAGTGTTCCAAGCAACTCAAAGACAATTTCCAATGTCTGCCATTACTACAACTGAGACCACAAATTACCAATAGTCAACAGTACCTACAAAAGCCCTCAACTGGAAATAAAAATTAAACCCCAGAAAGACATAATAGGAAAAGGAAGGTAGAAACAGGTACGACAGGGCTGCTCACTATGCACTACAGCTTCCGTAATTGCTTCCAGCTCTCTAAAATGATGAGGCCGTAAAGGAGGAGATGTAAGCCGGGTCCAGGGAAAGTCATTGGATTGGAGACTAAATAATAGAGCCTTTTAGTATGAGATCTGGCAGTAAGGTTCTAATGGCCTCAGGTAATAGTGAGGGATGGTAATTACACTAATGTACTAGGATTGGCGATCCAATTGTTTCCACTCAACTGTTAGAAAAAAGTCAACAAATCAATTATGATATAAAAAAGAGACTGAGTCTGCATTGTAGGAATTAAAGTTTTGCTCCTTGATGATATGAAATATAATCAATAAATATTAATTTCTGAAACAAGATGAATGAGTATTTGAACATAAGATAATATTTGTGAATCTATGCTAATGTTATATGACATGAATGAAACAAAATTTTCATGGAAGATTAATTTTTAATGTTATAGAATGTTAGTTTTACAAGGTTATCAGCTCAGAATTCTACTATTTTTATTCATAAAATAACAACAATGCACTTTGCAAATTTGTTCATGGAATGTCATTTATGAGGTGCTTGCTCAGCTGCTAAACACTGTGTGATAGACAAAATATTCATTCCCCTATGTTCATGGAGTTTGCAATATAATATGGAGAGCAACCATCAATCCAAACCAACAAAAGAGTTTAATGGGGGCAAAAAACGGACTTCAAACTAAAATAAATCGTATGGGATAAAGGATACTTCATTCTAATAAAGAGCAAAAGGTTAAAACTAAATCTACTATATGATTCAGCTGTTCCACTCCTTGACAAACGCCCATTGGACTCTGCATCCTACTACACAAATGTTTGCTCAACTGCACCACTGCTGCTCTGTTAACAACAGTTAGGAAGCAGAGAAAGCCTGAATATCTTTCAACTGATTAGTAGATGACCAAGCTGTGGTACAAATAAATGATAGAAAATTAATAAGCTGTAAAGAAAAATGAAACCATGAAACTTTCAGGGAATAGACATATGTGGAAAATGTGTGAAGTGAGGTAACCCAGACCCGGGAAGACAAACTCTACATCACATATTCTCTCTGATTTATGGATCCCAGCTCCAATACTTTATACTTTTCAAATTCCTTCACTTGCTTACCAATGATTTTAAAGAATCTTAAGATAATGCACAAACACACAAATTATTTAATTAATAACAATGCTAACTTGATAAAATTAATACTCATGTACGACATATACCATTATCATAATGATAATAAAAAGATCATGCCAAAAGGATAAAAATAAATCTACATGTGATCCAGCTATACCACTCTTGGGCATATAACCAACAGACTCTATATCCTACCACATTCATTTTAATTTCAATGGTCTATTCACAATAGCCAGTTGTAACAGTCTAGATGTTTATAAACTGCTGAATGAATAATAAAAATGTACATTTACACAATTGGAAAAAGTAAATATTTTTATCATAAATAGATAACTTCATATATTAAAAGAACTAAACAATTACTCAGAAAAACAATGTGAAGTCTATGAAACAAGAATTCATTATTGCTGACCAGAAGGTTACTAATACAAGAATTGTATCAATGATGACGTCCTATTTGCAAGTTACGTAGTCATACTGAAAGCATTTGTCCTGTAATTCTTTTACAAATAAGTTTATTCTTGAAGAAACAGTTCTAAATCTCCAGTATTTCATTAATCATCCTGGTTTTCTCACAAGAAAACATCTACCATGGCCTACTTATAAAGTCAGGTTTATATAGCCACAGTTTTAAAAGTTCGAAGTTTAAGGTAAAAAGACAACCATTGGTTGCACGTCTGGTAAGGATGATCATGATAGCACATTATGGCAATGAATTTAGGCACAGTTTCATTTCCTCTGCAGCCATAACAGAGAAAGAGAGGATACGCAGAGTCCCACAGGTCCTACTGATGCCCTCTCCCCATCAAGTGAGGACTTTTCGTAAGAAACTACCTCCCGATATCAATATCACAGTGCGGATAATGCCATCACATACATAGCATTGAGGGACACTTGCTATCTGAGGCACAGCAGATCTCTCATTTTCTTTCTCCCGCTAACTAAATGATGAAGGGGAAATGGATGAACAAGGATATGAGGTTTATGTGGCCTTGCTTTAAAGTGGTATTGCATTACTTCTGTCCACTTGGTATTGTTCCGAAACAAGTCATGTGCCCTGCTGTCTAACTACAAAACAGGCAGGCTACACAGTGAGGGGATGCCCAGAAGGGAATAAAACAGATTTTAGAAGTTAGAAGACAACTTTGGGATGTCAATCTCTCCTCTCACCTTTAGGAGTTCTGAGGTTCAAACTCAAGTAACCAGGATTACATGACAAAGTGCCTTCACCCATAATACTCTAAAATGCTTATGTTTCATGAAATACTCCAAATGCTTACTTGGGATAATTTAAATTCAGATAAAATTGTAAAAATAATACAGAGGATTATCACACACACTTCATATCTTACATAGTCATTCATCAAAACTACAAAATTAATATTAGCTTATCACTGTTAATTAAACTTCAGGAGTTTGTTCCACAAACTTTTGCATGAATGTCCCTTTTCTGTTCCAGGATGTGCATGGAGGACACTAAGCATGAGTCATGTTTCTTCTATTTCCTTTGCTCTTTCAGTCTCTCACCCTTTAGCTGTCTATTATGACATGGACAGTCCAGCATTTGAAGACTAGCAATCAGACCTGTGCAAGCACACAATGTCAATGGCTATGTGATTTTGTGCCACTGTTCTCAGGATGAAACTGAGACTGTGGCCTTGGAGAAGAGAACCTAGAATGTGAAATGCTGTTATCATCACTACCTACATAGATCTGAGTGACATTAACACTGGCCTCTGTCATGAACAGAGGTACTATATATTTCCTTTTCTATCATATGTGAAAAAGAATTGCAAACCCCATAAAATTTCATGTAAGTGTGTGTGTGTGTGTGTGTGTGTGTGAGAGAGAGAGAGAGAGAGAGAGAGAGAGAGAGAGAGAGAGAGAGAGAGAGAGAATATATGTGTTTCCATAGTGGCATGGGGGGTAGGTGACATACAGGCTCCCTCTTGGAGGAAGAACTATCTATATAAAATATTTAAAAGATTCCTTGAGGAAAAATCACCCCTCCTTCATTTATTCAATTATTAATATGTCAGTATTTATCTTATACTGTGGATTTTAATGAAATATAAAAAAGAAAGATCTATGCCACTACTTAACATTTACTCATCAGTGCAGGCCACAGGGTACTTCCGTGCTTTGATTGTCTCCAGCACTTTTTAAGTCCGTGGCTTCATAAGATTTTCTACAGTCATTCTCTATTCTTCTTAACACAGTCCTAAAAATCAATAATTTTTCTGAGGTGTTCTGGCTTGTTTTATTGAAAAACGACATCTGGAAACCAAGGTCTCTGTCCACACCTGTCTTCATTTACAACTACAGCTAATGAATGCTCATTGCTGATGGCTACACGGCGAAGAATGTAACATCAATGGAAATTCATCAGCTTGAAAAGGTACTGTGTACACACTGCTAAAGGCTGAGGACTAAATCTAGCTTTCAATTCTTTTTTTTAAAATTTTTTAAATTTATTTATTTATTAAGGATTTCTGCCTCCTCCCCGCCACCGCATCCCATTTCCCTCCCCCTCCCCCGATCAAGTCCCCCTCCCTCATCAGCTTGAAGAGCAATCAGGGTTCCCTGACCTGTGGGAAGTCCAAGAACCACCACCTCCATCCAGGTTTAGTAAGTTGAGCATCCAAACTGCCTAGGCTCCCACAAAGCCAGTACATGCAGTAGGATCAAAAACCCATTGCCATTGTTCTTGAGTTCTCAGTAGTCCTCATTGTCCGCTATGTTCAGCGAGTCCGGTTTTATCCCATGCTTTTTTCAGATCCAGGCCAGCTGGCCTTGGTGAATTCCGGATAGAACATCCTCATTGTCTCAGTGTGTGGGTGTACCTCTCGCGGTCCTGAGTTCCTTGCTCTTGCTCCCTCTCCTTCTGCTCCTGATTTGGACCTTGAGATTTCTGTCCGGTGCTCCAATGTGGGTCTCTGTCTCTGTCTCCTTTCATCGCCTGATGAAGGTTAATTCTTTCAATTCTTTTGTAGCAAGAACACCTCATTTTATGGTATTTTTCTGGTGTTTGGTTTTGAGCTTTATTTGCCTTTTTAATTTTTATGATTTTTCTTTGACAATTTCATTCATGAATTTAATACATCCTGGGTTTTTTTTTTTAGTTTAACTTAGTTATCCTTTCTGTTTTTCCCACACAAGGTCTCTCCATGAAGAGTAGGCTAGCTTTAAACTCACTATGAAGCTCAGATTGGTCTTGAACTCATGATCCTTCTTCCTTAGCCTCTTATAAGCTAAGATTTCTATCCAGTTTTGTGATACCATGTCTGGTTCTCATTTTTCATAATTTGTCTTTGCTGTTTTAACCATAATATTTTGAAACCGACCTTTCCACAGTATATCATATAGTAAATTACATATTTTTATTGACATCTTAATGTTTTCAGAGGAATTTAAAATAGTATGATAACACAGTTTGAACTATTGAATTGGCAAAAAGGAGAGATTTAGCATTCTTAAATTGCAAGGCAAAATTAAGTCTTTCAGTGTGTGGCTTTAGTGGAAGATGACATAAAGATGAGATCATTTGAAAAAATCATAGAAAATATGAAGGCTCTTTAAAAAGTCATGATGATTAAAATACCCAGTAAATGTTTTGTTTTTGGAAATGTTCCATGCTATTTTCTAATTCCTTTTCATGAGGTTGGGAGAAAAAAATACTATGCAATATAACCTTAATTAGTAAGGAAAGAAATGGGATCAATACTGTCCTAACTTTTCATTTTCTCTCCCTACAGAGGTTTCGATTTTTATCGCCCTATTTTCACAGGCAAAGTAGCAATGGAACAGTAACTATCCATAACAAATGTGGAAAAATAACATGATTTCTCACCTATCTAGAAAGAAAATTCTTTAGGGGCATGCTTACGAGTTTTCTTTCTATTATTTGTAGCACTCTCTTAGAGACTAGGAAATCACTTTTATTGTACTAGTGCCTTTGTCTTTTTCTATTTGGCAGTATTGATTTGTCTCTACTCCATTTATTTCTGAGCACAGAACCGCACAAGAACTGATTGTTTAATTTGTTGTTTGTCAAAAACATCGGTAAGGTTTAGGGATGAGCACTTGCTAACTTAGGCTCAACTATGCATTACTTCTGAATTCCCACCTGCCTTCCCCACACCATGATTCAAATTAGGACAATAACATAGACTGCATTTGAGAGACATGTTTCTTAGCAAAATCTGATGAGTGCTAGGTCTTAAATGTCCCCAGAAAATTCTCATTATATAACCAAGAGTAGAAATTACTTTCTGGGTAAGAGAAAATCATATAACCTTAAATGTATGTATTATAAAAATCTTATATATACAATTAAACAAATGTCAAATTGCCTATGGCTTAAATATTTTAATTTTATTTTAATATATTAGATTATAGTTGGGCAAGAGGTGGCACACACTTTTACTCCCAGTACTTAGGGAGGCAGAGGCAGGCAGATCTCTGGGAGTTTGAGGCCAGCCTGATCTATAGAGTGAGTACCAGGAAAACCAGAAATACACAGAGAAACCCTGTCTCAAAAATAACATAACAAAACAAAACAAAAACAAAAATTAATAGATTATAAACTCACTAATCACTTATTTTAATGAATTAGATTATAAACTCACTAATCAAATTATTCTATCTCCAGACCCATTGAAACAAAAAATAAGAAATAAAGGAGAGTATTTAGAAATAATGTAGCTATCATATATTAATTTAAATATCTGATAAGCCACATTATATACCAACTTTAATTCTATCTCTACTGTTTAAGTTGATGTAAATAAGAACATACACACAAAGGCATTCCCACCCATCCTCAGGTAATCCTCCATGGAATCACCCTCACAATCCTACCCAGAGGTGTGTCTCCTAGTGATTACAAACTTAATCAAGGTGGAAGTTGAGAATAACCTTAACAGAGAACTTCAGGCAATTATGGCCATATCACCTTAGAGTTTATAAGAATGGTTGTCAAGTAGGTCTTTTGTTATTCATGTTTTTATGTAGTCAGCATGGGTAGCAAGTAACTTCTAAAAAAATTTCATTATTTGCTTGTAAATCAAGGTAACCCTAGGTAAGTGTGGGCAATTGTATTGTCCAAAGACGATCCAATACCCACTTCTGTAGTGTGAGTTTTCTATTATTCCAATACGAATTCTTACCTAGGGGCAAGGGAATGGCTCAGGGCCAAAGAGCACTGGCTGGTCCTCCAGAGGACCCCAATTCTAGTCTCCTCACCCTTATAAGGACTCATAATTGCCTGAGTTCCAGTTCCTGGGAATCCAGTCCGTCTTCTGGCTTCCTTGGGAAATGGGCACACTTAGTGGATAGACATACACATAATCAAACCCCCTCATATAAAATGAGCAAATAAATACTTTTAATTTACAAATTTTGTCTAATCTCATTTGTTGTTAGGTGACTTAGAAAACATAGCAATGGTCACCATTAAGAGGAAGAGGTGGGGTTTTTTTGTTTTTTTTTGTTGTTGTTTTTTTCCTTGAGTTCCCCAAGAATGCCCCCTTTATTGTGTTCAGGGGCAGATTATATAGAGATAGTCACATTCCAGTCAAACCCACCAGAAACCACTCTTCTGCCATCAGGAACGCCTGAAGGTCTCCTGCTCAGAGCAGCTGTAGGCACTCAGATCAGGGGATTACAAGTTGTTTACAAGAAATTCAGGATCTGGGGTCTCACTGCTCCCAACATCTCCCCCCTAAATTTTTTATAAAGCAGAAGACCCTCCTGTCCACACAGCCTTTTGGTCTCTACTGCATCTAGATTCACTTTGGCCAGCACTCTATTGAACCTGTACTCAGGAGAGAGTGACAGCATCTCAAGAGGAAGAGTTTTACTGTGGCAATGCTACTGAACATCCACAACACAGTGCTGTTAGGCGTGAGCAGAAGATAAAGCCCATTTTCATATGAGATACAGCAAATACCAATGATTTCTTACTGGGGTGTTTACAATTATCTGTCCAAGATGACTTGTGATTGGCGTAAGATCTGAGCAAATGTATTTGTTCTCATTTCCTTTTTCTATTCCTGATCACAGATGGTGTGTCTCACTTTCCCTAAAACTGTGTGCCTTCTAGTGGGGATGGAAAGGCATGCGATGAAGAGAATAAAAGGAGATGGAGATTTATGGGTGTGAGTGTGTTTGTCTGCCTGTGTGTGCACTCACACTCTGTGTTTGCGTGTGCATCTCATTTCTGATATGGTTTGAATGTGTCCTTTCCAAAAGTCAGATGTTGTCAGAGTGTTAGTATTAGCAGGTAGCCCCTGAGGGGGTGATCGGCTCATGAGGTTTCCTTCCTAATGAATGTGACTGTTTTAAAGGGGGTTCAAACTTTGATTTCCTTTTCCTTCTACCTTCTTTTCTGTAAAGACACAGTGTCTATCCCTGACATGTGAAGCCCTTAATATACAATTTCACCCTCTCTAGAACTTCACATCTTCCGGAGCAGAAGCAAATGCATTTCTGTACTTTATAAATAACTGAGCATCATATAGAGATTAAACAGGATAAAAAGGATCACACAGTCCCTAAGACATCAGATTATCATCACCTTCAACTGGAAAATGTTTCTTGTTCCATAAGAAAGAGAGACTATAACCTGACCACTAAACATCACAAGCCAAACCTAAATATGAAGGCTTTTTCATTTGCAATGCTGATATATATGAAAGTATAACCCAGAAAGGTGTTAGGTAATTAAGAAAAATGCTTTGTTTATTATAGACCATAGCTTAAGGCAATTTACTCCTGAGTGCTAAGAAAAAAAAATGTTCTTTAAAACAGATGAAGATAAATGCTTTTCCAAAGAATTTATTCTTAGTTTACACTATCACTAAAGTTGTAAACAAAATATGGAACTCAAAAGTTTATGTTAAGACCATCCAGGGACATATGGACAGTAGAAAAGGTGCTGTGGTATATTCTGAAAAGTCGCCAGGCAGTGGTGGCACACGCCTTTAATCCCAGCACTAGGGAGGCAGAAGCAGGAGGATCTCTGTGAGTTCAAAGCCAATCTGGTCTACAAGAGCTAGTTCCAGACAGGCTCCAAAGCTACAGAGAAACCCTGTTTCGAAAAACCAAATAAATAAATAGAAAAGTAAACAGGGGTTGTCCTCTAACCCTGATTTATACAGCATATTACAAACCAAAATAGGTTGAACTAAAGGCACAGTTATTAAGCATACAGTACACATATAGTTCTTAACGTTATAATTCAAGCTGAATCAGTTTGCATTTGTATGTGGGGAGAGACAACCCACAAATGGCCATGAAGGTGCCTGTTCATGCTTGTTGTGCACTCAAAAATATAAAAAAAAAATTATCTGACCACTCTTTACCATCCCATTTCCCAGTTTTCTTTGACTGGCTCAAGCAAAAGGAACAGCGTCTCTGTCCAGGAGACTGTTTCCACTTAGCCTAAAAGTTGTGACTTTACCAAGCCTTGATCTTTCCTATGACACAGCCTGGGCATGGTTAGATTTCCCTCATGGGTCCCACATGGCCCATACATTGTTACCAGATAAAATACAGGGTGTCCAGGTAAAATGCATTTCAGATAAACTGTGATTTTTGGGGGGGGGGTGTGCTTCAAATATCATATTGCACTTATCAATAATGGGAAGATACTTAACTAGAATTCACATTTAACTGGGTCTCCTGTATTTTTATCTATGGAATATCTAAAGCATAGAAATAAGAAAGCAATGTTTGAACTACTGATTTGGGCATTGGTGTGATTTTTTTCCCTCTCATATAGCAGTTAAATATATACCAGTCTAAGCTCACCTCTAAACCCAAAACAAACTGTATATTCAGTAAAATATAGCTATCTAGGGCCTTAAAGGTGTGAAGAACCAACTTTGCCTCAGTCTCTTCCACTGCTTTGCAAGCAGGGTTTGTATTCTTGCTCTCTTAGTGTCTGCATCATACTTGACCAAGAACTTCTGCCTCGTTGTTTTGACTGAGAATTCAGGAGTAATTCTGATAGGTCTGACTATATATATTACTTGGCCTTTTCCTTTGCAGCTCTTAATATTCTTTCATTATTCTCTATGTTTAGTGTTTTGATTATTATATGGAGATGGGACTTTTGCTTTGATCCAATCTATTTGGTGTTCTGTAAGCTTCTTTTATCTTCATATGCATCTCTTTCTTTAGGTTGGGAAATTTTTTTTCTATGATTTTGTTGAATATATTTTCTGTGTTTGTGAGTTGGACTTCTTCTCCTTCTTTTATCACTATTATTCTTGGGTTTGACCTTTTCACAGTGTACCATATTTCCTGGATATTATGTGTTAAGCTTTTGTTGGATTTAATGTTTTCTTTGACTGATGAGTCTATTTTCTCTATTGTCTCTTTAGCACTTGAGATTCTCTCTTCCATCTCTTGTATTCTGCTGTTTATACTTGAATTTGTGGTTCCTGAATTTTTTTTATAATTTTCGTTTCTACAATTCCCTGGGTTTGTGTTTTCTTTGTTGTCTCTATTCCAGTTCTCAAGCCTTGAATTGTTTATTTCATCTGATTGCATTTTCTTGGTTTTCTTTAAGGGATTTGTTAATTTCTTCCAATTTTTGGTTTGTCTTTTCCTCCATTTCTTTGAGGGAATTTTTCATTTTCATTTTTAAGGGCCTCAAACAGTCTCCTAAAGTTATTTTTTAGGTCATTTTCTTCTGCTTCATCTCTATTTGGGTGTTCAAGTCCTGCTGTTGTAGGGCCACTAATTTTTGTTGGTGTTGTGTTACTCTTTGTAGTGTTGAGTGAGTTCTTGTCTACCCATCTCTTCCTCTGAATGGTGTAGTAGGGAATGTCTATGTCTCTGGTGGCCAGTCTTCCAGGTGCCAGTAGGTCCAAGGCTCAGATGCTTGCTCCTCATGGTGCAATCAGGACCATGGTTCCAGTCACCCTGGGGGTCACTCAGTGTTTTTGAAGGTTGCTCAGCCCTACAGGGGGTTGCTCTGCAATCCCTGGGGTCCTTGGGGTCTGCTTGCTTGGGGCTGCTCCTGCTGAGGTCGCTGCCTTGGACCTGCTCTGGCAGAGGTCACTGGTTCAGCCCTGCTCCTGCAGAGGTCACTGAGTTGGGCCTGCACCCTCAGATGTGGCTGATTTGTGCCCATTCCCGCAGAGGTCTCTGGCTCGGGCCTGCTTCCTCAGCGGTTGCTTCCTTGTACCTGCTCCAGGGGAGGTCGCTGCCTTGGACCTGCTCCAGCATATTCTTGTTCTAAGTGTTCATGAATACACAAGGGAGAATAGCCTCGGTAGAGTATGTCCATTGAAAGACCATATCTGTTCATTGTTCAGTGTAATAAATACAATGTCCACCTTTGTTGCAATGTTTAAATATGTTTATTGAGCCATATGTAGTCAAACCTCCCAGATGTAATGTGTCTCTCCCATAATGCAACTGCACATAGGTATTACATAGCTTATGCTGTGCCACGATACAGAAAATGAGCCTTGGAAAAATGACATAAATACTCCTATATCTTATATTGCTCTAGGTAAAACCTGGTCTTATGTCTCAGAGCTAGGTATTTGCTTACTTGTACTCAGGAAATGGAGTAGGCTAATAGTTTGCAACAATGTATTACAACCTTTTTCTACCTCTTAGGGATAATTTTGACACTGGTGTGTTCAATACCATATCCATAATACATGTTGTGGTTCTGGAGCATTTCTCTAAAAACCAGGCTAACCATTTTTCATTAAGGAACCGTCAGCCATTCCAAGGAGCTCTCTACCTCCATGGTCTCCATTTGCTTTCTGATAAAACAACATGACAAAAAGCACCTTGAGTAGGAAAGGTCTGGCATACAGGTTACAGAATGGCGTTATGGGAAGCCAAGGCAGGAAATGAAGGCAGAAACATAAAAGCAGTAACTGAAGCCAAGATGATGGAGCTGAACTGCTTACTTGCTTGCTCTTTTTGGCTGGCTCAGCTTGCTTTCTTACTCACCCCAGGATCATCTGCCCAGGCATGGCACTGTCCCAGAGCCCAACCCTTCTCCATCAATTAGCAATCAAGAAAATATCACATAGACTTGCCTACAGGTAAGTGAGGCTCCTTGTCCCATTTGACTCTAGCTTATGTAAAGTCAACAAAAAGAAATCACTAACTAAGACATCTGCTTGGGATTGTGCTTCTTTTCCATTTCTAAGTCATGTTAAAATGCTGTGTACTCTCCACACCTGAGCCTCCATCATATTGTACAAGTTCCCTACGCATATAGGACACTGTAATAGATACTGGCCTAGAACGCCTGCTCTGGCCTTAGCCTCCCAAGTACTTGCATTACAGATGTTCTCTTCCATACCTGCTGTCACATAAGATTTTATCCACCAGATATTAAATTCCATGAAGGTAGATATTAAAGTTGAATATAGCTACATTATTTCTAATTTCATATTTACGTGATGAAATACTTAACAGAATCCATTTAAGAAGGAGAAGTTAATCAACATAGGTAAGGGATAGTTCCATCAGAGTGGCTAAACAGCTTAGTGTATGACAGCGAGAGCATGCGGCTTATTCACATCATAGCTGACCACAAAAGAAAGACAGGACACAAATCAGGCTGTTACACTCACATGCCCACCCACAGTGACCCATCATAGCTATACATGCTTCCTGTCCCAAAGGCTGCACGATACTTCCAAAACATTATCAATAGCTGAGGACTAACTGTTCATACATGAATACGGGAATGTTTCACATTCGAACCACGGAAATCACATAGGACAAGTATAAAATAAACTTATAGTGAATATTTATTAAAAAGAGAATTTGAGAAACTGTAGGAAAAATAATTTCTTTCTGATATGTTTGGGTGTTTTTTAGGGGTGGAGACCGGTATTACTATGTTGTCTTGGCTCACTTTGTAGACCTCACTAGCTTCAAAATCACAGAGACTATTTGCCTCTTGCCTCTTGAATCTAGGATTCCAGATATGTGCCACCATGTCTGTCTTTGGCTGCTATTTTTCAAATAAGTGGTTTTTGAACAGTGGTGTGGTAGCGGGTTATTTTGGAAGAAATGATAAAATAATAAAGTGAAGTCCCAAAATTTTATGTTATTCTCTTTCCAAAAAGCCTTTTCCTAGATAGCTAGTTTAATTTAAGATCTGACAGGTGTCCTTTCTGTCCTCGAGTTACTTTTAATTACTAGTTTATGTGCAAACATTTTCTACAGAAGGGGAATTTAGAATACAACAATGAGAACAGTTATGAGAAGGTCAGGAAAAAGTCTAATGAATAGGTGTAAGCAATGAGATAGCGATTTACACTGCCATGGCATGACCTCAACTTTAACCCCCTAACATCAAAATACAGAATCCCTAACACTGCCTGTAAGAGTAATCAGAGATAGAGCCTTCAACATGATTACATTAAATGAATCACAAGGTGGAGTCCAGATGCTCCAGGATCACTGGTGAAGATGGAAGGACATCATGTCCCAGTTATATAAGGGATGGCTACCTGAGGGCTGTCTTGAAGAAAAAAGCCATGAAGTGCTTGCATCAGAACTCAAATTGAATAAAAGCTTAGCCTTGAGCTTCCAGACTCCAAAACTATAACAATGAAAACTTACATGCTTACGCTATAAAGTAGGGTTATTTTTTTTTGTAGCAGTAAATAGATGAATATAGCAAGCATCTTAGGAACTGCACTTTCATTTTTTAATGAAGGAAATAATTATATTCTATCACAGATTGATGTGGGCTTCCCCTCTGTATGTTATGAATATGTTTTATTACCATTGGTTAATAAAGAAGCTGCTTTCAACCAACGGCTTAACAGAATATAGCCAGGTTGGATAAGATACATATAAAGAGAGTAGGCAGAGTCAGTGAGGAGCCATGGAGCCACCAGAGGAGAAAGACACAAGCTGCCAGCTAGAACCTTGCCAGTAGGCCACAAGCGTTATGGTAAAATATGAAATAATAGAAATGGGTTCATTTAAGATATAAGAGCTAGCTAACAATATGTTTAAATGATTGGCCAAGCAAGGATTTAAATGATATAGTTTCTGTGTGCTTATTGTGGGACTGGGCAGGACAGAAACCTCTGCCAAGAATAGATATACTTGAATAATTTTGGACAAAATAAACAGAGATGTTTATAGTTAAGGCAAAAGATACAACAGAAAAATTCTGTCATGGAACAGAAAGAGATAATTTTAATTTATGGATTTAGAGATGTTCACTGATCATGGAGAAAGGCAGTGACCTGGCAGAGAAGTTCACATGGCAATAGGCAAGGAAACTGAGAAAGGCATGCAGCTCACTTCCTCTTTTTTTCTGTCAACAGTTGGAAGGGTACCACCTGTCATCTGGGTGTGTCTTTCTTCCCCAATTAACCCCGAGGAACCGCCTTTATGGAGGTGTCATTGATTTGCCTCACTAAGCTTCAAGGCTATTTTTGAGTCTAATCAAGTTGACAGTGAAGATGGACCATCAGAGTAAGTGACTGGGAATCCAGAGAGAAAAGCTTTCCACAGTCTGAGATTTTAAAGCTATTAGTGGCAATCTGAAATTATAAAAAGTATTTATTTTAGTAAGCCAATCCAGTGCTCAAATTTTTTTTCAATGTAATTGGAAAGCTGATGTGGGAGTGTCATATATCAATCTGCTGATTTCATTGGTTAAGTAATAAAGGAACTGCTTGGCTGGCCCTCATAGGTTAAAACTTAGATGGGAGGAGTAAACAGAACAGAATGCTGGGAGGAAGAGAAAGTGAGCTCAGACTCAACAGCTCTCCTCTCGGGAGCAGATGCCTCAGATAGATGCCATGCTCTGCTCTCCCAGGCGCACATGATAAAGCTCTGACCCAGGATGGACGTAGACTAGAATCTTCCCGGTAAGCGCACCTAGGGGCGCTACACAGATGATTAGAAATGGGCTAAATTAATATGTGAAAATTAGCCTAGAAGAGGCTAATTAGAAATGGGCCAAGCAGTGTTTAAATGAATACAATTTGTATGTTGTTATTTCGGGCATAAGCTAGCAGGCAGCCGGGGTGCTGGGGACGCAGCCCTGCCGCTCATATTACTACAGAAAGCAATTTTTCTCTATAACCTAATGACTGAAGCTAGCACAGTTATGAAAAGTTAAATTTGAATGAGAAGAGTCATCCACTTTTGAAGTACTTGTATAACACATGAAGATAAAATATAATGTCAAGTATCAGGACAGGTTCTGCAAAATACATTTATTGGTATATATTTATTGCTTCATTGGCCAAGCAGCAACATAAACTCAAATTTCATTTCTCTTCTTAAGTTCTATAAGAGAAAGTTTAGATTTAATTGTTAATAGGAAGGAGATTTTTCTCTCAGGATCCTCAAGAGAGAGAAACAGATGCAACAGGACATGATGTATTGCAATGAACTGATTCACATATAACGTGATGCATTACGGTGAACTGACTCACAAATCTGGTGGAGGCCCCCTAAAGTTGGCTATAAGACTCTGAGAAAAATAGCTTATTAATACCAGAACAAGATAAGTAACAGTAACTCTGGGAGTTTAGATCAGAAATTTAAAAAAAAAATATTTTAACCTGAAAATAAATTGCTAGCATATAGTTATTTTTTGCAAATCAATTTTGCTTACTCAGAAAGAAAGCTGAGCCAAGTCAAGTAACTTACACAACATAATTCTGATTGCTAAATCTAGATTTTATTAATCATTACCAATAAATACAAATACTACTGACACTAATTTAAATTTTATAGCAGTATAGATTTATGTTTTCTATTTTTCAATAATAGTACTTTACCATTTACTTTACCAGCATCCCACTCATCACTTCATAGTCAGTCTAATAATCCATTAATTTAAATCTGGATCATCTTATAATCTGACTGAATCAAAGTTATGTAAGCAACAGGTGGGTGGTGCATGCCTATAGCCCCTGAACTCAGGAAGCTGAGGAAGGAGGAATGTGAGTTCAAGACCAGCCTGGGCCACACAGAGCAGCCTTGAAGGAAGCCTAGGCTGCACAGCAAGACCTTATTCCCAAACAAACCTATGTAAAATAAAATAAACAAAAGAAAATACAAAATTGATGGTACATTGGTTTCCCTCATAGTGGCACACATGACAGCAAGTGATACAGTGTTCTTACTCATAACCAAGTTGCTTTTGAGTAACTTTTCAAGGAAACTTAGAACTGGGATACCTGCCAAAGGGCAGCAATCTCGATGTTTCATCATTCCTTTACATTGTATTTAGGGGTTGGTTTTAGTTTGAGGGTTTTTCCAGACAAGTTCTCACTTTGTTGCCTAAACTGGTTTCTGACTGTGTAGCACAGACTGCTCAAACTTACAAAGATACTCCTGCTTCACACTCCTGAGTGCTTGGAATTTTAAGCACATCCAGCTTATACATATTAAGACTATAACAAGATTTCCACAGGAACCCATACAGAGCATTTTCTCTCTGCCTGGATACTAAGTCCTTAAATATAGTAGTGTTGCCTGATTTGATCTAATATTTGTGTGTCTCTGTGTGTGGGGGTATACATACTAATTTAAAAAGTCAAACACCATGCATATATGTCATATAGTGTTGGTTGCAAAAGTACAAAAGTAAATTTAGAGCCATGAATTTCTAATAATAAAAAACAAGCATTGAAAACTGATCAAAACACAAGTCATTGAAATAACTGAATAATTAGTTTAAATATGAATGTTATATAAGAATGCTAACTACTTCTTGACCATAGAACTAGTAACACATTGTATATATACAAAAGGCACCATACAATCAATGACTTTCACTAACATTATGAAAATAATTTCACCATTTTTGCTTTAGTAATATATTACTACTAAATTGTTGAGATATAATGGATTAAAGCATATATGCAAACATCCTATAGATTGACAAACAAATGGGAAATCCGTTAGAATCAAAATATAAAGATAATACTAAGAGTTTTTCTTGCAAAACTAAATTATCAGTTTTAAACATACTTATAAAAGCTAATAGTTATACTAAATGAGCTCAAAATCTAAGAATACTTTAAGCAATACAGTGAATTAATGTGAACATTGATTTTCAATTAACAACTAAGTATTCTAAAACTATTAGCAGAATGAAGCTGGAAAGAATGATGGGCTATACAGGAGCACTAAACACAGAGTGCCAACACTTTAGCAACAGAACAATTATCCATGGAGCTCAGGAGTAGCAACAGAACTGTGAGATAGGAGAGGAGCAGTGCAGGAAGTTACAACTGCAGAACAAACAAGGAGGCAGGAGGCAGGAATATTATCAGCATGAAGTTTGTAAGTCAGAGTTTGCACAGGCACTGAATCATTAGAAAGCTTTGTGTGAAGCAAATGTGTTTATTAATCAATAGATAAAACTGCTCATCCTGACAGAAATCAATCTCAACAATATTGACTGACTGTGAGACAAATTAATGATTATCCACAAAGTAAGCATCATCATCTATTAGGCCTATACAAATATTAGAACTTTCATCTCACTATGCCACTATTTAAAACAAGGGGACTCAATGACCACTTCAACAAACACAAAATGATGATACAGAGAAGCATGTAGATTGTCCTGAGCTACAAATTAAAGCTTAAGTTGACTAAAAAACACAAAATCAAGAACTATACTTGTTTTATTAGTTTCTTACAGTTACTAGAAATATCCACCAAAAATTGACATTTATTTTGCTGTATAAAAAGTCTGCTTCAGGGAGATAGGGTAAATTAGGTATCATGGAGAAACATCAGTAATACTAAAGATCTTTCAAAAAACACAGAAACCTAGTATTGCAGAAACTTTCAGAAAGAGAGATAGAGATAGATAGATAGATAGATAGATAGATAGATAGATAGATAGATAGATAGATAGATAGATAGATGATAGATATGTAAAAATTAAATGAGTTCATATACACACAAATGGAATTACCTTATTGTATAAAGACAACCCCACTAGTAGATACTAGGAGCTAATTAATAAAAATCTCAGTTTCAGGAATAAAGTATTTCTTTCTGAGTTGTGGGCCAGAAAGTTTGCATAGACTCATCCAAACATTAAAGGCTCTTTTTATTTTTCTTGGTTATTCCCCTGAACTCGAAGGTAAGATCCTGAAGCTAAAAGCACCACATGCCTGAGACGTAGAATGTGGCAGAAACAAAGCTGGTGAGGGTCCAGAAGCCTCGTAACTATTGATTTAACTTCCATAGTGCTGGAAGGTGCTATGCAGGCTAACAGAGAAGAAAGATAATTATCAATCATACTCAGTTATGAATCCTAAATGGCAATACTGACTGGTCCAGCCTGGCAAGACATGCCCACTGATGCAATAGTGGCACAAACATCATGGGAGTAACCAACCACTTTCTGATTAGAATTAAGTCCCATTCTATAAGAATAATCTTATACCTGGCACCTTTAATGGACCAAATACCAAGATCTAGATAGGTCATAGGTCATAGGAGAGAATATAATGCTTTATTCTGCTAAATATATAAAGTATTAAACTGATTTCTAGTGATTTATCATTATACTAATAGATCAATGCATCTCTCATCCCTCATAATCATCATCCTCCAATTGTAGTATATGGTGAGCAACCCCATGACCCACAACTGGATAAGGTGTGGAAAATAAAAGACTGCATAATACATACACATAAATGGAACACATAGACTCCACCCTCCCACAAACGCTCAAGAATCATTGCGAAGAGGGGGAAGAGAGAGTGCAAAAGCCAAAGGTAGAAAACTGCAGGAAATCTTCTTCTGAACACAGCAGGGCAGCTGTATATTTGGACTGACAGTAGTTATGACAGCACATATAAAACTTGTGCAATGTGCAGGAGTCACCCCTGCAGACCCAAAACTGCAGGATGCCCTTGACACAAGGCAACAATAGGACATCCAAGAAGAATCTCGGCGAGGGCCTAACATCAATACTGTAGCAGAAACCAGAGGCCATAAACCAGACCCATGACTCTTAGCAAAGAACATTTGCAAGTAAAGATATATGAATAAAAGGGTTCTGAATGACTCACTATATCACACTACAGCTTCCATGACAAGATCGATTTTTATTATTTTCTTCTTTTTTAGCTCTTAAATTTTATTTTATTTTGGAGGGGAGGTTTCAAGGGCAAAGGATGGATACAAAAGGAAGGGGGATGAAAGGAATCAAGATACATGCTGTTAAAGACACAAAGAATAAATTAAAAATGTTAAAAAAAATATAAAATCTATATATGCATAAGCCATACTAATTACAATCATGGAGAGGGAAGGTGCTCACACAACTCTATCCACCAGCATATTAGCTCTTGTGAGCAAGAGACTGTGTTTCCTAATAGTGTAGCCCCTGATAGCTGACCCCAGTGAAAAACTACACATTCAAGAGTATGGGATTTGGGCACCACAAATTGATCTTGAAAGATTTTTAAAGTAGATAAAAAGTCACACAGTTAGCTCTAAAGGGAGGAAATGGATGGTTGGGAGGCCTCGATGGCCAGCTATTGCAGTCCATCATTGCCTGGCAGCTCTCTCCAAAGCTCAACACCATGAGGAACTCCCTCCCCAGCAAGACTTTCTGATCTCTACTTGCTGTTATCCATAGAATGTCTCCAGGCTCAGAGGACTGGCCTTATCTGAAAGCTGTCCCTAAGCCTGGATGCCTGATTTATCTGTAGCGTGACTATTGGCACAGTTTCCTGCTGGAAGCCTCCCCTGCTGCACATGTATGGTACCTAAGACTTGTACTAGGAGCTTTGCTATAGGACCGGCTGCCAGGTACAAAGCTTTATGATAGGAGCGTGACACTTAATGCAAATGAGGGTTTGTCCCCAGGCTTCCCAATCAATATATTTCCTATACTTTGGAATAAAGAACCGATTCACCGAAATAATCTTCTGGAGGGCTATCTCCATCATATCCACAGCCATCCAAATCCTCTTCCTGCTTCTGCTCCCTCTACCCTCGTGGACCAATGTACTAGTGATCCCAAGGAAGAATCAGAGCAACAGTGGATCTCTGAAGAGTTGTGGGAGGGAGCAATTGATCAAAATTCTCTAACAACTAATAAAAATTCCAAGGAATTAAGAAAAATATTTTTAAAGTCTGCTTCAACAAGATATACAAAACAATTTGGCTGTTGTCTCATAATTATTATAAAAGAACTATGCCTATTATATACTAAGGAAGAAAGCGGTCTAATTTTTAAACACATAAATTATTGTAAAATATATTTAAGTATGTCTCTGTTGGTGTTTATTTTTAATACAAAAAATAACTTCATTAGCATATTATTATTTAAGTATGTATTTAAACTACAATTACATTTATATATCTTTACAGAGCATTAACATGAAATCCATATTAGAAATAAAATAATTTGAGACAATTCAAAAACTAATATTAGCTTTCTCCACAAAATTAATGGAGTGAAAACAGAAATATCAAATTAAGTCCATTATAATACAAATTTTAAAAAATATTCTACTGAAGGAGACATTCAAAATCAAAAGGGACTTGCCTCTTTTTGTTATCAGTCCTGATAACACATAAAGAGGAAAATAACAGTGGAAACAATGTAATGTCTTAAAAAGTGACAGACTATATGGTGTGCATGATAAGGCAAATGACAAACTAGTGAGACAACCATTTTATCAATAATGAATTCAAACTACAAGAGAAATGTTAGGGGTTTGTGATCAAATGAAGAAAAAAATCGCTTGAATTACAACCTTAAATTTATTTTAAAAATATAAAACTTTTATCACTAATAGGAGTAACACATATACATTTACACTTATACAGATATCATCCCTAACAACTGTAATATTTCCCAACTGTTGGGATAGATTTTTATATTTTAGTGGCAAATATAGGCCTTACCAATCCTGGTCATCAAAACCGGAGAAAATTACTGCAGAGAAACCATTTTGGTAGGATGATTTCCTCAAGAAGAAACCAATGTATTGCAAAGTACCAAATTCAGAACAAGAAATGGATTTAAAGTAATTCAAGGGACACAAGTTGGTGACATTCCATCACAACAGTGAAGACAAGTCCATGAGCTACTGGGACACATTTACCAAGTTACCTAGATAATGCTTACAAAACCCTACAGCGATTCTGATGTTCAAAGAACTTCTATGGCAAATAATTAAATTGACCCAGAGAATTCAGAATATGTCCTTAAATCATTTATATCTTCTGCAAGATAAAACTGCAAACACCTTACTTCTTCTTGCATGATCTTCCCCTTTGTTGAAGTAAAGAATGCTCAGTTAACTTAAATTTAATGAGTCATTTTGAAATTCTAGAACACCTAATCCTCAGTGAGGAGTGCTGAAGCAACCTGAAGCGGACGTTCCTCTGTAAACTTTCTGCAGAGCCAATGCTCCCCTCAGACACCATACAAAGGAAGAAGAGGCAGAGAATGTCCCTGGTCTACGAGCACTGTTTTTGTTTGACTGTAGTAGGTTGGATGAGTTGTCAGAATAAGATAAATGGAGCTGGGCTATGCCATTAACCTGTGACATTTCTGACAGTGCAAGGCTGTGTGCAGTGAGAAAGCTGGCTTTCGTCCTTTGCTCTTTCAACTTAGAACAGAAATGAGAAAAGATAGGTGAAATGTTCTCATGGAAGACAGCAACAAATCAGAAGAAGCCTACCTTCTTGGATAATAGATGTTTTCCTACTGTATGCAAAATTTCATCCTCTGTCAGAAAGCCTTAATAAGGAATATCATATAAATCAGTTTAAATGAGATTAAAATGAAAATATTTCTTATGTTCACATGGGTATGTATGAACAACAAAAATCTCTTTCTTCACTTAAACTATAACTTGTTCTTCAATCTATAATAAGGGAAAATCATTCATTCTTTTTATGAAAAAAACTATGTCATTCTTAAAATAACTTTTAAGCTTTAACATGCATAGCAATGATAGCCTTTTATTTACTTTATTTTTAGGCTTATTAAATTTCACCAAAATCTTATAATAAATTTTGTATTGTTTAGTTTTCTACTGCCATGAAAAAAATCAGAACAGTTGGGTAAAAAAGCTGTAATTTCAAAGGAAAAAGTAACAGAACATTTTCATGAAAATGGTGAAAAAAATCAATAGGATCATGAGTTCTTGCTGACGTTCACTGAGAGAAATGTGATTGCTGGTAGGTATTATTTCTTGCTTTACATGTATCAATGAAATGACTTTCTTGTGCTCATAAATATAATATAAATGCATACAAAATTCAACTTTTAAGAATCATAATGTAACATTTATTCAGCCATTGCAAGCCTGGAATTAACATGCATCAGCAAAGATGCTGCAGAATGAGAAAATGAAGAGACAGTGAGATAAAGATCTGGTGGGGAAAATGGCCATATGTAGAAAATGATGCTAAAACAGTGCCAGCTCCTATATCCATAACACAGTGATGGAAGAATGAAAACCAGAAAGCAAAGCTTATATCCTATAACTGAAAATGTTACTGATCATGATGTCGGGGGCTGAGTGATATCTTAGGTGGGAAAATTTTCAATGTGTAAGCATGAGATTACAGTCAGACCCCCATCATCCACAAAAGACAGACACAGCAGTGTATTGCCTATAATCCCAGAATAAGTATAGTTAGGTCAAAACTGTGGCTTGCTGGCCAGCCAGCCTTACCCAACCTGCAAGTCAGAAAGTCAGAATCCCAGTGAGAGACCATGCCTAAAAAAAAAAAAAAAGAAAGATGAATGGCCCTCAAGGAACAATACTGGATTACTGGATGTTGATCTCTTGCCTGTAAAAGCATGGGGACATGCTGACCGACACAGGTGACCCACACAGGTGACCCACATGCTGACCCACACAGGTGACCCACACAGGTGACCCACATGCTGACCCACACAGGTGACCCACATGCTGACCCACACAGGTGCACACACACACACACACACACAAACACATACAGAAAAGCAATACAGAATGACCCACAAAAACAAGCATCATCATTTACTCACACAATTTTTCATCTCAATTTGTTAAGTATGTACTATAAACCAAGCATTGTTCAGTCATATTTAATAAAGACATAGCTATAGATGGGTAGACAGGTAGATAAGTAGACAGAAATGTAGGAGTAGTTCCTCCAAGCATTAGGAAATATCAACCTTATACATGTTATCATTTATTTTCATTTTCCTACTATTTATAACTTCTTATAATAATACAGTAAGGGAATCACTATATAAAGCATATAGAAAGAGATACCATTAAATTGTTAAGATAATGATACTACTAAGTTTTGAACAAAATTTACTTAGTTTTATTTTGACTTAATTCCAAATAAAACCTAAAGAAATAAAACATTTCAAGTGCAATCTCCCAAAAGAAAAATCTAAATTTATATTTTCATTTTGATGAAGCAACTACAGTGGAAGATTTGGAAACATATCAGATAGCAAATTTGTATGTAAAATTCTTTTTTTAATAAATAAAACATATTAAAATTTTCAAACAAAAAAGATGTACTTTAAGAACTTTAAAAGCCTAAGGCAACAGTGTTAAAAACTTTGATATTTAGTAAAATATTGAAACAAACCCTAGCCATATGCTGTATTTAAAAAAAATAAAAAACATGAAAACACAATATTTAACATTGCAAAATATTTTTTTTAATTATGAGAATATTTTAAGGTTTTTATGATAACAAATTTAGAAATATACATATCTCATTGATATGTATATGTATATATAACAATATAAAACTTTATTAATATATATTTATACCCCAAAATCTTAATATATACACTGATAAATTTCCAAATGTATAGTCAATTGAAAAGAAAATTAAAATACACAAACGATTATGGAAAAATTATGATAATAATGAAATCATTGGCTACTTTGCACTAACTAAATGTGAGAATGTCTTTGTTTACATATATTAACTCCTTCAAGCTTTGTAACCACCATTCAAGATAGGCTTGGACTTCCCTCAGGGCAGGGAACCCTGACTGCTCTTTGGACTGAAGAGGGAGGGGAGTGGGAGAGGGGAAGAGAAATGGAAGGTGGGGAGGAGAAGGAAATTTTTAATAATAATAAAAAATAAATAAATTTTAAAAAGATAGGTTCAGTTTTGCTACCATTCTAACTGTATAACACAAGATATATAAATATATTGGCTAGTGAGGTCATGAATCTCAGAGGGCAACCTACTCCTGCCACTTTTCTAAATTATACTATAAACCAGTATAAGTCATAACTGCACTCCAAACCCTTTTCCCTATACACACAGGTAAGTGTAAGTCTCACTCTTATTGAAAGAGGACTATTTTTACAGCAGGCTAAGACCATTACAGACAGCCACAACCCACAAATACACAGAAAAGTGACCATACGGTGCCCAGCCCCAATTGATATATCTAAAATATAACTCCTAAAGCTAAGACTCAGGACCATCACAGAAGAGGAGGCAGAAAGATTGTAAGAGCAAGAGGACTGGGGAGTCTGCCATGAGACAGGGAAACTTCAGCCATGAAACCCCAACAGTAACAGCAGACGATATGCCAGTGTGGATGGAGGAAATCTCACAGAGCTCCAGCACTAAAGGAAAGGTTGCAGAAAATTAACAGCTGACAAGAGAGGAAAATTAGTCTTCCCCAGGGATGAGCCACTTAATTGGTTATCCTATACTGATTATTTCTAAGTTGTCTAGATTCCACTAAGGTATAACTAATTATTATTTTTAAAAGTTTCCTTTGTTCTATTATCTTTATCGTGGTGAAAAGGTTATTCCCATTACACTGAAAAGTATTTCCACTCTACATAAATCCCAAAGAAGCCATGCAACCAAGACAGTGTTTGAGCCCAGGGATCATCCTACTTAGTCTCTGCTGCTTCCGTCCCTGTTGAATCCTTCCAAATGAATGGAAGAAGGAGAGTATGGCTCACTGGTAGAGCCCATAGCATGTCTGAGGCCTGGATCCAATAGCTAGTGTCAAAATAAATACGTCAGGAAAGATAGGGAATCAAATGGTGTAATAATCCTAACAGCATCAAGGCTCCGCCAGTCTCCTGCAAAAAGTCAGCCACAAGCTTTATTTTCCTTCATGTAGAATCTTGCTTCAGTTATACAAATTAAAATGTAAGGATTTGAAGATTTTTTTTGAGAGCCCTTAAGTTTCTAGAAGTAATATTTTTTTTTTAGTTTCCCAAGGAACAAACTGTGTTTGCATATGCATATGCTCCAAAGTTATATTCAGGGAAAGAGTTAGGTTGATTATGATGAAAGAAATCTAGCACTCTCTACATCATTTGCCACTCAGTGAATCTCTGCTTTACTATTTTAAAATAAATTTTTTATTTATTCTTTGAGAATTCAATACAATATTTTGGGGTCTGTTTGTCGCTTGTTTATATATTTTATTTTTATTTTAGAATTCCATACATAAATATTTTATTCACATCCTTTCTACCCTTTCTCTTCCAAATTTCATGGCCTCTGTTTCATTATTATTGTTCCATACATCCTTTTCTCTCTCTCTCCGTCCCTCCCTCCCTCCCTCCCTCCCCCCCTCTCTTTCTCTCTCTCTCTC
>NC_022022.1:33645829-33668138 GCF_000317375.1 Microtus ochrogaster | reverse complement strand
TCTCTCTCTCTCTCCCTCCCTCCCTCCCTCCCTCCCCCCCCTCTCTCTTTCTCTCTCTCTCTCTCTCTCGCACACACACACACACAACTTGTCTGGCACTTTTAATGTTACTCAGACTTTTTAATCTATATTTATTTACTTATTTATCCTGGCAGCGTTTCCCCTCCCTCCTCTCCTATGCTTCTGTTCCCACTCTCCATCCACTCCTCCATTTCCATTTATGGAAGGGCAGGTCTCCGATGAGTATCACCAAGACATCGTGTATCAAGCTGCAGTAAGACTAAGCACCTCCCCACATATGATGGGTAGACAAGGCCACCCAGTATAGGAGTAGGATACCAAAAACCAGTACAAGATTTGGAGACATGTTGTAGAATATTACTTTCAGGTGTGTTACATTTGTTTACGCTCTGAAACATTTGTTTAACGATGTAAAGTTGTGATGGTTTTGTTTATGCTGCATTTGTTTAACTCTAGAAAGCCGTGATTCTTTGCCTGTCTAAAACAACTGATGTTCTAATAAAGAGCTGAACAGCCAATAGCGAGGCAGGAAAAAAAAATAGGAAAGGCTGTCAGGCAGAGAATATATATAGGAGAAATCTGGAAAAGGAAGGAGCAAGATAGAACAAGGGGAGAAGGACGTCAGAGGCAAGCCATCCAGCCCCTCAGCCACGCAGCCAGCCCTGGAGTAAGAGTGAAAGCAAGATATACAGAACTACAAAAACGAAAAAGCCTTCCTCACAGAGTACACAGGCATATGCAAAAGGAAAGATGCGTAGAAGCACCGAGCCTCCTAAATGCTGATCCTGACAGGCTGCAGAACTTACATTCCTATCTTCATCCAAAGCACCGAAAAGTGACTTGTTACACAACTGACAAAATTGTATTTCCAATTCTAGATTCTGAGAGTCTAGGTTAGAGACTAAATGTGTGTGTGTTCACTTTTTTAAATTTCATATATGAATACTATATAATCATCACCTCCTCCTTTTAACTCTTTTATATATATTCCCATGTATATAGTATATATAAGGATTACCACATGGGATTTGATCACCTGTCAGAACACTCCTGTAGCCCACTAATTCTCACTCTCTCAATGGTTATTACATTTGCCTCTCTTCATCAAGTTTTTACCTGACCCCAAAATGCCCCCTTCCAATAGTCTCTCAGTATTCTTCTCTTCCCACCCCAACCTGATTGTTCATGTCCCCAGCCTCCTGCCCTCAGTCTGCTCAAGGTTCTCTTCTCTTTCCCCTTCCCAGGGAGATCCAGGGAACCCCATCTGTCCTCCTTCTTACCTACTCTCTTTGGGTCTGTGGATGGTAGCATGGTTACCCTTTATTTTACAGCTAACATCCACTTATGAGTGAGTACACACCATGTTTGTCTTTCTCCACCTGGGTTACCTCACTCAGGATGATTTTTTTTTTGTTTCATCAATTTGTCTTTAAATTTCTTGGTGTCCTTGTTTATAACAGCTGAGTAAAACTTCATTGTGTAAATGTACTAATTTTATTTATCAGTTTCTCAGTTAAGAGACATCTAGGTTGTTCCCAGGTTCTGGGTATTACAAAGAAGGCTGCTATGAACATAGTTGAGCAAGTGTGCTTGTGGTATGACTGAGCATCTTTTGGATATATGCCCAAGAATGGTATAACTGGGTCTGTTGGTAGGCTGATTCCTAGTTTTCTGTGAAAATGACTTCCAACGTAGCTGTATAGGTTTGCACTTCCACCAGCATGGAGGAGTGCTCCCCGTACTCCGCATTCTCTCTAGCATGAGCTGTTGATTCTATTCTGACTGTGTATATTCCTCTCCTCTTACCCTCCCAGTTTCCCCTACACCTCTATTCACCCAACTTCACGTTCCCTCACTATCTTTAAAAACAAAAGATAGAACAAAATTTTAAAAAATATCATGAGTTCAGTTCGTGCTGCCAACTGCTGCTGGGTATGGGTGCTCTGTGTGTGGTCCATAGATCAAGTGCCAATCCTTTGAAGCAAATGGATTTTCCATGGCCTTGTAGCAATCAAATGCCAGTAGCTTCTTAAGTAGCCACATTCTTATCATATGTTTCTCTTCGATTTGAAAGAGTACACTTAATGTTTATTTTTCATTTTCATATAACTGCTTCATTTCATGAAGGAAATCAATAATCCATTACTTTTAAACATTGCATTTTACATAAAACTTAAATAATACATTACCCACAATAGAACTTGCTTACATAATGGAAACCAAAAATACAAAAGTCTATAAAGGCCCCGTATGCACCAATACTTCCAACTCCTATTAATATTTCCTAATTTCCCTGAACTACACTATATGCTTAACAAAAGATTTCATGATTTATGAAAACTAATATACAAATGTATAAATTAAAATAAATTTATATTTATTATTTAATCTAAAAGAATAATATATATTAAACAATTAATTAATGTAATTATGTGTAATAAATTATCATGAAAATTAATCAAAATTACTCTGATAATTTCAATCATTTGTAGAATTCTGGAAAATTTAGTACAATCTTTTGAAAGGATTTTAAACTAAGTAATGCCTCTATATGGATCATGATTTGATAAAGAGAATATTTTCTCATAATTTTTCCACAAAATTGATAATTATGGGGCATTATGAGAACAGTCACTGGGTCTCAATAAATAGAGAATTCTCTCCTCATTAACACTGTTAATGCTGACTCCTTTCAGCTTTCACTAAATTAGCAGTAATGGCATTTAATTTTTTTCTAGCTCACATCTGAAGTAGAATTGTATATTTAGTGCTCTATAATCAAAGCATAATAAATCTGAATCTCATATTTACAAAAGTAAGCTAATTATTCTAGTCATTTGAAAGGGTGAATGAGGTTGAAAACTGAATTTCTTCTGAGCTGTTCAACTTTCAAATTGGCTCTCACTGGTTCCTGTTTATTGAATTGGAAAGATTCAAACATACTATTATGACCTTTTGCCCTCACTTATTGACTGGTTGATTGATTGGCACGAGGTGTCACCACTTAGCCCAGGATGGCCATGAACTCACAGTGCCCTTCCCTCAGCTCTCTGAAAATGGAGGATTATAAGCATGTACCACTATACTGGGGTTTTATTTATTTTAAACATCAATACTACTAATGACTATGATTAGCTTTCACACAGTAAATTACCTGGAGGTGACATTTAACCAAGTGGGTGTAAACAAGCATTTGCATTTTTTACACCTCCCAGCCATGGACCCTCACAGGCTCCTTTATTCTTGTGCTCCTTCCTCAGGCCACAGTGCTACAAAGGTCAGCAGTCCATGGTCTTTCTCTGAGGTGATCCCCGCCTCCTATCAATATGCGCCCTTTCTGCCTCAAATTTAGGGGAAGTTAATTTTCGCAGAGGCTACCATCTACTCAAGAACTTTTATGAGGATGAGGAGGGCTGGAAATGTCAAAGTATGGTCACAAGCTCACGGCAACAGCAAGGCACTAATCTGATTTGTTACTCCAAAATGGAACAGACAAATGCCTGTGTGTAATTGGATCTGCACTGAGCAAAGAGAAACGGGAGTAGAGGAGCCAATCCGGCGATGCAGTGAGCTACCTGACAGCCTGACGGGGGCAAGTTCAGTTCAAACAGTCCCTCGAACACGGCACAGGGACACGAGACAACAGTAAACTCTGACACAGCACTAGCCCGTGTTCCGACCTGAGGCTGAGCAGAGATTAGGCAACGCGTATGACTACACACAACATATCAGTCTTAGAGAAGGGGCCTAAAAGGTGCAAATGTAAGTGATCACCCTGAAGTCATATATGGATAAGCACCATTATGGGGACTGAGGAGGTTGTATTCTAATACACTTATATAACTCAACACACACACGCAACAAAGAAAATGAGGTCAAGAATTTGAGAGGGAAGGGTGTACATGTGAGGGACAAAAAGATGGGATGATGTAATTATACTATAATTTAAAAAACATATATTATAAAACAAAACAAAAGTCAGCATTAAACCTTCAGAATCTGGGGAGGCCTAAAGCGATCGCATGGGCTGAGGTAGATGAACAGTAAAGGGTATTTTTTTAGGTGAACTTAAGGCAAAAGGTACTTATTCAGAGACACAGACACATTTCAAAAACATTCAAAGTCATCCAAATGTATACTGACTAAACATCCTTGTTACCTAGAAAACAGCAAAGAGTTTCCACTGCATCCTGACCCTGAGGCACAACAAGGATTCTGCTATAATATACAAACCGGGAAGAGCTGTGGTGCTAATATCCAGCTGTCTTTAAACATACAGCTCAGTTAGTGATGGAGTTAAAACATGCCAACACCAGGAAATCCTTCCTGCCCTACCCTCCCCTAAAAAGCTTATTACACTTAGCATCAGTATCTGTGGACACTCAAACAGCACTGATGTTTGAGGTGTGTTTAACAATGAAACAGAAAATTGATAAGATGAATTTTATGTTTTAAATTCAAATACATCATAGCTCCAATCCCACCATTGTTTCTACCATCTATAGTGATTGATAACAAATCATTCTTGCTCTTTGAAGACGTGACAATAAGACACTTCGCCATACTAAAAGTAATGATATCTACTACATGAGCTCTCTGCGCATGCTTTCTGGAGATTGAGGAAATGTATAGGATGTATAGGAACTAGTCACTGGAACTAAACAAGCAGCCCTTGTTGCTGCTGCACTACTGGTAATGCTATCAATATAATGCATGTATGGTGTCAGCACTGTCTTTTTAGGAATGTCAAGACTTAATGTTCAACTCAATTTTCCATTAACTTACCTTTACTTAACTAAGTGCTAGATTCCTTTCCAGCTCAGATATCAGCTCATGTCAGGCTTCTGCACATCTGTAACTAAGGCCAATTTGGCTGATGGCAGTTCAGAAATGGTACTTGAGTCATGTCATCACTGAACACTTGCTCCTTCCAAACTTCTACTTGTGTGTATGCAAAAGACAGTGGGAGCAAACCATAGTCTCATCATTTTTTTTCTAACCGTAAAAATGAAGTTAACAAGCTCGTAAAATAATTACTGTTTTTACATCTTGCATTTATCAGTAATGTTCACATATATGCATATATATATACAATTTCTGAGTCAACCATTGTTTTCAAAATACAAAAGAGTTGCTATTGCTTATATATCTTGTAAGAACAGTATTTTGGAACAGAATTATGAATAGACTTTATCAAATAATAAGTAACATGTAACCACAAATAGTCAGCCCCCGAATTCTAATAGCAAGTGACTGGTTTTTTTTTTTTTTTTTTTTTTTTTTTTTTGGTTTTTCGAGACAGGGTTTCTCTGTGGCTTTGGAGCCTGTCCTGGAACTCGCTCTGTAGACCAGGCTGGTCTCGAACTCACAGAGATCCGCCTGCCTCTGCCTCCCGAGTGCTGGGATTAAAGGCGTGCGCCACCACCGCCCGGCAGCAAGTGACTGTTTTAAACCCTATTCCAGTAAAAAGTAGTTCAAACTTAAAATAATGAGGAAATTTTAAAATAAGTTACATTGCATTAATTCATGTCACTAATTATGGTGTCTAGTATATTTAAAATTAATGCAATAAATGTGGAATTTTTTTAAAAATCTAGATAATACAAATGTTTTAGCTAGAAAACCTAAACAACAGAATCATACTCTTCATTCAAACAAATTTACATTCTAAGTTTTGCACAAATTTTCTATTTCCCACCTTATCACTGCCTGGGGGACCAGCCTCCAGCAGCGCAACATAGCCACCGGCACATCCTAAAATGTATAGCAACTTCTCTTTTATCACTGAGTGTATAACAGATAAGTCAAGCAAGGTAGGTGGCAGTGTAATGAAAGGTGATTAATAATTGGAGGTAAACTTGTGACAGCTGCAGAAGTAAAAATGAATATACTGAATCCAAAAAGCAAATGCAGAAGAAATGAAAAACAAAATTTACATCAATTAACAGCTTTTTTTGTATTTTAAAACATATTGCATAATATAAAAGAAACCTGAATTTTCTTCACTGACTCTTAGATAAATCCACATGAAATTGTTCTTGTTTCTGAAAAAGACTCATATTCTGTGAAAAACAATTTGCCCAAAAATGCCATTAGTGAAATTTCCAATCTGCTCATTGGTATGAACTGAGGTCTTGACAGGCTATAAAAATAACATATGATCTTACGCCGATAAACAGATTCTCTGTGGTAACAGTACCATACAGGTTTGTCTCAGCGCAAAGGTGTTTGGATCTAAGGGCCCTGAGATATCACTTAAGATAAAAGTTTCATGGGGTTATAATAAACACTTCCATTTTCACATAGTAATGAAGAAAGCCAGGCCTAGGAAAGACTTTTGAATTGGCTAGCACACCATCTACTGCTCCGCATACCCTGCTCTATACAGTTATGAAGCCTGTGAGTAGAAAACAGGAAATCTGATGAATATGAATAATACAAGTGTCCTTCTCCTATGTAGAGTACATCTGTGTAACCAGTCTTATCCCTTTATTATTCATGATTTTAAAAGTGAAGAAAGAGGTAATGAAAAGTGGTGTAAAAATATGTTCTTGAGAGAAAAAAAGCCACTGCCAATTGACATTCACCATAAGCTGGTTACATTAGAATGAATGGTGTTTTGCTAACTGAAACATACAACTTTAATGGTTTACATTTACACATTTTATCTAAAAATTATGAGACGATATCTGTAGCTCACTTTCAGCACTGTATATTAGGATACACTTAAAAATAAAATTAAATGTACATCCTAAGGATAAACAGTGTACATTGAGGAAAACTAATGATATAGAACAATATAAATTTTATCATTAAAAATCTTGATGAGGAGTAATTGGTTATCTCTATAAACATATACATATGAGCAACACTAAATGACTCAGCAGAGAGAGAGAGTAAATACAGTCAGTACACATAAAATTTGAAAACAAAAACTATTATTTCATTTTTAAATGTTTAAATAAGATCTGATGAGATGGCTCAGCAGGCAAGGGCTCTGGTTGTCAAGTCTATGACCTGAGTTCAAACTATGGAACCTACACAGAAGAAGAAGAGAGCCAATCCCAAGTTGTCCCCTGACCTACACATGTTTACTATGGCAAACACAAAGAAGACAAGATAGAAAATAGAGAGGAGAGGAAGAAAGGAGAGAGATAAATTTTAGTGACTAGATTAGAAACTGAGACTTGATCACAGCAAGACTTTAAACCCCAAGAAAAATTTCCAAGATAAGATCAGTGATAACTAAGTAGGTTGTCTAATAACTTCCTGACTGATGCCAACAAATGGGGTTTCATGAAACTGAAAGGCTTCAGTACCACAAAGAAAATAGTTAGTTGACTGTAGAGGCAGTCTACAGAATGAGAAAAAAATATTGCCAACTATGTATCTGACTGATTTTTATGTCTAAAATACACAAAAAACCCAAGAAATGTGCTCAAAATTTACGAAGAACTAAACACCAACAAGACAAACAACTTTAAAGTATGTTATGAAGCTGAACAGATGGTTCACAAAAGAATAATTACAAATGGCTAAGAAATATTTTTAAAGTATTCCTCATACCTATCCATTGGGAAAACGCAAGTGAAAACTTCTTTAAAATGTTATATTACCTCAGTCTAGATGGCAGAGATTGAGGAACTATCCCAGCACTCAGGACGCAAATGCAGGTGGGTCTCTCTGTGTTCAAGGCCAGACTATGCTACACTCAGACCCTCTACTCACAAACCCTCAGCAGCTGTGCTGGCCTGTACAAGACTTAACAAGATTAAACAATTGACACTATACCACAATGAGGGGCAGAGCTCAGGAGCTCCAACCCCTGAAACCTACTGGCAGCCAATGGCTTCTGGGAGAGGGAGAAACATTTTCTTTTAAGGATAATGGCACCTGGTAGGTCAACAATGCTCCAGTGGATAGCCACACAAGCATGCGTATAAAGGTAACACAAGTTGGACTCAGTGGTATAAATGTGTGTGTGCTCACATGTGTGGGTACACACACATTTTTGTGTAAACACGATTTTGAAAGGGAGTGATTAGATTGGGGTGTATATAGTAGTATATTAATTGTGTTTAAATAAATAAAGCTTGCCTGAAGATCAGAGAACAAAGCAGCCATACTAGTCTGCCAAACAGGCCAGGGAGTGGTGGCACACACCTTTAATCCTATGACTCTACTTGGGACAGAGAGGCTGTAGGACCTGTTAATTCAAGGCCACACATGGCTACACAATATTGAATCTGTCTAAGAAAGAAACAGACCTCATACAAAGGTGATAACAGCACTTGGAAACCTAGTGCTGCATTTAATCGCAGCACTAGGGAGATGAAGACAGGAGGGATATGGCTGGACAGAGAATGGAATATATAGAGGAAGAGATACGAACTCAGTGGAGTGTGGAGTATGGAGTCTTCAGGATTCGTGGAGACAGGATCTTGCCCATTTTCAGTCTGAGGTAGAAGTAAAAGCCAGTAACTGGCTGTTTTGCTTTACTGATTTTCAGCCCAAACATACATACACCTGTAGCACAATCTGTCTCTGGGTTTTTACTAATTGTCCTACAGGTGCATGTGAGAATTGTTAGAGAAAGGAGTGGACATTGTAGTATGCATGATATTCTCCATGAATTAAGCTAAAAATTAAAAGGAAAACAAAGGTCATGATTAAAACACAAACCTTACAAAGACAAATTCAAAGAAAAAGAAAGACATCAGCCATTAAGAAGAAGCAGCTTCTATAGAGAATATTTTAGTTTGTTTCCTTTCTCATCATTCTCAGCAGAATGGTAAGGCAGAGTGGATTCTGAAACTTCCTTCCAGGGAAGAGCTTTGGATCTTGACAGCTGGAAGACGTGTGGCATTCACTGACAGGGTGTACATCAAAACAAAGGGAACAGATCTGTAGTGACTGCTCCAGAAAGCAGGAGTGAACTGCCTGTGTACCTTACAACACAACAGTGGTTGGTAGTCATGAAAAGACAAAGGCAATACAGTCAGTAATCAAAACATGAAAAGTTTAAAGTATACTCAAATTAAACTTGTAAAGACTGCTAGTACTAATGTGAGAAAATACGTGCATCATAAATAAGTGTGTAATTGGTGAATGTTTCTCTAAAAGAATCACCCACATTTTTTGTAATACCTGAGGCATGTCTGCCCTATATTCCTGTCTCCTTACCGACCTGCTTACAGCTGTATTCCGTCCTTGATCTCTACTGCTCTATCATTTCCATCAGCACACTTCCCTTTACTCCAAGGCAAAAATGACCATCTGGTAATGGAATTGCTTCTTAATCATGTGATTATGGTCATAGCTCACTATTGTCACAAAACCATATGCCACTTGA
Source organism: Microtus ochrogaster (assembly GCF_000317375.1). Lineage (NCBI taxonomy): Eukaryota > Metazoa > Chordata > Mammalia > Rodentia > Cricetidae > Microtus > Microtus ochrogaster. The sequence goes on along the minus strand of NC_022022.1, from coordinate 33,658,765 downwards.
AGACAGGCTCATGATTTTACTTAGTCCTTACCAACTGGAACTAAGTTTGTTGAGTATGTAAGTTTCCATGGTTTTATAATTAGAAATATGAAAAGCTCTTCAAAATGAAGTTCAGTGAAACTAGTGTTTAGAATTACGAATATTGTCATATTTGTTACAGCTTTATTCACTGTAGAAAATAATTAGAATCAACTTATATGCCATCAACAGATGAATGGATAGTGAAAAATTGGAATGAATATATATATATCAATTATATTGATATATGGTTGATATTGATATAGATTTCACTATATCATATATATATGGATACCACTCCACTCTAAATAAAATTGATAGATTTAGAAAGTATACTATTAAGCAAAATCACACAATCTCAGAATAAAATGCATGTCCCCTCTCATGCACAGACTCCCTCCAATTTATATGAAAACAGAATATGTGAGCATACTATGAAATAAATAGAACAAGAAAGGCTAAATATAAGAGATGAGGGAGGACTTGACAGATAAGTGACATGAGTTTTGAAAAAAAGATAGGAAGCTAATGATTTTCTAGTTTTAATTCTGTCATGATTTTGTTAGTTTTGATGATGGGTAAGGGCATAAATTATATTTGCTAACAAAAGTATAGCATTTATTATGAAGCTTAGCAGCTTCCATTTCAAATGCCAATTCTAACTCTATGTAAGTTTTAAAGACTTTGGGTCTAGTTAATTTTGGTATGTGATGCTTTATTTATTTTTAAGAATTTATAATGAAGTTTATAAAATAAAATAAAAATTCAACCAAAATAGTGAAAAATCAAAATTAATGTACCAAAAGTTGTTGACTATATAATGTGCATATAAATTGTGAAAATAAAAATGCAATGGGATGTACATGGTTGACCTAAACAACCATGTATCAGTAAATCACCAACGTAGTTTATGAAAAAGCAATAATATCCCATATCCAACCAAAGTCATCTCTGGCTGAAAGAAATAAAAATGATTTTAAATCTTTCTACTAATTTTTATAAACAATGTGCTTTTACTCAAAATGATCTATCAAGCTATTTTCATTGTGACAATGGAAGGAATCTAATATAGGAAACCTGAAACTCACTGATGACTGAATCTTTAATTTTTTAGAACAGTAAATTGAACAAATGTGAAACAGATTTGGAAATGGACAAGAAGCAAACAATATATGCATATATATGCATGCTAAAATGTGTATATATATATGAAATATCTGATAATACAGCTTGGGAGTTTTTATGTAATCTAAACTTTACACAAGAAAAACAGAACTGGAGCAAGAGATGATTACTGTGCTTTCAGTAAATGATGCTCTCAAATAGGATCTATTTATCTGCATTTTATAAGAAAAGGCACATACTAAAATGTAAGCTGCTCTCTCTCATTCTTTGGGGGATCTGATAAAACTACTAAACCAAATACAATCTTTCAATTCACTTCATGTTGTGATGCATATTAATGTCAGTTTCTTATCTTGTTATTTTGGATATATAAAGTAGATACAATTCCCAAAGATGAAAATAGTTCCATTGTTTGTTGTGTAAAAACCTACAGTATATTTTAATAATGCCTAGAGCATATAACTAGAGATTTTAGGAATGTCCTTAAAGCAGTTTGAATTACTTTTATTTCTTTTTTTTTTATTGAGAAAAGGAAATAAAAAGTTTCCGCCTCCTCTCAGCCTCCCATTTCCCTCCCCCTCCTCCCACCCTTCTCCCCCTCCCTCTCCAGTCCAAAGAGCAGTCAGGGTTCCCTGCCCTGTGGAAAGTCCAAGGTCCTCCCCCCTCCATCCATATCTAGGAAGGTGAACATCCAAACTGGCTAGGCCCCCACAAAGCCAGAACAAGAAGTAGGATCAAAACCCCGTGCCATTGTCCTTGGCTTCTCATCAGCCCTCATTGTTCGCCATGTTCAGAGAGTCCGGTTTTATCCCATGCTTTTTCAGTCACAGTCCAGCTGGCCTTGGTGAGCTCCCAATAGATCAGCCCCACTGTCTCAGTGGGTGGGTGCACCCCTCGTGGTCCTGACTTCCTAATTCATCTTCTCCCTCCTTCTGCTCCTCATTGGGACCTTGGGAGCTCAGTCCAGTGCTCCAGTGTGGGCCTCTGTCTCTATCTCCATCCATCACCAGATGAAGGTTCTTCTTATTTAGCTTCTTTAGGTTCACCAATTGTAGACTCCGTGACCCTTTACTTTTATTTCTTAATAGAGTTTTAAAAACATATTCTTTACAAATTTCACTGCTTTGGTACTAAACTAGTTCATTTAAAAGAACAGAAATGGTACCATTCTTCATATTAAAATGTTTTTCTAATCTTTTGTCATATTTTAACAGAAATAAATAAGATGAATACTTTTTTGCTGTTAGAGAATACATGCATAGAACATGTTCTAATAAAGTCCACACCCAAATCCCTCCACTCCAATCCCTCTCCTAACCATCCAGCACTTCTCCAGTTTCATGAGTCTCCTGTGTGCCTGGGCATCAGGCTATCTGCTTAGGAAACTGCATCCTTGAAGAAAATTGACTCTCCCTCTTCCAGTAGCAATCAACTGTCCATGGCTACCAAGCTAGGGATAGAACTTTATAATTACAATGACATGCTCACCCCATGCTTGGACTGTGTGGCTTCATCCTATGCAGGTCTTGTACATTCTCAAGGATAAACCTGTATCTACTTCTCAAACAGTAGGACACTACAGTGATTTACTTTCAGATTTTAGCTTTACAACATTTTTTAAAACTTGAACTCAAAACATCACCTCAGCCAAAATAGATGAAAGAATTTACATGGTGCTACTACAAAATATTCTAGTTTTGTATACTAATTACTTTGGCAAAAACTTTCTTTGAAGTCCCCTCATCTTCTTGGAGGAGTAGCCTCTAAAAGGAATTAAAGATCATGAATTTCCTTCCTGGGAATTTCATTTGCCAAGCACAATTAAGTGGGAATAGAAGCTGACACCACACCTGGAAACTGTGGTCACGGGTTACCATTGATTCTTCCAAATGCCTGTATTAAGTAGGCCTAGAGTTTTTATTTGTTTTGTTGATGATTCAGGGGTAAAAATATCTTACAGACTGAAACAATTCCACCCACTCAGTTAGGTAGGCTTGGTTGAGAAATTCAGTTCACATCATGACATAGACACAAGGGAAGAGGTGCTGGTATTAGCTGGCTGTCTTCTTTTTTCTCTTTTAACCCTCAAAGTACCAAACACAGGCAACGGTACCATCTACAGTCAAGGAAGTTCCCTTCCTCCATGCCATTCCTCTCTGAAAAGTTCTCTTACACATACCCAGACATGCCTAAATTTACTTAACTTGTAAATTTAGTCAACTTAACAAGATTAAGTATCACAGGGCCCATTCATCTCTCCCTCCAACCATTATTTTCATCCCAAATTTTCCATTTTCTACATTCCTCTTTTCATGGGGAAACGCTGTCAGAACTAGATCTCATGAATTTGGCTAGTTGCCTTTATTTCTTATACTACTCACATGCGCGTGACAGCATTTATTTTCTCAGGCTAATCTTTCTACTGCCAGTATAATTTATAGGTTCAATTACCCAACTCTTACCAGGTAGATGGCAAGTTCTTCCTATACCTATTTAATTTTTCATGGTATTCAACAAATTCTGACTTATACCTCAAACTTATCAGGTAAATCATTTATACGTTTATAATTTATATATTTAGAATATTATCAAAAAGAGTGATTTCATAAACAACTACAAATATTATTAAAAAAAGCCTGCTGCATGACACATCTATGAACATTGTGTGTAGTTTTTATTTGAATATCAGACAAAGCAGCATGACCCTCTGCAGCATATTGACTAAGGCATGTTAAGATCATGACTTCTTCAAGAATTCTAACTTGTACAGAGAGACAAAACTGCATACAAAATATATGCAAGTATTACATGAGATGATAAGAAGGAAAATTTTATGACAGCGGAAGTTATAAGATACCCAAACTGTACTGTTTCCTTCATTCTATCCCATGGCAGGCCTTTTAACAATAAGCATGCCAGTATTTCACAATGATAAACAAATGTGTTCCTCGTTCTGCGTCAGTGTTAAGTCTGGTATGTGCCTGCAATTGTCAACATTTGAAAGTGTGTTCTCGAGGGAAAATATATGATACATTTCAGCCATTCCCTTCCAGTCTATGAATCATTAATCAGTTTTACAATTCTAGTGTAAAGTCTGTAAGATTCAGTTGAAAACTTTTGAAAGATACAAGATAAAGCAGACTAATCTGTGTCTACATCAGTACATATAAAATAGAGCAATACCTTGATTTAGAGACTAAGATGGCCTAGAATACAGTTAGGAAATGTGACAAGGGTAAAAAGAACAGCTGCAAATAGACACCTGCCTCTCATAGATCATTTTAAAGTGACTGTACCATCTGTTTTCTTGAAAATCCAGTCTCTTCATAAAGCATCCTGTAGTAAAAAAGGGTATCTCAGAAACAGCCATGGTATCTGGATGAAGAGAGATAGATACCAACAGAGTCTGGATATCAGCCTAACTGGGGAGAGAGAATGGTTAGCAGACGACACTTTACACTGCAAGGGATACTCTACCTTCATAGAAATTGCTCTTCACAAGAAACACAGATGCCTTTTATATTTAAAAAAATCACCAGAATCAAACATCATTGTATACATACATACATGTATACATACATATACAATGTGAAACTATGCACTAAATTCAAATATTAACATAAAAGGTCTATTATAACCACTGCAAAGAAATACAAACATCAATCAAACAACTTATTGGGGATAACATTTAAAAAATGTCAACCTACACTTTTTATTCCAATTATTCTTTTCTACCTCACGTGACTTTCTATTTTTAAAACATAAGGTTCATAAAACATACTCTGGCTACACTCAAATTTCCGATTCTCTTTCCCCAGTCTCCCAAGTGCTGGGATCATAGCTATGGTCTATCACATCTAGGTTTCTCATACTTATTTGACAAATCAATCCATACTGGAGGACTGTCCAGACAGAAAATTGATTTAATAAATAATTAAGTCTGTTTTAATTCCTATAGTAAATACTAATAGAAAAAAACTAACATAAAGTAACTTTGTTGAGGCCTTCAGTGGCTCATAGAGTATTATGCAACCTTGAAAGCAAATCTGTTGTCTGACTTGCTTCTGTAGGAATCAAAATGACTTCATATCTTTATTTAGATGAAATTAAAGAGGACCTGTAATAGATCATCACCACAAAAATAAAATTCTGTTTGCCAGAGATAGATAAATGATGGTTAGCTGTCAGTTAGGTGGATTTAAGAGATCATGGATGGATGGATGGATGGATGGATGGATGGATGGATGGATGGATGGATGGATAAATAGAACACCAAAACAGAAAAAGTTTGGTAATGCATTCTTTGTTGTTTTGCTGGATTGAACATGTGCTACCTCTAGATCATTTGCAAACTATTAAGGATAGAATTATAGCTTAATTCAAGAGTATTCTCATTTCATATACAAGACTGACCAGATGTCTACAGAATTGGAGAACAGTCTACTTCACGGATAGAAACAGTTTTCTAAAAGATGATCTCACATGACAACATGGTCTCACATACCCTCATTTAATGTCAGCTCATAAAGCATGCTGGAATCTATGTGAACAGGTGATCTTTTGGCTTTTGAAGTAGCTCTTTCAGACAAAGCTGTATCTGTCTGTACAGCAAGCAGAGCATTGGTCTCTCCATATGCCTGACAGATTTCAGTGTCAGTTCAATAGTATAATAAGGACTATTTGGGGCTTATGAGCACTCTGCCTAGAATTCTGCACATGACCTCTTTAGTTATACTAAATAGTAGGTGGGGAGGAAAAGAGACTGAGTTGTTAAAGTTCTGAACCTAATGGACATGTGTTGAAAGGACTTCAATATAAGCTAGAATCTAGTCTGTTGAGACTGAACATATCTATCATCTAAATGACAATTCATTATAATATTCTTCCTCTCTGTCTATGACCAATAATCTGAACCTGTTTCTTCTGAGAGAGAAGGGGCACTGATAGATGAAGCTTTGTATTATAGTGATGGATCTGCCAAATTAGCCTTTCCTTGGTAGTTGTTGAGCAACTGAGCTATAAAGACAGCTCCCCCCACACATTTTGACATCAATTATTGAATGCTTCATCACATATAACTACTAGACTCAAAATACAACAATGATTCCAGAAGAATTAAAAAAAAATACGTGACCCATGATGGAGGAGATTATTTAGCTCCCATAATGAATGAAAACTAGTGATTTCTTGATTTATAGTTCTTCCATGGAATATGTCTACAAAATAATAACATTACTATATAAGAAGCTATTGCTATAACTGTCCAATCCTCATACAGAATAAATAAAGTCTGATTAGAAGATTCTCTGAGAACTTACTTATGAGGGAGGTATAAGTGACCTATGTGTAGTTTTCAGAACCTTACATATGGGTATGCTTTTATATTAATTACATAGATATGAAGAGGGTCCAAAAGGATAAAAAAATCATCACTATTGTATTTAATATTGACTATCAACTTTTCAGTATTGACCTAGATAGAATCACTGAAAAGAGAAGACTTTGAACATCTATGAGACATTTCTAGACTAAATTAACAGAGATGGTGTGATCCTCACTAATTGTAGGCTGCTTTCTTCCATGGGCAAATGTCCTGGACTGAATAAAAAGGGAGCCGAGCACAGGCTTTCATCACTCTCTGCTTGCTGACGGCAGACACGGTGTGACCAGCTGCCTCAGGCTCCACTGCTATGATTTCCCTGCCACGATGGTCTGCACCCTCAAACCATGAGCCAACATAAATGAATCCCTCCTTAAGTTACTGTTGTCTTGCATTTTAACCACATAAATGAGAAAACATAGTCACAAAGTTAATAGATGAAAGAGATTAGTTTGGTAGATTTTTTTGTTATAATCATTCACATATGTGTGTGCTTTAACAATATACTATTGATATTTATTTCAGTTAGAAGTGCCCAATTATATACAAGTAAAATGTACTGGCTAAACCACAGAAAATAATCAAAAAGAAGGTGGAAGTTATTTTCTAAAGCTTCTGTTGCCAAAATATCCCTCTGAATGCCCAGATGTCCTAAATGTCAAGCTTGTTGAAGTTTTTAAAGTAATCCCAGATAAAACCCATTTGTAGCCATCACAAAAACCTATGTGGGTAAAATGGAGTCATTCCTAAGAAATAAGGAAACAATTTATTTGGAGAGAGCTTAGTATGGCGAAAAGCAAAACAAAACCCTTCACAAACCTGGCTTAGCTATTAATGAACCACACACGGGCAAGCTCCTTTCTCACTCTAACCCTGTCTCTAAGCAACAGGATGAAGATCTAAGCATCCATGTAGAAAGATGTATTTAGGATTAGTAGCTTGTGCAAGGGTCTTTATGACATGATCATGTCCCCAGAATCACCATGTTATTTTCTAGTATGAATTATATAAAACAAAAGTGTAATTAACAATTCTTGTGAACTTCTATTGTAAGGAACAACAAATGATTTCAATAATTAAAAAAAGTTAGAAAACACAGAATACATGCCACTCCAAATTGTTTAGAATAAAGTTAGAAATGGTTAAAGTGTATTTTCTGCACTTGTAGTAATAATCCATAGAGAAGACTGATATTTTGAATAGGAATATTAAGTAAAAAGATAAGTATATGAGGGAAAGAAATCAAATGTACCTGATGGATTTTTTATCACTATACCATCATGTTAACCAGTACTTATTTCTTTGCCATATGATGAATTAATATAATATCCTACGGACATCACTAGCTAGAATCAACAACTGAATACTGGGTCACACTTTCTAAACATATCTGCATCTTCTAACTTCTCCATCCCGTTGTATTTGGTAAGATTTGTACCTGAGTTTGAGTGCCTAGGGAAGACTCCAGCTTACACCCTGCATTCCCTATGATCTAGTGATCTCATCTACTCCCATCACCTCCACACTCACACCTCTACTGTTTAAGATGTTTCATGGATGTGAATGCTCTTAATTTATATGTGTTTGTAATTTTAGAATGAGAAAAAAAGATAATACATCCCCATCATATAAAAAAAGAAATTTAACAACATCTTAAAATTGCTCAGCAAAAACTGACATGATTCCAATTACTTCTTACATACAGAAAAATATAAAACAGCATTCCTAATTTTGCATGGTTAAGAAGGCAAATCTTTGTAGAAAATTGTGATTTTTCTTTCTTTTATTTTTTATTTTTTGATATAATAGAGCAAATAAAGCTTCAAGCTAGAAATCTAACCAGTTTTTTTTTTCAGTTATCAAACTGGAGTATTCCATTAGTTTTGGAGGAATTGAAATTTATATTTTGGTGTGAGTCTTAACCTTTAATGGCTGGACCATCTAAAGATAATAATATGAAGGCAAGTCTTTACAGAAATCAATTTGTTTCTATTTAATAAAGTTTTGTGTTGTCACTTTAAAAAGTACATTCATATGCATGCTCTATCACTTTAAATCACACAGAATAAGATGATAATTTACCTAACTCCTAGTACTATTCTGGGAATAAGCTAAGATAATGGAGGTGAGGGCCTTTGCATAGTACCTGTGCAAATTTAGCAGTCACCATATGTCAGCCATTATTATCACCATGGTGACTGTTACTATGATTTCATGCTAGAACGATAAACCATCCTTAGACTCCTAGGAAGTAAACCAAAGAAAGAAAAGTAAATCAGTAAAATTAAAAAAGAAATTGAAAGACAGTTATATGCACATAAGAGTAAATCAATTTATAATAATGCATTTCAAATGGATAGTTCAATTCCAAAGAGCATAAAACATTAAAGACATAAATATATAGATTATATAGATATAGCTTTATATGAGTATGTGTTTGTATATACACATACGTGTGTGTGTGTGTGTGTGTGTGTGTGTGTGTGTGTGTGTGTGTGTGTGTGTGGTTTGTAGAGACGTCTGCAAAGGCCAGAAGAGGTTATCATCAGATACCCTGGGACGGGAGTTACAGTGAGCATACAGAAGAGGTTACCATCAGATAACCTGGGACGGGAGTTACAGTGAGCATCCAGAAGAGGTTACCATCAGATATACTGGGACTGGAGTTACAGTGAGCATCTAGACATGTGTACTAGAGACCAAACTTGATTCTTCTAAAAACGGCAGTACGTTATCCACTGAGCCAATTCTCCTGGCCCAGACATCTTTAAATGTGTTTGTGCAATGGAATAGGTAACAATTACATATTGTCAAATATTGAATTTTGTTTCAAACAAAGAAACTTTTTCTTCTGAAATATATTACTTTTCTGATAACTTCAAACCACTTTGTTTTTTAACCAACCCTGTTAAATATTGTACATAGGTAATGAAATTATTATTTGTCTAAACCATTTTATGACATCTACCTCTGTCACTTTTTCCTTTGCTTTTTACTGAAAATAGTTTTTTTTTTCTCCCAAATATATCCTGATTACATTTGTCCTGCCTTTCCACCCAGTTCCTCCCCCAAATCTCCTCCTATCTGGATCCACTCCCTTTCTGTCTCTCATTAGAAAAAAAACAAAATTGGGCTTCTAAAGGGATAATAACAAAATATAATAAGATAAAACAAAAACTATCACATCAGAGCCAGATAAGACAAAGAGAAGAGCCCAAGAGAAGTCACAAGAATCACACACCCACTTGTCCTCACACTCAGGAATTCCATAAAAACACTCAACGGGAAGCCTAATACATACACAGAGGATTTGGTGCAAACCCATGAAGAACCTGTGCATTTTGCCTCAGCATCTATGAGCTCATATGAGCTTTGTTCATGTTGATCTAAAGGGCCTCATTTTCTTGGCAACCCCAAACTCCTCTGGTTCTCACATTCTTTCCACTTCCTCTTCCCTGGGTTCCTAAGCCCTGAGGGAGAAATTTGATTGATACCTCGCATTTAGGGATGAGTGTTCCAAAGTCTCTCATTATTGGCATAATGTCCGTCTACAAACCACCTTTGTGCATCCAAATGTAAATGCAAAAGAAAGTATATTTGTGTGTTAAGGGGATGTTTCTGGAATATTCACAATATCTAGTTTTGTCTTTTCATTATTGAGTTAGGTAGTGATTTCTGGAATATAACATTTGAGAGCAATTACAACAGCAGCCAAAACAGACAAAGGTGGAGCGTAAGAAATCTACTGTCATGCAATAAATCTGTAAAATTTGACATCATTAAGAATCAAAATCATGATGTCATATATTGTTTAAATTAATGATTATATAATGAAGCTTACATAAACTGTCTTTTATTACTAATAAAGCAATATACTATGACTTATAGATTCATTTCCACGTGAGTTTCCTTAGTATACCAATACAAGATAGTTTAGTGCCTTCTCAAAGGAGTAAAAGGAACTAATAACTTATGTTTAGCATGGAAATACATAAATTTTAGTACAGATACATTGTAGAAAATTTCCCCATTTTTACATTTCTTATCTCATTTAATTTTCATAAAAATTGTAAAATATTGCTATAATTATAACTCTCATTTCACAAGTAGTGAACCTATGTGCTGTTTAAAGTCACTTAGGTCAGCAGTGGCAGAGCAAGGAGGTAGGCTTAATTCAGATTTAATCCATCTTCCTCCAGAACAATGAAATTAACAGCATTTTAATATATGCCAGGTACCACATGGGTTTTTCTCATTTTAAAGTACAGAAAATTCTCAGAAATTGTAACTTGAAAGTATTAAAGGTATAGGTTTCTTTCTTTACTTTCCCAGTTTTCTCAAGGAATGGTCTTTGGAGAATCTATTGAAAAGTATCAAATGATACTGCAGAATCAGATCTCTGAGCATGAGTTCCAAGGAAAGAGACGATTGGGGCAAGGGATTTTAGCAAGTTCCTCTATGAGGTGTTCCAGTTTATGTGTGTGTTTGTGTCTGTGTGTGTGTGCGCGCATACGTGCGTATGTGTGTGTGTGTGTGTGTGTGTGTGTGTGTGTGTGTGTGTGTGTGTGTGTTTCTGAAGATTTCACCAATACTACCTTGTCAGAAAGCATGATACTCACGGACTGAAAGGTCCAGATAAACTTCATCTGCTGAATGTGCAATACAACATTAGGCCTCTTACTAGTTCATATTCAGAACAAAGATGGGATGTTAAATAACGCAACTACTGTTTGAATCTCCCATGATCAGTCAGTAACCTCTCACCTATGGTCCTACAAGCAGTTGCCATAATCTCATTGACTCGCCAGCGACCTGCATGGATGTGTATCCTTGATCTGTTGTAGTACTCTGTCTAAGGTAAGCAGACATTTTCTCGTGTCTCCCAGGAAATATTTTATATCACTAGCCAAAGACATCTGTAGAAATAAGAATATTAAAGGATTCATATATTCTCTGGGTTTTGTTTATAAAACTCAGACACCTAGAGTTTCAGACTTATTTCCATTCTTCCATAGAAAATATAACCTCAAAATAAGGTTTTAAAAATCAAAGGAAAAAGATCCTTCAGAAATAGGTAACAAGTCACTTACCACAGGTTAGTGATGTGACCACAGAAACCACTGAACTTTTTTCAGATGAGAACTGTGAATTTTAAAGAAGTTAGGTGAGCTAAGCACTAAGATAAAGAAATTAAATATTAATGTATGATTCAGACATAGAGAGGTGTCTAAAGGGCTCCTCTGTTCCAGCTCTGTTCTCCACCATCCAAACCATAGCCACCACTACCATTCCCACCTCCACCACCACCACGCACCACCATAGTCATCAATGACCCATGCCCTGTCCTCAGCGTGTCTCCATGGAGATGGTTTCCAAAGCACAGCCATGGGAATGATTGACAAAATAAGTGTAAATTCAAGTCAAAACCCCCAAGCCAATACAAGAGAACCTTTCTAACTGAAAACTAGTTATAAACACACGAACACAGTCACTGGATAAAGTGACAACCGCTACAGCATGCTGTCACTTTTCATTTTATACATGTCAGTTGCTAAAATCTTCAAACAAATATTATTTAAATCCTCAAACAAATATTAAGACTGCATAATAATATAAAACAGAATAAAGTAGAAAGTGTTCAAGTAGAGATGTAATTTCTTATCTCTTCATTTTATAGCACTTGGAATAGAAGCACTTTACTTTTAGGTGAGTAAATGGTAAGGTTTTTTTGGTAAAAGTCAACAAAAAACAATTAATTAATTTCCAAAGTTTATAACAAAGGAAACAGTGCAGCATAGGTTGACTTTCAGTATTCTGTATTTGCTCCAAGAGCAGAGACGAATTAGTGAGAGCAATGATAGGTATAATGGCATCACACTTTGACATGACAGAAAATAACACAAAAGATCTTTTTCAAACCTTTCACTCTCTCCATTTATTTGCATTCTATAACTACATGCCAAGCCAAGCATATCGTGGTATCCTGGCACTGTCATACTTCATACAAGGACATTTCAAGAAAAGAAAATTTGCAAACTGATGGCAAGTGTCTACTTTGAGGCATTCTCTCATCACTCTCCATAAGTTCCTGATTAGCCACGCAAAACTAATTCATTAATTACTTAATGAATTGTGCACATATGCTCAAAGGTATAATGGCAAGACTGTTCAGTGTAGCATTTCTTACATAAAAAGAGAAGGTAGTAGCAACTTATTTTGTCCCCTCAGTAGCAGGATAAAAAACAGCGATTTATTTATACAGTTGGATGAGATAGCAATCAAAATTAAAAAACAGCTTACCCAGAGCAATGTGCTTTCCCTCTCAAAGGAGTGGATGGGGATGGAGTAGGTGGGAAGGGGGATGGAGTAGGTGGATGGGGGGATGGAGTAGGTGGATGGGGGGATGGAGTAGG
>NC_022022.1:33627175-33645641 GCF_000317375.1 Microtus ochrogaster | reverse complement strand
GTGGGTGGATGGGGGGATGGAGTAGGTGGATGGGGGGATGGAGTAGGTGGATGGGGGGATGGAGTGGGTGGGAAGGTGGAGGGAATGGGAACTAGGAGTGGTTGTAAAATGAAAATGATAGTTTGTTTTCTTTTTAAAAAAAATTAAATAGCAGAATCTTCATGTTTTTGTATGGATAAATCTCAAACTAGATGAAGTATAAGAGTTAGGTGTAAAGTTAGGCAAAATATAAGAAAATTTATGTGAAAATTAAATGTATAAAATAACAATACACAATGAGTATTTGGAAACTGAATAAGGAGGAAAAAGATGAAAGTAAATAAGGAAGGCATTAAAAGAAGTGATCAGCAGCATATATGTGTGTGTCTGTGTGTGTGAGAGAGACTTGTGAAAGAAAGACAGTGTGTGTGTGTGTGTGAGAAAGAGAGAGAGAGACTCTGTGTGAAAGAGACTTTGTGTGTATGCGTGTGTGTGTCTCTCTCTCTGTGTCACACACAAACACACAGAGAGAGAGAGAGAGAGAGAGAGAGAGAGAGAGAGAGAGAGAGAGAGAGAGATTCTATGGGTAGCAGCAGTCTTCTACAGGAAATTCAGGAAATGAGGCTGGACAGATAGATACTAACTAGAATATGAAGTAATATGATGGCTAGGCTATAGAATCTGAACTTTGCCATTAAAACTGGAGAGTCAGAAAAGTGAATTCATAAAAGAATAAAATGATCAAATCAATGGCTTAGAAAGATAACTGTCAGCTGGAGAGGCCAGTAACAGATTTAAAAGCTTGTTGCAATAAGTAAAAAAAAAAAAAATCAGTGTCTCTTTCAGAGAGGAGAAAAGTGGCGTGAATTCAAAAACAGTTATGGATGCCAAATTCACAGGGCTTGATAGTCAGTAGAACTGAAGAATCCGGACAGTAGAAGAAATGTAAGCTGACACCAAGATCTTAAATTAGAAATGATGGCAGGGGAATGAGGAGACTTAATGGGGGATTTAGAATGCTATCATCGGGAGATTATTAAGGAGCAGATCATAATAAAAGATTAGAAAACTAAGACATTCATAAGAATTCTTCAATCTTGCACAAAGTATGAGAAACTGGGCATAAAGCTAGGGTACCGGAGTTAAGACAGACGACGAAAGACCATGAAGAGTGTCTGTACACCAATATTCAAACCAGACAAAGGAAGAGACAATATGGAAGGCAGAAGGGCAGACAAATGCCAGGCAGAAGAAGTATCAATAAGTAAAAGAGCAAGCACATGAGGAAGAGAGTATCTGTGTGTGTTTGAAGAAACTTTTCCAATAACTGGCTAACTAGGAAAGTGTCAGATTAGGATAATATTTCACAACCTGTGGCAAAACACGTGTGCAGAAAAGCCCAAGTGTATCGTCTTAGGTGAGGAAGTAAGGCTTCAACAGGGTTCTGGTCCCAGGGAGGTGGTGTGGGGTCGGCGGGGAAGGGGAGCAGTGAACGCACATCTGAGGGTGCAGCAGCTCTCTCAGCCTCTACTTATACAGCACATTGACTACAGGAGTCATGTGGCGAGCATCAGATCTCTTCTTCATTTCATGCCCCCATTGAATGTGCAGGGTGCAAAAGCAAAGTACAAAACAGATAGTCTTATCTGAAACAGCATCCTCGGTCAGCATCTGTCACATCATGAAGTTACAAATTTCTCAGGGTCTGCAAAGTGTATAGACCTTCTATTTGTACAGCCTGTGTCTACACTGGCTTCTCATGCTAGACAGTCTGAAATTAATGAAATTATTTTTACCTTACTCAAGTTATGAGAATCATTTGATGGTTTCTAAAATACAAGTGTTACAAAACGTCTCATAATAAGTTTGAAACTGGGTAATTATAGCATTTTTCTGTTCCTTACTTTTATAATAGGGGCCTGTTGTTTTTATACTCCCAGAAAGAAAGATCCTGGTGTCTCATTCTTTTTCCATTAATCTACACTGCTCTCATTCCCTCTCTATAGGTTCAGAATGGGGCAATGGCTATCCTTGTAACATCTAGTATCCAGAGCTGAGCAAGAAATTTCTCAGAATCGACCCCACTGGTCCCACAATCCTTGGGGTACAAGGAAATTCTTCCCTCTGTGACTCTCATATCTGGTTATGATCCCCCTGTCTTCAGAGTCTTCTCTCTGGAACATGAATATATTTCCCTGGGGGCTGCATAAGTAGAACAGTCCCCATTAGACAAACAACTGCTCCTAAAGCTGAAACGTGGAGTCGGCATGCTGGCGACCCAATACCCTGGCAAAACTTCTGAAATTTCTCAGGAACTTTGTCAAGCAAAATCCCCGGCCTCACTACTTGAGCCATCCCCTGTGTCGTGGCCTGTGCCACTGAGGACCCTGAAGGTCACATGCATGACGAATGTTTTGGTATTGTGTGTCATACATTATTGACTAACTATACGTCTGAAACATGTGACTTATAATGCTTTGTTGAAGACACACTCATAGAATCATATACGGTAATACAGTCTGGAGAACAAGGGAGCAGGAGTGGAAGACTGACATTCATTGGCTCTGACATAATCACTAATCTTTTATTTATCGTTATTGAAAAAGTTTCTCTTTGAAAGCTCATTGCTTCAGCTTGAAGTCATTATAATAGCAATGGGGTTATACATTATAAAAGATCTATATGAAAGAACGTCTACATGTTCAGGAGCCAAATTTAATAGATAACAAATTAGATCTATTCCCAACATGGAGAACCTCTCATTACAAATAATCGTTCTGTAAAGCACACTTTTACTATTGTTCTACTCTGTTCCTTACAACTCAAATAGAAAAACATATTGTCTTCAACGGGATTCCTATTGCTGCGATGAAACACCAAAACCAAAAACAACATGGGGAGGAAAGAGATTGACTTCTACATCCACTGTTCATCACTGAAGGAAGTCAGGACAGGAACTCAAACAGGGAAAGAAACTGGAGGCAGGAGCTGATTTAGAAACCATAGCTGGTGCTGTTTATGCAATATGGTTTGCTTAACTTACTTCCTTATAGGGCCCTGGACACCAGTTCAGGGACAGCATCATCCACAATGCTCTGGGCACTCCCCCATCAATCACTAATAAAGAAAATGGCTTACAGCCAGATCTAATGGAGGTGTTTTCTCAATTAGGGTTCCTTCCTTTAAAGTAACTCCAGCTTGGGTCAAGTTGGCATAAACTAGCCAGTAAAATTATCTACTATAACAACTCAAAAACCCTTCTTGAAAAAAAAAACAAACCAGTAAGTTATTGGTAACATTTTCAGATTAGTAATAAAACTTCAACTTTTAGGATTCATATTAAATTTTTTAATATATATATATATGTACAGATATTGTACCATTGTGATTTCTTTGTTATTAATTTCCTATTTATTTTACATATTAACCCATTTCCTCTCTCTTCTCACCTCCCATTTCCTTTCCACCTCTCTTCTACCTCCTCCTATCCACTCCTCCTTGGCTCCATTCAAAAAGGGTGAGGCCTCCCATGGACATCAACAAATCATGGTATATCAAGTTGAGGAAGGACCAAGCTCCTCTTCCCTCTATCAAGGCTTGGCAAGGCATCCCATCATAGGGAATAAGTTCCAAAGAGCCAGTTCACGGACTAGGGACAGATCCTGGCTCCATTGCTAGGAGCCCCATAAACAGACCGAGCTACACAACCCACATGCAGAGGGTCTAGGTTGACCATTGTGATTTCTTACAATGATTTTCATAATAAACCACATATGAATAATACTGTTAAAATATAAATTATAAACATAAGTATATAATTAAAATCAAATATATAGCAGTAGCTCCTGAAAGGTTTCATAATCTTCAGGCAATTATTAGGATAGAATCAAGAATAGTTAGTCATGATTTGGACATTTGTGAATTTGACAAATAAATTGATTTAAATAATCTAACCAAATGATCCAGGTGGTGCATTTCTTCAATTAGATCTTTGAAACTAAACTCTAAAAACTGCAACCGAAAAGGCATGTGAGAAAAAGATAAGTTTTAGGGTCCAAAGCATTCTTTTGCAGTATATGGAGAGCTCAAATTATACTATTTTCTCTTAGTCTGATAAATTTACTCTTGACCTTACCTATTATTACATAAGAAACCACTGCTGAGAATCGCAGTTAACACAGCTATGAAACTTTAATACCATCTTCCCTTTTTACAAGTGGTGTGATTTTCTATCATTACTGAGATTGCTTGGATTAAGACATGAGAGCAGAGACACTGCATAGCCATGTGGTGGATATTGGACACAGGGTAGCTTCAAAGGAGGGAAAGAAGTTTTCCAACAGGTCCCATGTCATGTCATCAATTAGGGAGCTGTCACACTAATGACCAAGGAAATGCAAGGAGCAGTGACAATGGGAGCATTCATCTTCGTCTTCCCTGGCAACGCTGCACCTGTTTCCCACTGCACTCTGTCTTCTGCTGCCTCCCACCTACCTGACTTTTGTTCTCGTGACAGTGGATGTGAGCATGAGAACGCAGCCTATCCATCATTCTTTCTCCCTGAAAGGCACCTTGACTGTGGTTAATGGCTGTAATAAGACCAAACAATGACTCTACCCTGCCACTTAGGTTCAGATTTCCTAAAAGTGGATCCAATTGTCACAAAAAAAATCAAAAGATTGCATCAGAAAAGTAAATCATATTTCGTACCATCCATCCCAAATATTTTGTTCTGCTACCTCATGCCATAAACATGAACTATACTTTGAAGAGAGATGTGAATGAAAACTGATGGGACCAATTTTCTCATGTGAATTACACAAGCAACAGTGATAAACAGTAAGCGCATAATATCCTTAAGAGCTTCATATACAAGCTTTATGATTTCAGATGAAGTTATATGTAACCAAGTCTTCCTATCAGGAAAGCAATCATACCTTTAAACAAGCATCTATACATCGGACACTCCCCTTCTGTTCTTTACAAAAATGAATTTATAATATAAGATGTATGCATAGAAAAACATTATTAAAAGAAACATAATTTTATGCCATATGAAAAACAGCTTCAATAAACAATTTTTGTTAAGCATGTCTCGAGAAAGTTTTGTTGTTTTGTAAAGTGTCTTACTCCATTGTCTAAGCTAACCTAGAGCTCACTGCAGAGGAGTCCAAACTGACTTTGAAATTGTGACCATTCTCTTACTTCAGACACCTAGTTGCTAAGATTAGAGGCATAAGCAACCATGCCTAGCTAACAGTTATTTTTGATACCTTTCAGATGGCATAGGCTTTCATATGAATTCAGCTGTGTAATGCTAAATCCTTGTTTTGTCACTACATGGACTTAAACTGTATCTCAGGGTCTATATCTTTAAGAGCATCTTCTGATGCCTTCCATCTCTTAGGGTTGTTGCTAGCAACAGCTAGACTAGTGGTTAGGTAGAAAAAAGCTAAATAACAGTTTTATAATATTACTGTGCTCATAGAAACTAAAATTGGAAAATCAGTTTCTTTGTAGCACTAAATAAAAAAAGCTGAGCATGGTATAATCCCAGAACTCAGGAGGCAGATATACTTTAACATCTGAAGAAAACACAAACTAGTGATGTTTTCCAAAAATTAGTGCATTAGAGTCATTTGTTTTATATAAGAAAGCTTGTCAGGAGAAACCCACAATGCAACCTGAAAGGCTTACTGACAACTGCCAAGCTGTCTTGCTGGGGCAGAAAACAGCAAAACAAGCAGGAAACACCTTGTCAGTGTTAAGGGAACAGGTAGTTGGGATGGAGGGAGCATAAGAGCCCGAACAGTCTGGGAGTTAGAACAGGGGAGAAGGTACAGGCCAGAACAACCCAGGGCTTGGGTGGGGACTTTGATCTGTTGCAGGCTTCTTTGGGTTAATCAGGAACCAGACATTCTTTGAGGATAGTAGTTGGCAGTAGGAGTTAGATAAGGGAAGTAATACCTTTCCTGACCACCAGGAACCCACTTCATGAGGTTCCTGAGAAATGCTGGACTCTGGTTTCTGTTTACCCGATACCAGTGCTTCTCCTGTTTACTTGATAAGAAGCCAGCACGGGTTGCGCCCAGATGAACTGCCATTTTGGGAGCCTATTTAGGACCTAACAGTTTCAGCACTCTGAACGACAGTCTTCAGTTTTCCAGGCACTGAAAATAATCTCGCCATGTCTTCCAGCAATCTATCTGCTCAAATAAATTGTACCTGGACACATGTGAAGATCTATGACAACTTTATTCATAATTACACAAAATAACAAAGAGAGATCTCTTTCAATGGTGAGTAACCACGAAACATCTATACAAGGGAATTTAGTCAAGGAAGGAAATGTTCATTGAGCTACGAAACGATCTGGGAAATCTACACGCCTGGAAAGTAAAAGAAGCCAGCGTAGAAAAGCAACTTACTACATTTTTAAGTATTTGGTATTCTCAAGAAAGAAAAACTAGGAAGACAGGCAAAAAATCAGCAATTTTAACATGAGTCTTGTTGATCCCCAAACAAGGCAGGTCTTTCCATACTCCAGTAACTTCTACAATATCATTCTTTGGGGATTAATTGTTATAATCATAAAAGTTCTTGGTTAAGGTTACTGCTAGACACAAAAATCAATACATAAATTTCGTGGAAAAATCCATAAAATAATAACTTTATTTATAAAATGTAAAAAACAATGGGTACAGTGCTTTACCCAAAAATTATTGCTTCTTTTTTTTTCACAATCCTTCATGCTGTATTAAGAGTCTTTTGATTCTTCCTGTCAGTTTGACATTTTGTCCCATCTCCCATGACCCTGAAAGCTAATTAGAAGCTATTTAGACACAAGTGGAGCTTATCAACCTGATCTTGGATGATATGGCTCACACATTTTATTAGCAAAACCTTACTTTGTGAACGGGGTGACTTTGGTTTTTAGGTTTGTTTGTTTTTAGGACTGACTCCTTAGAGGAAAATCCCTCATTCTCCTGATAGAGGTCAGAATCTAAGAGGCCTGCCTTATGACAGTGAAGAAAAGGACTGGTATCCCCTGCCATGATGAGACATCATTTTCTTGGTCTCCATTTTTATATGTTTCCTTTTATATTAATAATAGCTAAAGTCATTGTTTGACAAAGGATGATTTTATATCACTGATGTTTAATTCACTTTTTTGAGTAATTCTGCATATGAGTACATATGCACATACGTGTGGGCCACTTGACAGCCTTGGGTATCAGCCTCATATATGCCATCTGACAAAAGGGTCTCTCAGTGGCCTGGAGTTCCCAGACATTAAGACTCTTCTTTCTCTATTACATGAAATACTTCAGAGTGGTGTAATAAATATATTCATATTTGGTGTTAGCAACTGACATTTAATTTTTTTCTCCAAATGGTTTTTGACTAATTTTCCAAATATACATTTCTTCTCAAGTAGCATATTTAATACTTTAATATATTCTGTAATTTTATATCCAGAATAAAGAAAATCAGTAAAGCATATGCATGTAATATTATGGTTTTTATATACTGTACTGACAACAATTCTTCAACATGACACAAGGCCATGATAATTAAGTTTTTATATATATCAGAATCAGTTATCATGAAATTAGTGTTCTCCAAGACATAAAATGGACTATTACAAGACTGTAGGGTTGCTGACACAGGAAGTACTTAAAGTTGGCCAATTTCAGCCCTAAGGGCAACATTTTCAACCTATTTGAGCAAGTCAGGATGAGTAGCAACATAAAAAGAGTTGGTAGGCAGCCTTATCTATTCAAAAGCCAAAGACCATCACTGATCAGTAATAATTACATAAATTAATAGAAAAATTCAACGTCAGGATCCAATGTTCTTAACCACTGTTTCAAAAACAGCCTCCAAAGACAGAGCCAGCAAGCAGAGCAGCAGCTTAAGGGAAGGCGGTAAGCACATGTGCTCACACTTGGTTAAACAGCCCTAGCTGGTATGGGTTATAGAACTTACTATAGATGACTGTGGGTTTATGATCTCATGGATAGATCTTTTTCCAACTCATTCCAGACTTATAAATAAATAAGGAAAGATAGGATGAAAGAAAAAAGAAAATAAGTCAAAAAACAAAACACTTGAGACTTGAAAGAAGTATGTGTAGAAGAACGTACTATTTTAAGATATTTGCTTGCTTTTCTTGTTATTGAAATAAAACTGTTGAAAATTAACCTGGTCAAAATTCCAACTGTCCCAGGAATAAACAAGTCACATCAGTGCCATCCAGTAACAATGAAACCATACTACAACAAGTACAAATATGAATGTCTAATTAGAATGTAAAGAGTTACGTAAAAGCAAGTGGTTAAGCACACCTATCATGAGGGGTTCCATCATTGGAACTGATCACAATCAGGAGAAAGAAGATTAAAAGGGTGATACTTCCTAGAAAATTTTTGGTTTGATCATCAAAAATCCAAAAAGTCTCCTTTTAAACTTTGGGGGAGAAGAAAATAACTGAAAATTCATTTAAAAAAAAAAAAAAGAAAATTGCTTTCCTCACTACATGTAATTAACACTGGCCAACCTCTAACAAAGATTCTAATCCATATAACTCATCTTACAAGAAGATTGTTGTCTGGTTAATCAAAGTTTAAGAGGCTATGAAAGTGAAAAAATGAATGACAAAAACCAGACATAAAAATTCATTACTATGCAAGACTACGAATTGCTTTTCTTCCTTAGCTGCTTGCATAGCACCTTATAAATTGTGAGAGCTAGTCATCCTGGATGACACTCCCAGATCAGTTCTAATTTGGATTCCCCTAGGCCCATGTCCAGAGTGTCTGATTTCAGTAACATGGACTTACCAAGGGCAATGGCAATAACATATATGGTTTGGGAAATCTTTTGGATTCTTCTGACCAACAACACAAAGAGACATGTTTCATGTCTAACCCAGAGGTTTGTGTGAGTTATTCTATGACTCCTTGAAAAATATTATCAGCCCTTGTGCTATAACTCAATGGAAACTATCATGTATACACACATACACACACATATTATTTATGTATTTAAGTAATATTATAAAATAATTCCCTATGATATTTTCAAATATTCTTAAGTACCTTAAGTATTATTCATCTCTCCTTTTTCCTTTTCTTCTCTATTACTGTCCCTTCCCCAACTCTCAATTGACACCTGATGTAGGAAGTCCTTCTATATGTGTTGCTTTTATTGGTTAATAAATAAAGAATCTGCACTGGCCTGTAGTAGGATAGAATAGAGCTAGGTAGGGAAAACTAAACTGAATGCTGGGAGAAAAAAGGTGGAGTCAGGATGTTACAAGGGAGAGGTGGCCCCTTGTTTGCCCAGCAGCCCAGCTAGCTTACATCTGAAATAACCACACAGAAACTGTATTGACTAAAACATTGCTGGGCCCATTAGTGCTAGTTTCTTATTGGTTAATTCTTACATCTTAATTTAACCCATTTCTATTAATTTGTGTATAGCCACATGACTGTGGTTTACCAGCAAGATTCTAACCAGTCTCCATCTCAGGCAGAAGATCCATGGCATCTTTTTCTCTGCTCTTCTTCCCAGCATTCAGTTCTGTCTTCTTCATCCACCTAAGTTCTGCCCTATAGGGCCAAAAGCAGTTTCTTTATTCATTAACCAATGAAAGCAACACATGAACAGAAGAATCTCCTACACCATCAGGAGATGTCATGGAGCCACCAGAGGAAAAAGACACGAGTGACCAGCCAGAACCTTCCCAGAAGGCCACAAGTCCTGTGGTAAAATATAAAATAATAGAAATATGTGAATTTAAGAGATAAGAGTGAACTAGAAATATGAAAAAGCTAATAGACCAAGCAGTGATGTAATTAATACAGTTTCTGTGTGATTATTTCGGTTCTGGAAAACCAGGAACAAACAAGCAGCCTCCTACAAAAAATACCCTGTTTGTTTTATTTCCCCTGTTTTTCTCATTCCCCCTTTCACAGTATCTGTGTCCTATTTTCCCCTTATCTAGAGCCACTTCCATCCTTTCCCTTTATGATCCCTTTCATCTTTCCAGCTTCCACAGTGACTTCATATTACACACCTGAATCTAATGATTTGGAGCTGGGATTCACAAAGAAGAGAGGACATGTATCACATGTCTTTCCAGGCCTGTGTCTGAGTTACCACATTCAGTTTATCTTTCTACTTCCATCCATTTATTTACAAATGTCTGATTTCATTTTTCTTTACAGATATATAGAATTCCATTGTGTATATGTACCATATTTTCATTTATCAATAGAATAACAATCACAACAATAATCGGCCTAGAAAGATATCACCATTGATAAATTACTAGCATTATTATCTTGTAACTAATAGTCATTAGTAACTAATAGTTGTCTCACAGAACTTAAAACCTAGTCAACAGGATCAAATTCATGCCTTGGTGTGGAAGAATAGTCTATATTCTGTCAATTATATTTTAAATAAATGCTGATTGGCCAGTAGGTGGGACAACCAGACAGGAAGTAGAGATGGGTCAGTGAAAACAGGAGAATTCTGGGAAGAAGGAAGCCTATTCCTCTGCTGTTGTGAGCCCGCCACAGAAGAAGCAAGAAGTGGATGCCTCACTGAATAAGGTACCGAGCCACATGATTAGCACAGACAAGAATAATGGGCTAATATAAGTTAAAAGAGTTAATAAGAAGCCTGAGCTAATGGGTCAATCAATTTATAGTTAATGTAGACCTCTGTGTGATTTCTTTGGGACTTAACGATTGCAGGAACTGGGCAGGATAGAAAACCCAGTCAACAATGTCTGATACTACAAACCTAAAAGACTAATTGTGGCTGGAGAGAGAGAACATAAAGAAAAATCTACTACTACCTTTTTCCTAAACCAAGACAATTTCTAAATCCTTTACACATGCTCTTTCTTCTACCCACAGCAATATAGATCTCACCCCTCATCAAAGAAGCTTATTCTTATAGTAGTTGAAGACCATTGCAGAGATCCAAAGCTGTTCAAAATTCTGACAACATTTAACTTTAGGGTGCCAATCTTAAGAGATACAACTACAAAATGATTTCTACACATAACATTCATGAAACATCATGAAAGAAGGGAAAGAAGGGTATAAGAGCCAGATGACCAGAAAACTTGCTTTGAGATATTATCTTCTAGACATGGCAGAAAGTCCACCCATGAAATAATGACAGCTTCAGTGGACATACCAAAGTGATTGGGGGAAATTTCTCAAGGTTTAACATTCAAAGGAGGAGCTGTAATCAATCCATCAGTGACTGCTGAGAGATGGAGAATCAATATTCTGAAGAACCCACAAGTTATCCAGTCACAAGTAGTCAACAATAAACATACCTACATATACGCAATACTAATGAACTCAGTTGCTTGTGTGTGTGTGTATCTATGATATATACCTGAAAATAACAATAAAAGAGGTTATGACTTCATGAAAATAATCAAAACACATAATCAATATTCTAAATTAAAAATTTCATCATTAGGATCCAGTTGATCGATCTCTCTTCCAATACAAGAACTACTAATATCTGAGATCAGCTTCAACAAAAACACCACTTCCCAAGGTAGGGGCATAGGGATTAGAAGAGTTAGCAAAGAATACAAAGAAGCAAGTAAAAATAATAAAACAGAAACATAGGATGGTACCAGGCGGGACTTCCACTGAATACTGAAATCGCCCA
The DNA here is from genome assembly GCF_000317375.1 of Microtus ochrogaster. Lineage (NCBI taxonomy): Eukaryota > Metazoa > Chordata > Mammalia > Rodentia > Cricetidae > Microtus > Microtus ochrogaster. The sequence goes on along the minus strand of NC_022022.1, from coordinate 33,633,953 downwards.
CATTTAATTTCGATTTGATTAAAGGACCCCAACACCAAAAGGTAGGAGTATAATTTTAAAAAACTGTATTAACATGATACAAGGGAATTAACACACCAATTGAAGGTTGCAGGCTACATTCTTAGTTAAACATTTTGTTGTTAGAACAAGACAAGTCATGCTCACACTCTAGACCAAAACATTCAGTAGGCAAACCACTTCCTGGGTGCTTTCCATTGTTATCTATTTAAGGGAGTAGGAACTTAGTTGAATACTTAGACTTTTGTTTAAGATAAAAACATATCTACTTCTCTGTTCCTTGAAATACAGGTCTGGATATTAGCCACACCTGTTGACAATAATCTTGAGAGAGAAGAACTCATTGGTCTAAATCAGGTGGGATCTTTGTTTGAGGTAGAAATAGACAATGACCTTGAAGAAACAGAAGTTAAGTTCCACCTCTCTGATCTTTGATCAGGGTGGAAATAGGATCACATTTTTGTGCTTCCGCATACTAAAATGACTAACCTGAAACTTCTCAACACAACACAGATTATAGCCCACTTTGTACTAAGCCAGAATTCCCACAATGACAGACTTGTGTTTTCTAAACAGAAAGTAATCTTCCCAAAATTCAGAAAATTGGAAGGTTGAAGGTCTAATCTAACCAAGATGATATCAGCACAAATGAAGAACTAAAGGAAGGCCAGAGTCCATGGAGAGACAGACACATTCTTTTTATAATGACAAGTGATAGGAAGCACACAAGAACCCTTGTTAAGCAACAGGTGAGGATTTTATGCTTGAAAGTGCAAATCCTAAATGTAACCAGTAGCCTCCAGAGACCTGCAGCGTGATCTTGTGGCATGCCCACCTGTCTGTCTCTCCTCATGGGACTTGCTGCCCCATTGAGGTCTCTCACCCACCACAGGGCTCCCTGCTAGGACCCCCTGCCCGTTGTCTGCCTGCACTTTGGGGGACTTGCAGCATAGTTTCATGGCCCTCTGCCCACTGCTGTCACTCGGGAACCCGCAGCAGTTTACTTTTATCATTACACTAAAAGCAAAACTACAATACACATTTCCAAGGGCTGTGGAATACTCACCTACAAACCTTAAAGAAGATTTCACATTTAATAGCAAGTTTGTCAGATTTTAAAATAAATACGTTAATAAACCATTTCTGTGCAGATTAATATACATATTTGGGAAAAAATTCTTAGAACTATCCTTTATCCAATATTAAAATTATATTTATACAGGTGTGTGTGTTTAATTATTCTTTATTTGCAATTTAGCAGGAAATTTTAGTCATATTTTAAATACTTAAAAATTAAATTTGATTTAGTTTGATTCATGTTATTATAATTTTCAGTATTTTCTAATACCTCATAGCAATCTCATATCTAGTGACAAAAGAAATCTTTAATATCTATAGTTCAGAGAAGGGAAAACTCCTTAGAGAAGGTAGGGCTTCCCACTGGGGAGTCAACAAAGTCTGGCACTTTGTTGCAAGACCAAGGCCCTCCCCCATATCTAGGCTGAGCAAGGTATCCATCTAAAGAGAATGGGTTACAAAAAGTCAGAACAAGCACTAGGGATAAATCCTGGTGCCAATGCCAATAGCCCCACAGTCTGCCCCAGCTGTACAACTGTCACCCACTTTCAGAGGGTCTAGTTTAGCCTTATGCTGGTTCCTTCACTGTCTGGCTGGAGTTCAACTATGTTCATACCAGCATTATTTGTATATGCTGGAACCTAGAAATAACCTAGATGCCCTTCAACTGAAGAATGGATAAAGAAAATGTGGTACATTTACACAACGGAGTATTACTCATGGAGGAAAAAAAAACAATGGCATCTTGAAATTTGCATGCAAATGGATGGAACTAGAAAAAAACATCCCGAGTGAGGTAACCCAGACCCAGAAAGATGAACATAGTTTGTACTCACTCATAAATGGATAATAGCTGTGAAGCAAAGGATAAAGAGTCTATAGTCCATGACCCTAGAGAAGCTAAGTAACAAGGTGGATCCTAAGACAAGCATATATAGATCCCCCTGGAAAGGAGAAATCAACAAGATCTGACAAAATTGGAGCTTGGGGGTGATGGGAGAAGGGATGATGAAAGGGGAAGAGGAGGAGAGAAGGGGAGGGGGAGGAAAACTTGAAGGAAAGGAGTAGTCAAGATGGAGGAAGAAAGGAGAAGGAGAGCAAGGAAGGAGATATTTTGATTGAGGGAGTCTTTATGGGGCTTGCAAGAAACCTGGCACTAGAGAAATTCCCAAAAATCCACAAGAATGACCTCAGCCAAGACCCTAAGCAATAGTGGAGAGGGTACATAAACTAACCTTGCCCTGTAGTCAGACTGTTGACTATCTTAAATGTCACCATAGAACCTTCATCCAGCTACTGATAGAAACAGAGACCCACATCAGAGCACTGGTCTGAGCTCCCAAAGTCCAGCTGAGGAGTGAGAATATGAGCAAAGAGGTCTAGACCATGATGGGGACACCCACTGAGACAGTTTACCTGGGCTAAAGGGAGCTCACCAACTCCAGTCATTTCATTTTTCTATATCATGCTTTTTGACTTCTCTAAAAAGAAAAGTTTTGTAACATTTTCATATTTTATAGTAAATACTGTCAATAGTTATTGATTCCTTTTGACCAACTTCCTTACTCCATATACCTCTGGACTCTTAATCTATTCCCAATACCATAAATATCTTATTATAATTAAAATATTTATATATTCTCCTTACCAAATTGCTATAGACTTTAAAGAACATATTTTTGTTTCAGATATTCAGCACTTAGATCAAACTGAGTCACTACTCATAAGGTAGAAAAAGAACTGACATAGCTATAAGTCAAAAGTAATAGTAATAATGGCAACTCCTGGGGCTGCCAATAGTCTACTCTTATACTAAATACCGTTATGGATAATATCACAAATATCATGCATATTTGTGATAGTTTTTATCCGTGTTGCAGATAATTAAGTTTATTATGATTTATTATCAGTTTTCTTAGTTTAATAAGACTGTCCATTCCATACATGTAGCTTTAAATTTTTCCTCTTTAAGCAATGAAACTTATTTTTATAATGTAATGTATACTAACATACATATGTTAAACAAAGAAAATGGAACCAGTTTCCTTAAAGTGGAGGTCTAGATTGTGTATTGAATGTCTCCTTCCTTCTTGAAAGTAAGTCTTTGGAACAAATACAGGCTCTCAAGTTCTCTAAAAAAATTAATTTCCACACCTCTAATCATAAAAAATCTTTTCCCACTGTCATATCATATTTTGAAATCTGAACATCCCCAGGTAGAAAATTAGGAAGTGAAATATTTGGTAGCTGATTGGGTCCTGAGACATAACCCCTAGTAAAAAATAAATTAGAAAATAAATAAATAAATAAATAAGAAAATAATAAAGACATTCTTATGAGATACCATTGAATAAATATTATCATTACTAATGTTCCAAAAAGAGAGGGCAGCAATGGGCTTTGGAAACCTATATAATTAAATAATAGCAGAAATTACTCAAACCATAGAAAAATATAGACATATAGTTCCAGTTACAAAAAGTACAAAAGTACAAAAGGTCTTAGTTACATTCAGACAAAAGGTCATCCTGGAGGTATTTTATACTCAGAATCTTAAAATCCAAGGCAAAGAGAAAAGCATCAAGTCATACTTAAAGAAATCTTAAAGAAACTAAGCAATTACACCAGACGAGGAAAGAGTATGATATACTCTAGGAATGAAGGAAATGAAATAGTGAACTTACCATTCAGAAATAGAGAAATAAATCAAGACCAGAAGAACCATACCACTACAGGAGACTTACACACACACACACACACACACACACACACACACACACACACACACACTGAAACTCAAAGGAACCCTAAATTGGCAAGAAAGGGGAAAATAATTAACATCATTAAAAAATAGAAAGCACAAAAGTCACCGTTACCATGGGGATCAAAAGAAGAATGGAACCAGAACTTCCAGTGTACAATGCTTAGCCACAAACGAAAAATAGCAGAGGAAGAAAAAAGCAAAGGACATCTAGAAAAAGGCTTTAAAATTACAAGAAAAAGAACTTACCTGTCAAATAATAGCCTTAAACGCTTTCATTTAAAGATTTATGTGATTGAACATAGATACAAGCCGAAATGATATGCTACCTACAAGAACACCACTTTCCTTAGAAGGACACCCGAAGGAACACATTTGACACGTGCCATGAAGTGGGAAGGCAAATTCGACTACAGGAGCCAGAGCATTTATTCCACGGAAAGTACACTGTCAGTACAGCACAGGAAGACTCCATACCAAAAGCACAAATAACTAATACCAATGCTTATGGGGAGTCATGGAGTTGGCCTGATCTAGCTGTCTTGAGAGGCATGTCTAAAGGTTTTTATGTTAAAGTCCATGGTTTCTAGGGCACTGAGTGCCTTTCAGTTCCTGAGAAATCATTCCCTTTAGCAGAGAATCATTCCAGTTACCCTGTGATCCTCTGTGTTCCTTAGAAGCCAGTGAAGTTTGACAGGACCCATTGCTCTTAGACTTTGTGTACCCTTGTATAACATGTAAATATCATTGAATCCTGGCAACTACTATTGTATTGATTCTGATAATCACCATTGTATTTTGTTTCTGATAGGGTGTAAAAAGTCTCGGTGCTTACAATAAACTTGTCTCAGTCTCAGTCTTGCTGAGACCCTCTGTTATGGCCTGGCTAAGATTCACTTCTCGGTCATACCAGGTAAACTTAGATTGGTAAGTAAGCCCTGGTGCTTATAAGTGCTCATTCAAAAATCCCATAAAATTGGCGGGTGGTGGTGGCACATGCCTTTAATCCCGGCACTCAGGAAGCAGAGGAAGGAGGATCTCTGTAAGTTTGAGGCTGGCCTGGTATACAGGACTGTTTCACAGAGAACCCGTCTTTACAAAGAAACCCATAAAATACACTGAAAAGAATTATAAAGCTCTACTACAAGCACAATTGCCACAAACGTTTATGCAGATTTAAGTCATACATTCAGAAGGCCTTAGCTTAAAAGACCTTCATTCATTATGAAACCAAATTATATATATATATACATATATATGTATATATATATATATATTAAGTATATAAATAAACTTAAAGCAGATAGAAAAGTATCTAAGAAGTTTGTAAATTTACAGGAAAGCATGGATGTTTTATACGTCAATTCTATAGAGGAAAAATATAAAATTAATACAATATTAAAGTTATAATTCTGCAATGGTTTTTCTTAAGTTGTCAAAATACAACTTCAAAAATATCTTACACAAGTAAAATAAAATCTGACTAGTCAGTGCTCTTGGTACATGATGGAGGAAGGTCATTGGTTAATTAAATAAAGAAGCTGCTTGCCCTGATAGGTTAAAACATATGTGGGAGGAGTAAACAGAACAGAATGCTGGGAGGAAGAGGAAGTGAGCTCAGACTCGACAGCTCTGCTGTCTGGAGAGAGACGCCATGCTCCCGGCTTCTGGGCGGACGTGGGGGTAGCTCTGCTCTCTGAGACACACGCGATGAAGCTCCGACCCAGGATGGACGTAGGCTAGAATATTCCCGGTAAGCGCACCTTGGGGTGCTACACACCTGATTGGAAATGGGGTAGTCCAGGTGCGAGAGTTAGCCGAGAAGAGGCTAGATAGAAATGGGCCAAGCAGTGTTTAAAAGAATACAGTGTCCGAGTAATTATTTCGGGGCATAAGCTAGCCAGGCGGTCGGGGTGCTGGGGACGCAGCCTGCCGCTCATATTACTACAGGTACACACATAGGAAGAACTTACTGTGCAAAAGTTCTGTAATTTATATAAACATTCTATTCATGCTAGAGCTAAGAGAAAGAGCGGACAAACCTCGTATGTCGTTGGGCCAGGAGAAAACGCTTGGGGAAAATGTCCAAAACGCTTTGGTCCTTTACAAAATGAGATTATGGCAGAAGACTTCATTAAAACAGGATTGTATGTTGCAGGTCCTAAGAGAAAAGAACATAAATTTAAAGTAGGCTTATACTTACTGACTTTAGTCAATTAGCTCCTAGGTTTGTATTCATAATCTACAAAATTAGAAGCAACCATTTTTATGCAAGTTCTCTAAAGAGTTGAGGACGTTGAACCATGATAAGTATAAAATAATCATGTCTATTTGTTCAGTTGTTAAATGTAGTATGAAAACAATTTCCAAAAAGAAGACAAAACTGTAATTCCTGAAGAGACACAGCATATAAAATATACTTAATTCATTTATTTCCCAAATATTCATTCACATTCAGTAAGGGAGTAGTGGCAGCTGCACTAAGAGGAATGAAGATTTGAAAAGCCAGACAGAAGACACATGATGTAAGAGCATTCTGGGAGATGTGTGTGTGTGTGTGTGTGTGTGTGTGTGTGTGTGTGTGTGTGTGTGTGTGTATTAATACAGTACAGCTCAAAGATAGAGTTTTAAAGGAACAATGTAGTACAGATTATAGAGTAGAAATCACATGATACTAAACAGATATTATTGTCCATAACTTAATGTATCCCAACTTGCATGCTATAACACCCCTGAGTTATAATAAAGTGACCAGAAGTTATTTTGCACATAAAGCTGAGTACAGGAAATTGAATACTGCACTTAAACAGAGGCAGACTCCATCCTTTACTTGTTTAGACTCTGTGATAGTTTTACCCATTGCCTTTTATTGAAAGAAAGAAAGAAAGAAAGGGGGAGGAAGGGTGAGAGGAAGGAAAGAAG
>NC_022022.1:33619777-33627075 GCF_000317375.1 Microtus ochrogaster | reverse complement strand
AAGGAAGGAAGGAGTCCTACTTCCATAGATTGTAAGTAGCTCTTAAGAGTTTTACATAGATCAGTCAAAAAGGCTCAGTAGATAAAGGAACTTTGGCAACAACCTTGATAGCCTGCATTGGATCCTTGAAACCCATGTGGTAGAATGCTGTGGGATGATCTTTCTGTACACTGTGAATATGTGTTGCTCTCATTGGTTGATAAACAAATCTATTTTGGACTATGACAAGGCAGGATAAAACCAGGTGGTAAATCCAAACAGAGATACAGGAGAAGAAGGGAAGGGTCTGGGAGGAGGCAAGACATGTAAAAGAATGTAGTAACAAGCCACAAACCACATGGCAAAGCATAGATTAAAAAAATTATATGTAAGAGCTAACTAATAATATGCCTGATAACAATAATATAAAGACCAAACATTAGTAAGTAATATTAAACCTTTGACTATTTATTCGGGAACTGGCAGGTGGAAGAGAAACATCGATTATATTACAAGGAGAGAACCAACTCCTACAAGTTGTCCTCTGACCTCCAGTGATCTACACATGAGTATACACACACACACACACACACACACACACACACACAGTAACTTTCTAAAACAACTAAACTCATTTAAGAAATGTTACCCCAGGCGATGTCCCCAGTTAGTTCCTTGGGCAGATGAGGATAGGGAACCTGAAACGACCCTATCCTATAGCAATACTGACGAATATCTTGCATATCACCATAGAACCTTCATCTGGTGATGGATGGAGATAGAGACAGAGACCCACACTGGAGCACTGGACTTAGCTCCCAAGGTCCCAATGAAGAGCAGAAGGATGGAGAAGATGAGCAAGGAAGTCAGGACCACGAGGGGTGCACCCACCCACTGAGACAGTGGGGCTGATCTATTGGGAGCTCACCAAGGCCAGCTGGACTATGAAAAAGCACGGGATAAAACCGGACTCTCTGAACATAGCGAACAATGAGGGATGATGAGAAGCCAAGGACAATGGCACGGGGTTTTGATCCTACTCAATGTTCTGGCTTTGTGGGATCCTAGCCAGTTTGGATGTTCACCTTCCTTGACATGGACGGAGGGGGGAGGGCCTTGGACTTTCCACGGGGCAGGGAACCCTGCCTCTTTGGACTGGAGAGGGAGGGGGAGAGGAGTGGGGGGAGGGGGAGAAGGATGGAAGGAGGGGGAGGGAAATGGGAGGCTGGGAGGAGAGGGAAACGTTTTTTTTCCTTTTCTCAATAAAAAGAAAGAAAGAAAGAAATGTTACCATAAAGGAGACGCATGAGAAATTTGTAGTTTAAGAAGTAAAGTCTGACAGTACATTATAGGAAGAGACAACTTGAAGACAGTCCATTTCAGGAACACCAATAAGACATGAACACTTGCAAGGTAAAGAAGAGAACTCAGTATTCTCTAAGAAATACAAAGAATATTAAGTATGGAGAGTGACTGGATAAAGACAAAAATCTAAAGTGATTCAACTGGGGGAAAAATGGCCCTAGGTGGGTTTGGCTAGAGAGTTGACCCCAGGTGACTGGACTAGAGAGATGGCCCTAGGTGGCTGGGCTGGAGAGGTGGCCCTAGGTGACTGGGCTGGAGAGGTGGCCCTACGTGACTGGGCTGGAGAGGTGGCTCTATGTGGCTGGGCTGGAGAAGCCTTAATAGTTCACAGCACTTGGAGATTTTATATAGGATGAAGGTTGGGTTTCCAGAATTCAGGTAAGGTGGCTCACCTCCAGCTCTAAAGTATCTAAAGCTCTCATGAGTTTGCTAAGAATAAGTTATCTAATATTTGAAAGGATGTACAAGTAATAAAAATCCTAAAGACAACTATAACTTCAAAAGCTCAATAGGAAGTTGATCTAGAGACAAAGAATTCAGTTAATCACATAGAAGCAATGGTGGAAGCTGCTCCCAGGGATAGTGCTCCCAGGGAAGGAGAAAGCAATACAAGGGACTAAAAGTTAAAACAGTAGACGAAAGGGGAGTGCAGAAAAGGAGGAAGAGAACCTAGTGAACAGATGAGCAGACTGGGTCTAGATTACACAACTTGATAGTGTAAATACAGACAGGTTAATTCGCTCCACTCCTAGTCAAACCAGTGCTCAGGTGGTCTGTCACGTGCCAGATCCTGTGTTCCAAGAAAGAGCTCTATGAAATTAAACACTTCAAAAAGACTGACTTTATGAAGATTTCCTACTCATGTATGTGTGGAAGATTTCAAAGCTGTAGTAATGACTGAAATGGAAACAGGAGAATTCGGGAGATCCTCCAGAAATATAAAAATAATTTGGGGCATAGAACATCACCAATGAATGTAAACAGTGAACTAGCAGAGTAAATACAAAGATAGTGATGGAGTATAAATCTAATGCTTCTGGGTCCCCAGCCAACACTCATGCAAAGCTATATATGTATGAGCATGCATTCCTTCTGCATTTAAATCCAATGGGTTTTTAGAACTAATACATTCATATGAATCATTTTAACACTTTCTTCATTGTAGAAAGCATTTCAAAATTTGGAGAAGATGGCCTCCAGGCTCTAGTTCAAACAATCCAATACAACTTGACAGCTATCCAAAGTTAAAGCATCATTGCAAGAAGCGAATAGGTAGTGACCACCTTGGCATGTAAACTTTTCATATATCTTCTCACTGTGAAATAACAGCATACATGACAGTAGAATGATATCATTTGTATGCATTTAGACTGTAGCAGAATAACATACAATATTTGAACAAAATATTGTAAGAGACAGACTTTCATATACAAACTAAGCTATGCATAGAAAAAAATGCTTGTATTGCTGTGGTAACCAGAAAAAAAAAACTGTCATTGGAAACTGGCTGCATAATTCCAGTTAGTTAATTGACGATTGAAACTTTACTGACGCAGATATAGAAAGGTTAATGCAGCAGGTAAGTCTATTATGCAAACACTATTGCATGGATATGTTTTAGTTTCAATTATGAAGAAACATAATCTGTCCTCTGCACTCACAATTATACTGCAGCAATGGATAAATGTGTTCACTTGCTGTTAAACAGATTCTTTATATATTCTGCATCATATATGTGTCATATATAAAGAGAGAATGAGAAGAAATTTTTCAAGTATAATTTAGTAGATTTATTTGTTTGCTGGAATTCCTTTGAGGAGCATTAAGTAAAGAAAAACACCTCACCACTCATCTTCAAGCATTTTAGCACTTGGTCTGTTTCAAGCTTGGAATATTAAAAAGATTTATCGCACCTAATCTTAAAATATATTTCCAATTATGTATATTGCTACTTATATGATACAGGTCAAAGACTTGCATAGCTACACCAGGTCTGATTCACAGCTGGACTGTGCAGAATCCGTCTCCTATTTATATACAAAATGCCACGTTTTAATCACAAGTTTTGAAAGAAGAAAACTTCTCATCCAACATCTATGAAAAGTCTGTCTGAATCATGACTAGTATATAATAGGAAATTCCATAGCAGGTGATTCTTATAATTACATATTTTCCAACCCTCTGCCAATTCAGTCTCTATGAAATGTCACCCAATGCCACAGGGCAAAAATAGGAGGTAACAGAAACATTGAGTAATCTAAAATAAAATCTGTGCTTACAGCCCTTCAGTGTGACCACTTTGTACATAAGTGTGGACTCTAAAATAGCCACTTCTATGAATAAATCTGGAAACCTCTGATTTTAAAATGACTGACTTCACGCTAAGTCAGTATTTAGAAATCATGAAATTATTCTTACGAATCATGAACTCTATGTCATTAAACATGATAAAAAACTTACTTAAAAGTAAATATTCCATATGTAGCCACCATTTCAGGGATTTTTAAAAAGTGAGGGAATAGCACATTTAAGTAGCATGGTTTTAAAATATCAAGTAGAAGGTTCATATTATATACAACTTATTTCTCACTGTGATTTCATTATTTGGCTCTACAAATGATGGAGTATCAAAGAAAAGATGAGTCCTCAAAGCACACCATGATATTAGAGACATGTTGAGATTTATTGTTTCCTACTATAGCTAAGATTCAATTTGATCCGATGGCACTTCAGACAATGACCACAGTGTTTCAGCTTATGAAACAGCTTGCAGATAATAAGGGAGCATGCAGTCTAAAACTATTTAAATGTTAAGAAAAATTCTCATGGCTGTGTTTACTATTTCATTAGCTTCACTGTCCAAAATCAAAATACTGTGGAAAACTTGTTCTGTTGGTTTGGGATCTTAGCTTTACAATGGATGAATGGGTGAGTCACATCTCCTGCACAACACTGTTACATATTCAAAGGCAGAAAGCATAAGGATCATGATTCTCTAATTGATATTTTAGGGTATTACCACAGAATATCAAGGAATATCTGGCAAAGGAGACCTTAAGAAATGGAATATAATAGTACACTCCAAACCAAATAGATTAAAGGATTCGTCTATCTAAACCATGTTCCTGTTAAACACTTGTTCTTCATATTGATCAAGCAAAGGGGTTGTTGCAGCTATAACATATAAATACATGACCATATGGATTTATCTTGACTATCAGTAAGCAATGGGTGTTTATATGTATGCCTTCACAGTATATATTTATCAAAATGTGCATCTATCAGCCCTGTCAAATGAATTTTTAAACCGCTTCTAAAACAATGGTATTTTTAGTCTCTGGAAATATAGTTACTTAGTAAATAAATTTCACTAGACTTTAAAGATGTATGCATCACAACACAGTATTTCAATATGAATTATAGGAACCTAGTGGTAGGGAAGCCACTTTTCATTTAAAACTATGTGGCAGTCTACAAATATGCAACTCATGGATTGCTTTCATCAATAACAAAACAACAGAATAGCCTTTGTACTTTGCATCTATTTTTTTTCATTAATTGAGATGTAGGTGTACATGCTTACAGTCAAAAGAATCATGAGTTTGAGGCTTGTCTGGCCTGTATACAGAGGTCTCATCTCAAAGATAAATAAGTAAACAGTTAATTGGCAAATATCCAGTATCTCAGAAAGCTTTATGCTCCTTTTTGGACAAAACAAAATGTAGTTTACAAACCATTAGTATATGTAGTATATGTAGATTTAATTAGGAATAAGACCTTTCCTTCATGGAACAGAGCCCTGTGCATACCATGATCCCCTGAGCACGCTCTATTGGCATAAGGAGCTACGGTCCATTGTTTCAGTAAAGGCTGGAACCTACATCTAAGTGGGACAGGCCCTGTCTCCTCCCTATTAAGTTAGTGGTCCTACAAGTGGCACTACGATAAGAATTCTGTAAGTATTCTTCCAAGACTTCTCAAGTACTACAGGTTCAAGTCAACCAACACCAATGGCAGCAGGAGTTTTTATATTTTATTATCTTTCAAATAGTTAAGTGCTGTGGGAACTCCTTCAACCAATAGCCTTTAAGATACCAGCCCACTTTGGGGTCTCATGTACTATAAATGCAGACGAAACATGTACATGCGGGCCTCTTGGCTGCTGGATTCGGTTCCAGTTCCCAGCACATGTAAAGAACTGCAGACTGATACTCTTCCTGTGAACTTATCCCCAGATAAATAAATCTTCATTATACTCCATTGTGGGCTATTGTGGAACTCTGTAGTAAGCCAACAGTTAATGGTTTTCTTATGTGTCATACCTATAATTTACAGGCCTATTCGTTACAGACCATTTCATACAGACCTGGCACATAGCTTAAAATGTTGGCCATTGAAAACAAGGATATTCATCTCTAGCATTCTGCATTTTAGCATAATCCTTCTCAAAATGTAGTTTACAAACCATAAGCATCAGAATCACCCAACTGCATCTTGGTGGTTTTTGTTTTGTGGGTGTTTTGCGACATCTTACTCTAAGCCCAGTCTAGTCTTAGCCTGGAAATGCTGATGTTTTAGCTCCTGGAATTCTGGGGTCAGAGGTGTGAGCTAACACAAAGCTGTGACCAAAGGCAGGGTTTGTGGATCCATCCACACCACTAAAATAAGTTGTATCCTCTGCAAGGCAGATCATAAAAACAGAATTTCACTTAAACCCTTTATTTAAGACAACAATTTAGAATTTTTCCTGTCCAAAACATATTTAAGTAACAAAATCTTCTCCCCTCAAACATAAAAAGAAATCGTGATTTTAAGAACGTAGCCTCTGAAAACCCAGCTGAGCATTTAATTGCTTTTAGAAAGCTGAGCTGCACCTACCCAAGGCAGAGACTCACTAGCCTCAGGACAAACCAGGATCAGCAAGGGAAAGTTCCTTTGACCCATGCATAGCATTCTAAAGTGTTTTACTTTTTTCTTAGTGACTGTCTGGTACAGAAACAGCTTTGAAATCATTTTCCTATTTCAAATGCTATAATCATATTCATATTGCAAGCACTTTAAGAACAATGGGGTCTCGAAGAAGGAAGTCACTGATAGAGACTGGTATTTTAGAAACAGGAATGTAAACTGCCCTTGCTATGTTTTTAACAGTATTGATGAAGTCACCGGCAACACCTTGAACAAAACTTGTAAATTTATTTTAGTCATTCATGTTTTAATCTTTTAAGAAGTCATCCATCCATTATTTTACCTTTATAATCTCCAGAATAAATCTTAAACCTGACTTCAAGTTCAAACTTTCTCCATACTCACCGTGTGACCTTGCTAAGTCCTCTAAACTTCCTAAGCTGTGGTTTCTTCCTCTGTGAAAGAGGTTAGAATGGCCCAGAGAAGTCACGCACCCTTCAGGATGCTATACTAAGGGTGTGAGCACACGGCTACACTGATGCAGTCCTTAGAGCATCCCTGAGGGAAACAAAAGCGGACATCACTTAGAGTCTACAGAAACCGAATTCCAAGACTACCGTGTGCCTTGCCTCTTCTTGTTACTTCACAGTGACTTCAGAACTGCTAGAATCTCCCCCATCACCTGAGGAATGTCAAATGAAGAAATGGAAAGCACCCCGCTCCCCTAAGCGAGGCATGTGCCTCACAGTTGGGTCTAGGGGATGATTATCACTAGCTAGAATAAAGCTGGTAAAATCATTGATTTTGACCTTGGGTGTACTTTTCATTTTACACAAATACTTTAAAAGTATGAACACACTTAAAGAGAACAAAAATGACACTATTACAGAGCTACTGTGATGAAAACAGTGTGGTACTGGCATAAAAACAGAGAAGTCGACCAATGGAATCGTATAGAAGACCCGAATTTTAACCCACAAACCTATGAACACCTCATCTTTGATAAAGGAGCCAAAAGTATACAATGGAAGAAAGAAAGCATCTTC
>NC_022022.1:33595142-33617851 GCF_000317375.1 Microtus ochrogaster | reverse complement strand
GGCGGAAAATTTTTTTTTCTTTCTTAATAAAAAAAAAATTAAAAAAAAAAAAAGAAAAAAAAATGTCCTAGTTCTAAAACCTTTCAAACTGCCACAATGCCGGATGCCAAGGCTGACACATACAGCTTCTTTCTAATTCCATTCTATTGACAATGAGGGGAAAAAAACATGAAGGCTAAGTGCTTCTTCTCCCTGAACCCAAGTCCTTGCTCTATTTTATGGGAAAGACTGCCTCTCTGTGGTAGAATCCAATTGTGTCCTGTTATCTGAAGGACAATGTTATATCTCACTCCTTTTTAAACTTGAAAAACAATCCTCATAATGCTCAAAAGCACAAAGATTTAAATACAGTATTTTGACCAGGATCATATCTTTGACTTCATGTTTAAAAATGTCTGAACCTTAAGAAGCAAGCCTTTCTCACCTAAGCAAGTATGCACAAGCAAAAACGAAACAGCATTTCTATAAGTAACAGATACCAAGTGTAATAGACTTGCTCAAATGGAATGGTCACATTAGCTGTCGCTTTTGAAAATAGAAGTCATTATTCACTTTACACTGAGTGACCTCTACTGGCCAGAAAGACACATTAATAGACATCTTACCCATCAGAAAGCAGCTGGCATCTTAATTGTGCCAACAAATGACTCATATATACGGCATCATACATGTTACCTGTTATTCACTTACAATAAAAATGATACAGGGGTGTATCATACCTCAGATAATAAAGACAAGAGCATATATCAAGAAATAAATCTAAATATACTGGTTTCTTGTTCTTTTTCACCTAGTGAACATTTTTGCTTGAAATGAAAGTATAAAAAAAGGTCCTACTATATATAGGATTTACTTAGGAAAAATATATTCTATAGTAAAAGGATTTCAATATTTTGACATTATTAACCATACAACAGCCAAAAGACACACATTTATACACTGTTAACTGAAAGGCAAACTGTTCCTCTCCATCATAAACATATGCTTCATTGCGCTTCTCAAATAAATTATTTATTTAATTAAGAAAACAGACACAGAATTGGCATCTACCTCTCAAAAACAGAACATTCTTCTTCTGTCAGAAACAAATGTAACTATGAGACAATGCAGATAAAAACATAGTACATCTTTCTCTGAAGGTTCTATCACAGGTGGGACAAAAGCACCAGAGAGTAAATGACAGATTATTTCCTTTATGAGTTACGAAAGGTCCAGACATGAAGTTTACCAATAAAAACAACCTAAGAAGGTTGCCTGAAAAAAAACGTTTTGATGAAAATGTTATAAATCCTGCCTGCTAATTATTACAAAATCTCCTTCCCTTCTCTATTTTTTCTTTTTTAACGATGTCCAGGGGGTGGGGAGAAACATATTTGGTTTCTGCTTCAGCTGAAATCTATTTATATGCAAATAACTTATCCATTATTACTGTGAGAAGAGACTTGTGCATAAAGAGAGAAATAAATTATCACTAGAAGCCATTAATGAAATCTATTTCAAAACAACATTTTACAAGAGCCCTCACTCATGTAATATTTGTTTAAGCCTCGAGGGGAAATGGTGGAGGTCCGCACATAGATGAAACCTGATGCTGCATTATTTCCCATGCCAATTTGCTTTTCATAATGCATTTATCCTTTGCTTAGAAATGACAAACGGAGTTCCAGTAAGTCTCTTCAGAGAACTTCATCATTAATATCAAAGCCTGTGTGTTTATCACATAATTGCCAGACTTTGGAGTTTGCTTTGTTGTTACTATTACTCTTCTGGTTTGAAAATATTAACATTCATTTTTATGCTGCAACAGTAGCCGTGTACAATTAGATGAGATTAAGAAGAAATGGGAATCTTACAAGTACAAGAGAGGAATAAGATGACAACTAAGAGACCTAAAATGTAATATGATATGCCTGGTGCCTTTCTATTTTGTATTTCTTACTTTATTGTTTGGTTTATAAGTTCTGTTTTTGGTAGAGGTAAGTAGCTCTGTATTTAACTTTGTAGGTAGTTCTTTGTCCAGCCATCTCCTTAATTCTGCATAAGATGTCCAAAGGGGAACTGAAATTCTCATCTTATATAAGGTCCCACTTTTTAAAGCTTTTTACTATTGACATTTTTATTGCTATGGTATTATCCAATATTTCCTCCTAATATCTTTCTACTTTTTATATTTCATCTTTGAACATGCTACTTTGTTAGGATCTATTCTCATTTTCTTCAACAAGACTGTCATACTGAATACTATGTCCTGCTAAACAATTAGCCTTTTAATCCTTGGGTTGTGTAACAGTAACATCTTACATATGTGTGGATCTACCTGGCCTTTTCCTGATTTGTAATCCATTTGTCTTGCTTTTGTGTGAAAGACATGGTGTCTAAATTAATATACATTTGTCACATGTTTTAATAAGAGATACAGTAATTACTCTAATTCTTCATCTTTTCCTTTCTTATATATTTACGTACCATTATTTTGTATATATTCTAGTGTGTTTATCAATTTTTTCAAAAACTCCAACAGAAATCATGTTATTACACTTACAGATTAAAGTGGAAAAATCTGCTAGCTTTATGATACAAAGCAACCCCATGTAAAACTGAGAGCACTTATTGCTGTTGCACAGGGCCCAGCTTCAGTTTCCGGTACCACATGGTGGAACACAACCACATGTAGCTCCAGTTCCAGGAGATCCTCCTGATCTCAGTACCAGGAATGCATGCAGCACACATAATACACACCTGATTTCAGAACCAAGTAAGCATGTAATACACATAATACATGCCTGATCTTGGCACTAGGCATGCATGCAGTACACATAAAAGACACCTGATTTTGGCGCTAGGCATTCATGCAGTATATGTAATACAAGCCTGATCTCGGTACTAGGCACACATGCAATATGCATACATACATGCATGCAGACAAAATGCTTAAACACATAAACTAAAGGTAAAAATCAATTGCTACAAGATGCTATAATCTGTAGATTCTAGCAGCTTTGTCTTTCCTTACAAACTTTCTTTTTCTTCTGTGCTCTTATGTACTCTGTCCTAAGGAACTGATATGCGCATCTGACTTAGTTAAGAAGACATAGTAAAAGTGGGTATCTCTGTGATAAAACAGAATTGAATAGAGAACTTATTTAAAACACTACAGATGTGCTAAAACTATACATTGTAAAACGATTCTCTTCAATAAATAGTGCTGGAAACCTGGTTATCCACATGCAGAATAAACTAGATCTGTATCCCTCACCTATACAAGATTCCATTTAAATGAATCAAGACTTTAATATAAGACCTAAAACTGAAACTTCCAGAAGAAAGCATAGGCAAAAATATTTCACGATACCAGCAATGTGAAGGGATTGCTGAATGGGATTATAATAGCCCAGGAAATTCTTCTACAAATAGACAAATGGAATTACAGGAAATTAGGAAGCTTCTATGCAGCAAGGAAAACGATAAACTGAGTAAAGAAGTCTATGGAATGGTAGAAACCTTGGCTGCTGTACGTCTGGCCAAGGATTGGTATCTAGAATCTATAAATAATTCAAATGTTATTCTCAAAAGAAGCAAACAACCCGATCAATAAATGGGTCAATGAAAAGAATAGACTGCTCACAATTAAGAATTACAAATAGCCAGTAGTGTTTGAAAAAAGTGTTTTTAACCCTAAGAAAAACATAAGTTCAAACCTCTTTGAGATTCCATCTTATCCTAATCAGAACAGCTGTCATCAGGAAACAGGGACCTGTCTACATAAAAGCATAGCTCTCCATGAGAACAAAAGATCGTTTATTCTTGAGCAAAATACGAATGATCATGGCCAAAGTGGCATGGATTTGGGTTGTTTCAATGGACATGTTCCCCTGTGGTGCGGATTACATGAGAGTTACAGAATAAGGAAAGTCATAGACTGAAGCATTTACCAAACACATTGGTTTATACACTTGCGGGCTAGCAGCAGCAGGGCATGAGCATCTCTGTGCAGTCAGGTGCTTCTTGAAGACATTCTTAGCTTGTGGGGGGGGGTCAGAATAAGGTAGGGTTCTGTAAGAATACTTGTTCAAGGTTTGGATGCTCATAATGGTATTAGGCCATATTTGACAGTGGGCAATGTAAAGCTTTTATAAGAAATAAAAATATCCCAAAATAATTTGGCTCTTTCTGCAAAAATTTAACATTTGTAACATTAATTTCAGTCATTTGGCCTTGTGGGTTTCTTTTCAGTATTTCTTTATTTTTTTGAAATTATAATTACAACATATTCACCCTTCCCTGTTCTCCCTCCAAACTGTCCCACAAAACCATGACCTCTTGCTCTCTTTCAAATATGTGGCTTCTTTTTCCTTAAGTGCTGTTAACACACACACACACACACACACACACACATATGTACATTTTTTAAATGTAATCTTCTCAGCACAAATAATGTCGCTTGTATGTATATTTTGCAACCAATAGTCCTACCCAGATACAACCAGCATGTCATTATAATCCTACAAGTATAATAGCATGCATATGTATCTTCGGGGTATCTTCAGCTTCCTAATTGTACTTAAGATCTACTCAACAAGATGGAAATCATACCTGGTACTGGGAATCCAGCCACTCTAGTAAAGTCGTGGATCTTTGGGGAGAGCCTACAACCACTACTTCGCTAAGCAGCAGAATCCCTCACTACATTCTAAATGTTTATCCTTAAACCCACAGACAAGTATAGTTCTTACTTTTCAGCAAGGAACCTTCTCTTTGCAACAGATGGAGACCATTAGAGAAAAACATAACCAATCAAGTTGTGAAGTCTAGTTTTGCTGGTACATCACAGAACAATCCTGCAACCAAGGTTCATGGTTCACTCTAAAAGGGCAAAAGTGTGTTTGCTTTGAGATTGTGTCTCCTAGAAATTTCAGAGATGCTGCAACCCTCAAGTCTTCCTAACATGACTGTGAAGCATGACACGAACGACGACGACACCCATCGACATGATAACACAGAAGGCAAAAGCTCACAAAGCCTCAGCCTTAGACAAAGCAGCTAAGGAATGCTGCCAATGGAGAACATGGTCTGCCCGAGGAAAGAGAATACAAATTGGTTACCAAATGCCAAATGCAGGTTTCTTTTGAAAACCGGGTCTCATGCAGCTCAGGCTGGACTGACACTATATATCTACAGACAATCTTGAAGTTCTGATTCTCCTGCCCCTACTTCGCAAATGCAGAAAGACAGGCATGCACCAAAATATCAAACTATATTGTAGAAGATTGAACACAAGTGCAGCCTTTTCTTCTCCAGACTTTAGTTTGCAGATAAAAAATGCTAAAAAATTATGTAGAGAATGAAAAAGAAAAAATTGTATTTATGGCTCATAAACTGGTACGGTCACCGTGGAAATCAGTACAGAGGGTTCTCAGGGATGTAAAAGTAAAATAACCATATGACCCACCGGTATCATCTGTGGACATATGCACAAAGGACTATAACACAGACATAGATATTTGCACATCTATGTTTATTGCTTCAGCCACCAATATGATGAGGAAATGGAACCAGCCTAGATACCCATCAACAGATGAATGGACAAAAGATCGTGAAACTATGGAATTTTATGTAGTTGCCTACAGTCTCAGCACTGGGGAGCTGCCATAGAGGGGGAGGGATAAACAATTTGAGGTCAGTCTGTGCTACATCACAGTGACACACCATCTTCAAAACAAGCACAGTGCCCAAAGTTGGAAAGATGGCAATGTTCATGAGAAACCTGCAATGATGATAGCACACTGGATTTATCCAATGCCCTTGAACTACACACTTAAAAATTGTTAAGTGAATACATTCTACATTCTGTTGTGCTACATTTTTCATAACATTTCCACTGACTGTAAAAGACAGTAATGGTGTGCACATGAAGCTAATTTCAATGCAGCAAAAATATAATCAACTAATTTCCATTAGTTGTAGGAAAGAAAACCAAGTGTTTCTTTTTTCCTATAGCAAATCTAAAGATAATGGTTTTCAAAAAAAATGATAATGGATTTCAAGCTACAGAAATATAAATAAAATAGCCCCTGTGTTCTTTTATCCTCATCAATGGGTGAATTTTGACTCCTTGGGTTTAAAAAAAAACTAAAGCAGAAATTTTGTTTTTCAGTAAGCTCTTTGTAGAATTTCATTTGATATTGGATGCATGTGCTAAACACATATACACACATTAAGTACAAACATATCTATACGTACACTATATCAGTGTTCCCATATGACTCCTCCAACACATTGTGCTTGTCCAGTCTCCTATGATGTATCCTAAGCTTGATAATAAGGGTTAAAAGAAAAATACATAGAGTATGAAGTGTCAACCAAACTCTAATCTCATCTTTATGGCATATGTTTCTAAAATTATGTCCTGCAGGGAGATAGGGAGTTGTGAAAAGATGTTGTGATTCTGTTAGTACCCAAGGCAAAATGTCCTGCACAGGTTTGGGTGACTGCACATTGATCCCAGCCTTGGTGCTATTGAGGGAGGCACCCAAAACTTGACAACTAGAGACAAGCTGGAAGAAGTGGAAGCTGGGGGTGGTCCTCTAAGCGCTGCTTCCTCATCTGGCCAGATGTGATAAGCAGTGATACAAGCTCATGCCAACGCACTGAGCCATTACAGCAACCATATTGCTGCCATGAAAACCATATTGAGCCAAAGAAAACTCTACCCCACTTTAGATTCTGCCTTTGGGCATTTTGTTACAGAGAGGAAAGTGACTCATACGAGTCCATGCAAAAGCATCTGAGTCTTTAATATATTTTAACCCAAAAGTCCTAAGAAAGAGCACTAGACATGATTATTTACAGACTGGTTTATAAAGTGTAATGTCACTGCAAAAATAAAATTATAAAATAAATACATTATGCATATAGCAATATACATACATGTAGTTCTCTAACTTTATTGTAAACATGTAAAAAGCATCATATCATAGTGTTACATAATAATATGTCACCTAATGAGTTTAATGTTTACTATATTAATGTTAACTATATTAATATTCATATTCCTTCATATTAATTTAAAATTAAAATTCACTGCCCCTTACGTGAGTGTGGTCACCTATCCCCAATTTTCCAATGTGAGTTTTGCTGTCTCAGTGAAAGAATGACAGATTTCTGTATGAATAGACAAGACTCAGGTGAGGATGACAACATTTATTTTATCACTGATCTGACACACAAAACTAGAACTCTACTTTTCCTAAGAATTAGTTATTTCCCACAGAGGGAATATTTGCATAGGATCTTAATAGCTATCACATTTAACATTGTTATCAAATAAATTTGAGGAAAATTAAAACAAATAAAATTATGTTTCTGTAAATTGCACTAGAAACTATATTTTCAGAACATATATATTATTACCTCAATTTTGAGTATTACTTCCAAGTTCTGTTATAAGTAATCTATGATGCTATTAGTAGCAAAACAATGTGTGCAATCTCTGAGCAGATGACTTTCCTCTCCAAAACTATCCTTAAAATTTACCTTCTCTTTCATGATGCCATCCTGTTTTATCCAATAGCCTTATAGATATAATCTTGGTGAAAACTCTAAATAGCTAAGGAAAATGACACTTTCAAACCTGACCATATATGTTGAAACATCTGATGCAAGCTGAGGAAGACTATATATGAAAAAAATCAACTTGGAGTTAAAACCTATTTGACAAACTTGAACACACCCCACAGTAGATCCTTTATGCATTTAGAGAATTATTATAAAAAATTAATAAGAAGTGCATTCAATAGCAGGTGAAGAAAAGCCCTAATTTAATTCTGTAAAAGACTTAAGTCTGAACAATTTTTGTTCTCAAAGATGTACAGATAATAAATGCATGAAAAATAACCAGTATTATCAATCATTAAAAAATCAAGACCACAATATGTATCATTATGCACTTGTTGGGTGTGCATTTTAAATGGCTTAAAATAACTAGTGTCCAGAATAGTGTGTGGAAAAGAACTCATCTATACTACAAGTAGGAATAAAACTAAGCACAGCCATGTAGAAAATATTATGCTACAAATGGGATTTCTTAAAATGTTTGAAATAAAATTACTCTTTAACTCAACATTTCTCTTCTAAGTGTACAACCCAAAGAAAACAATCACTATCCCACAGAAATGCCTATACATGCCTGCTTGTTTACATATCATTTCCAATAAACAATATATGAAAATCAACCATGTCCAAACATAGAGGTAATAACAAAGAAATTGCTATACAAATAAACTGACATACATAGAGACGGTTGGGAATTATTATTCATCCTGCCATTTGAAAAAACATGGTTGAACCAGTGGACTTGTCAAAAAATCTCTTGCATAAATATTACCCACTCTCTGTTATACACAAGAGACTAGTTTATAGTTTCCTGGTGCTACCACGAAAACCAAGAGGAGGAAACAAATTAAGTTATATCTTAAGAAAATCCCTGTGGGGTGGATAAAGGAAATTAGACTATAAATAAAGCAACAGTGTGACACTGAATAATATCAGTACCATTATTTCTTAGAGGTCCCAAATAAGAAAGTTCATATGATCGGCAGAATTTAAAAAGGTTTCACAAGAGGGCAGTTTAGATCGACATGCCTAAAACTGTGAGTAGGGTTTGCTAATTAAGTGCAAGCTACTCCCAAGGAAAAGAAATGTTTAGTTCTGACAAAGTAAAAGCATATTTTGAGAACTGAAATGTCTCATTTAATTATATATTATATTTATTATAAATATATCAATTACATATTCTGTTATATCTTAACAGAAAAGTAAATGTAGGAAGAGAGAAGAATAGATAAGCCAGGCTGGCACGGAACGTTCGGGCTGTTAACATGAAGATGAAGATCATGCAGTTACATAACACAACAGTGAGCCAGGAAATATGTCCGAGGACATGGGAAAGGCATAATCAGAGCTG
This sequence comes from Microtus ochrogaster, assembly GCF_000317375.1. NCBI lineage: Eukaryota > Metazoa > Chordata > Mammalia > Rodentia > Cricetidae > Microtus > Microtus ochrogaster. The sequence goes on along the minus strand of NC_022022.1, from coordinate 33,608,889 downwards.
TGTGGAAGAACACCTCTGAACCACTTGTCTTTCCACACATGAGACAATAAGCAAAGGCTTCTAAGATTATGGTGTTCTTTCTGTCTTCAGCAACAGTATTCTTAAAGTTTAAATTGAAGAGTTCTACCATAATTATGAACAGCATTTTCAGTAATACATGATAAGCTATGACAGAATAAGCCACAGGAAATTATTATGGGGTCTTCTCTTGAAGTCACATGGTTCTTTAATTGCTGTGAGGGAGCAGAGAAGATCTGCAAAATGTTCTATGGAGGCATTTTCATTATATTAAACATTCTCCCAGAGAGTCAGGTTTAATAATAGTTTAACTGGGTGAGCTGATTATTTATTGTATATTTCTATTACCAGAGTCAGATTTAAATCAAATTATAAAGTTCAGAGGGAAGGCTGCAGTAAATCCCTTTCTTCTTCTTTATCATCTAGAAGTGTTATTCCAGTTACAGGAGTGTTTTCCTTTCTGGGTAATGCTGGGAGGTATTTCCAGAAAGTCCTCCTTATGAAATTGCCTGTCCAGCCAATCTAGAAACAGGCTACCAGTGGCTTAGGTACAATTTATGAGCTTCCATAATGCTTCAAACAAGGACTTTAGTTAGGCATGCTCTCAGGTAAATTTAAGTCTCTTTACCTTCTCCCAGAAATCATCACTCACAACTACTACTGTGAAGAAAATGTCCCTAACTGGTCCAATCAAACTCACAAGGAAAAAGCCATTATTACATATTCAGCCCTATTCTGTTTTAAATCAGTTCACTAAATTCAGTGTTAATTTCTGTACAAAAGATTATTTTTTAACTAAAAGTATTTTTCTTCTTTTTTCCCCTCAGTCTATTGATTTCATCAGAAACCATCTCATATTAATTCATAAGACTTTTCAACTGTACTATAATAAAATATTATAGTCTGATATATGCAATTAAAATAAACATTTTCCATGTAATATCAGTAAAATTAATAATGCCATGATTGAAATGTCAGAAAAGCTTTTGTGTGAATGTGGATGTGAAAGCATGCTTAGAATTTAGTAAGCTCTTAGCTGAGAAACAGCCCAGTACTTATAGGCAATCTATACAGGATTTTATTGCCAGGGAACCTATACTAAAATCCAACTAAGAAACTTGAAGAAAGTACACAATTTTATGTTTGTAAAACATTTATCTGAGTCACTTAAGTATGTTTTAAATGTATCACAATGGTATCCCAAATCTCACTGTTAACCCTTATTGGAAAACGACAGATCTAACGTCTGGATACTAAGCTTCCACACAAGATACAGGAGGAGACAATGGCAGTCATTAAGGCTAATATGGCTTTAAGCACCACCTCTATAGCTCTGCTTTTCCGGATGACCTAGTAACTGCGTGTGTGTAATACCACAAACTTTGCATCATAGCTAGTTTGCTTCACACAGGTGGTAACCTGAACATGCTCAATCGACACGGCTGGACAAAGAGTTAGGAAGCAGACATACCACAACTACAGGTAATATCATTCCTTTATTGCTGGGCCTTCTGTGCATGCTGTTACCTTATACACAGAAAAAACTGAATCGTCAACATTCTCAAATGAAGGTTTTTGTCAAAAAAAAAAAGTTTTGAAAATTGTACATGACTAAGCTGTGCTGATGTTCATGACAAGTTCACATGTTATAACATCAAGCACCCTTGTTTTCCCAGGCTTTACATGGTGGCATTCCCTCTGCAAAATACCCACGTTACTATTCAATCTCATAGTTAAACTGTTCCTATTGGCAAAACAATTAGCAAAAACTGGGGAAAAAAAACCAACAACTTTTTCCATAAAGCGAAACACTGAGAGGCAACTTTAATTGAGTAGTAAAACACAAGTAAAATGCAGAATTCTTATGTTGTGACTGTGCCCAGCTAATAGGAAGGGAATAAGCTGTGATACAGAAATATAGACAGTATATATGCAGTTTTATTCTGGCATATGCATGTATGGAATGTATGCATCTGTGCATGTCCAAGAATGCACGCGGAAGCCGGGAGTTGCATAGTGTCCTCCTCCACCGTTCTCCTTTATTTACTGAGGCACAGTCTCTGGCTGAACCTGGAGCTGATGCCAGCTGGTTGGACAGTCAGCTTCCCTGGGGATCTTCCTTCCCAGTACTGGGATTACAGGCAGCTGCTGTGCTTGCCTGGCTTTTTGTGGGTTCTGGGGATCCAGACTGGTCATGCTTGCAGGGTAAGCAATTGATCCAGCGAGTAGTCTTTCTGACTCTCATTAGCCAAACATAAGCATCCGTTACTAGCAGAGAATCATAGTAAGAGGCTGGAGCTAGTTACTATGGCAGAAAACGCTTCAGTTTTACTTAGCTTTTCCTTACCATCTGCCCAACTCTAGATATCCCACCCATTTTCATAAAAATGAAAAATCTAAAACCTTCAGCACACATTACATTTTCTGATAACCATGTCTATTGCAGGGGACAGTGTCTGTCTTATGGATTAGCTAAAAATATATAAAAAGAATGAAACTTTAAGTAAGAAAAATGGAATAAGAAGAACATCACTGATCTCTCTCATTTTGTATGAAGAGCAAAACATGCGCTGAAAGCATTCTGGCTGGAGCACGTTACCTGAACCATGAGTTCAACTCCCAGTGTACACATGCCGGCACCCACCCAGCCCCCACCCTAATACACACTGCGTAAGTGCTCCTAAAGAGTTCTCTTGAGTCTCACAAATAAGAATAGTTACATAATCAATCCCATCCGACAAAAGGATAGGAAAGAGATTATTTACCTTTATATCGTGACTAGCTGAGAAAGAACAAGATAAGGAGCATTACAGAGGCCAAATTTCAAGTATTCCTGCTAAGTAGGAAGATAAACCCTTAGCAAACATGCCTCATAGTTTTAATGTGCACGCCATTATTTTATCATTGTTTGACATATTGAAGTATACAGTGGATGCCAGATAATAGAAATACAGTCAGAAAGCACAGAAAGGTTAGAGAGTTGAAAGGAAATTGAATTGCTACTTGACTAACGACAAGCTTTCCTCACAAGGGTAATTCCACTTCTGATTTGAGAAGGCTTCTAATTGCAACAGTTAAAGAGCAGAGGGGGAGGGGACAAAATACGATATGCCCAACAGTTGGATTCCTAAGCTTGCCCAGGCCATAGACTCGAAGTTGTGTGGGCCATGCAGTCTCTGTGGCACAAGAGCAGAGAAATAGTCACAGGTGACACGCAAATGGATGAGCATGACTCTATTCCACAAAGGGTTCTACGTAGCAACAACAGAAGTTTGAATTTCATGTGAATCAGTGCAAAAGAGTTTTCTTATTTTCTTTTTTTCTTTTTCACATCTTAAACTCGTGGGCTATAAAAATACTACCAAGTTTGGTTTAGAATCCTTAGCTTGACAGCCCCTTTGTATGTGATAAAAGTTTTCCTAAACTGACATGTTTATATCTAGTTCCTCAGTACACTGAAAAGAACTATAATGTCACATACCACTAGATTTAGAGGTCTGCTTTGCTCTCTAGGAAAGGGTCTTACATAAAGTAGTTGTTCTCGGTTTCTATAGAATTCGTTACAAGGATATGTAATGTGTTACATCAAGTCAATTGATAAAAAAGACAAAATTATGTGCATAGTTACATGTGGGAAAAGTCAGATTAATACCTGCTGTTTATGTTGCTTTACTCAGATATAAAAGTTTCCATCCATGATAAAGCAAAAGAGGCAAAGAGTTATTTCCCTCTATAAATCACTTGTTACATAAATTATAAAGTATAAGTTCCCGCTACATTTTCTTATTCAGTATTTCTATCAGTGACTTCAATTCATCCATTATTCACCATTTTCTTCTGTATTTGAGTAGGTAATTATCTTAAGAGAAATATCTGTAGGAAGGGTTTAAAAGCAAGATAATGAAAACTTACAAGCTTACATCGGGAAACAGTTCAATCAGAATCAATGAATTTACAAATGAAATGGAATAACTTAGTGAACACACTTCATTATTAATATGGAGGAACTCTGAATGAAAATGTTTGTTGGATTTATTTTACGCAGGTTGACCCTACTTGGCAGTGGGCCTACTCTAGAGATGAACTGAAATTCCTATCTTGTGTGTGATTACTGATAGGTTGTCATTTAATACTGAGAAGTGTGTCTGTGTGGAAAATGAGCTGCAGGGACCCTTGAGCAGGTGAACTTCCCTGGGCAGTAACATTTCTCACAGAGAATTACCAGAGAGTTCAGTGGAACCTCATTAGGGAAAACACTTACACCTTGTACTCCCTATCACTCGCTGGGCCTTCTCCTATTTTAGATTTCACTCTGTATTCTCTTCCTAAGATTAGCACTGGGTATATGGCTAGCAACTTTGGGGTCCAGGGATAGGCTAGCGAACCATCAGTCTTGAGTAGTCTTTGGGTCCTCTCACATGACTACAAGAGTCCTGTGTGCTTGCAGAAGTTTAGGGACAACACAAGTCACTTCCAAATGTGCATGTTCTTTAGTAAAACAAGCACTACTCATTACTACTACATTTCTACTAAGAAATTTCTGCCATAAGCAATAATGACAAAAGAACTTGGTTGTAATTGGCCATTTTAAGAAAGAGTCAAAACTTCAGAACACTAATGTAGAGAGAATCCATTGACTGCCAACTGGTACCCAAAGTCATACTTCATGGTTGAGAGACATGGACACGTTCCCTGAATGTAAATGGCTAAAACCTCCTCTCAGTAAAATCCTGAATGAAGAAACATTAGTCCATAGAGGGACTTCAAATTCTCCCCTAATTGCTGAATGGAACTTCGAGTCCCACCCCCAGCTTCTGTTGTTGACCTTTCTCTGCATACATTACCATCCTCCTACTTTATATCCTCAGCTCAGCTTGCCAAGAATAATTCTGCAGATTCTAGAAGTTCAAATTCTAATCAAGCAAATGCTTTGTAATTTCTAACTACTTATTTTTATTCTAATAAAACATATATGGCAATTATATTTAGAAAGTATAAAATATATATAATGAAGAAATCACTTCTTCATCCAACTTAATTTTTATTTACAGACCCTAAAACTGAATAACATTCACTATAATGCACATTTTTAGTTATATAAACTATTAAATATAGGCTGCAGTGTCCTTTAATTGACTTCATCATTTTCCATTATGACAAAATACTCGATTCCTTCATTTCACAAAGTTACTGGAGACCCAAAAGACTGTAGAAGGCAGCCTTAGTCACCGTAAACCTAGATGGAGTTTCTCCAGCTTTCTTATGTAATATTTCTGACCTCACTCTAATCTACCCTGCATAATGCTGCTCGTTCATTGGTCCTGGAATAATGAAGGCACTGAAGCATCTCTCTGCTTTATTTAAAGCACTTGTTCCCGGATCTATAGAGGAAAATGCCCACTCGTCACGGGAGTGTTCAAGACCATTTGCAAAGCAGTTTGCACTGCCTCCCAGTGCCCTAGAGCTCAGCCACTTTACAGTAGTCACTTGCTCAGAATGATCCTGCACTGCACCCCGGGAGCTAGAAGGCTAGCTGCAGACACTAATACTTATGCACCTGTTTCCCTTGCCAAAATTTAATTTCCTTTTCTTTTATACGCAGAAATACTAAAATCTTTTAGGACTCTGTTCAGATCTTGTATCCTTCATAAAGCCTTTGTTCAATCACAATAACCCCACTCTAATCTTTTTCATTCTCTGAATTCATAATGCCCCTTTCAAATGAATATAAAGTATCTTCCCATTAGAGTTAAACTATCTCAATTATTCACTCCCATGTCAATTTCCCCTGCAATGCAAAAAAATAACTGTACTGACTGCCCTCATTTCAAAATCATGAATGTAAATGGTGTACTTTTTCCTGTGGTTAAATAAATACCATAATCCTACCATTTGTAAATGTACTTTCAAATGGCATTAAATTAATTTGCAATGTATTTTAGCATAACTCTTATCTCTACATAAAACTTTTTCATTACTAATAACTCTCTTACCCCCTCCCATTTGATTCAGCCTCTGCTAACTTATATTTTCTGAGTGTGTATTTATTTATTCCATATACCTGAAGATTTCTAATATAATAGGAACTGTATAATAGCTGTTCCCTTATGCCAACTTATTTCACTAAATGTACAACTTATTTCCAAGCTGTAACATAACAAAATTTCATTTCTTTTCATATATTAGTATCATTCTACAGTCAAGAAATAGACTATGTAAATCCATTCCTTTGTTGATGAACCCTTAAGTTTGTTACCTTTCTTGCTGTGCACAACAATATACAGATTTCCATTTATATTTCTAACTTCAAATATTTTAGTTTCCTGGAGGTGAAATGTTGAGACATATGGCAGTTTTATATTTAAACATTACAAAAACCATAAAACTCTTCCCCATGTTTTACATATCACTACACCAGACTTGTGCCAAATTCCCCATTCTCCAAACTTTTGCCTTCAGTTTAGACTTTGGGAACTGTAGTCATCCAGATGAGTAAGGCACCATATCTCCTGGTAGCTTTTATTTGCATATCCATGGTGACCCATGATGGTCACCTCCTTATCAACTGTATATTGGCCTTACATGTGTCACAGTCATTACTTTGAGCTATTATTTTTTCATAGAATGTATTTTTATCATGTTTTTTCCTCCTCCAACTCTTCCATAGCCACCATATCTCCCTAGTCACCCAACTTCATGTTTCTTTCTCCCCCCCTCTCTCTCTCCCTCCTCTCTCCCTCCCTCCCTGTCTCTCAACAAACAAAATCATCAATACAACTAAAAAATGTAAAAACAAAACAAAATGAAACAAAATATATACCCAAAAACATCTCTTTCATATTTTTGTTTTTGTATAAATAATTCTTTGCATGGGACTTGCTCTGAAGTGTGCTTGATATATACAGTGACATTTCATTGGGGAATATTGATTTTCCCTTTGCCAATAGATACCATTACAAATAGTTTCTTAGGGATGGTGAGCCCTCTCAGTGTGGTGTTACCCTGTCTGGCTTGAACCTATGCAGGCCTTGTGCAGGCTGCCACAGGCTCTGTTGAATTTACATGCACAACCATCCTGATGTGTCTGGAAGACACTGTTTCATGGGAGTCATCCATCACCTCTGTCTCTTACAGTCTGCCTGCCTCCTCTTCTACACAAACCTCTGAGCCTTATGGGAATGATAAAGACATCCCAGTTAGAACTGAGTGCTACAACGTCTACTGGTCTCTGTAAATTGTCCAGTTTAAAGTCTTTGTATTAACCCCCATTTACTGCCAGAAGCTTCTCTGCTGTGGGTTGAATGAGGCATTAATATGTGAGTAGAGCAGTATATCATTAGAGGTTATTAACAGCTATCTTCCTCTGACAGAATACTAATATCATGTTTTCCCCTAACCTATGGTCTAGCTAGTCTCCTGTTCTTGGCCACTTTAGCAACATCAGGAGTGGGTTTCATATCATGGAGTGGGCCTTAAAGATAATCATAAAAAGGTTGTTTTGATCTCATACCATATGTGTCACCGTTGCACAAATTTACCTTGCAGACCAGTTTCTGTTGTAGGTCTGCAGCTGGGTAATGCTGATGACTATCTTTCTCCTCTGGTAGTGTGCAGAGTACCTTCTAGCCCCATGAATGCTAGTCAGCAGGTGTGATGCTTCTAGTCACTCATGCACCAGCTTGACTTCTCCGTGTTTGATGACATAGTAGATATTGTCTCCGGCAGCAGGGCTTTACCATCAGGTTGTGGGAAACAGTCAATACCCTTGGCAAGAATCTGTGATGTGTGTGTGGGGGGGGGGGGTTCCTGGTACCAATTTGGCCAATTATTCAACAGGATATAACCTGTTCTGGCTCTGGAGACTTTACTTGAAGGCATTGTCTAACCTACTATTTGATGACTTCACTTAGATTTTTTCATATGCATATATTTGAGGAAGCTTCTACAGCAGTAGATTACCATATTTTTTAAATGATCTTTAGCGTTAATTATCCCTTCCCATATTCCCTCCTTTACCCTTCTTCTTCACCCCCTTCCTATTTAATACTACTATTCTGTAAATATATGTTTAAAAACTGTAAAATATTGTACTCTCGTGGAGATAATTGATTAACTTTATATGCATTAATATGGTGAACTAGTCCATACATTAGAATGAGAAACCAAGGAAATCACAAAAGAACCTTATATCTAATGTATTTGTTTTAATATTATTTCCAAAATTGCAAAACTAAGCAATATTAAATAATTCACAATTCACCCATACAAAGAAATACTATTTGTTATAATATCTCTCTATCTAGAAGTGAGATCCCATGAGATTTTCACTGCCTGTGTTAGCCTATTAGTATTTTCTCAGGTCTTGTTTAGGCAGCCATATTGTTGGATGGAGATTTATATATTCTTGGACACAGTCTTACAGCTGACTATATGGCCCTCTGGTTCTCACAATTTTTTTTAATATTTTTTTAAACATATATTTACTGTTTTCTAGAGACTATAATTTGATATTTTCTATATTATCTCTATTAAAAACTAATTCTAATCCTCTATATTTCTATTGGTTCACATGTACAGTAATAATTTAAAGAAAATATGAGGTATCGCTTAGCTGTCCTTTACATATTCACATGAGAATAGGCATGCTTACACTGAGACTTTAATAGACTGCATGGATCGCTGTCATCAACAAGACTATAAATAGAATTTTGTGGTTGGACATGGGATGAGGGTTGCTAAAATTAGTGAGTGAACTGTTAGCACTTCGCTTATTGTAATTGAGTGTCTCTCATCTTTGCGGGCATGCCATACTTTCCAATAAATGTGATATGCAGAACTAAAAAAAAATACTACTATTCTGGTTTCTCCTTTATCTCTTCATAAGAGGATATTCTGTTTCTCATTCCTTGTAAAATCCTTTCCTCCTCCCCTGTCGCTAACCTCCATAGTCATTCAGATTAAAACACCATTTATCATACTACAGTATCTTGTGTCTGGCTTTGCTGGATATGTTTTTGAAACACCACTCTACATAAATTAAGGTAAGTAAAAAGGAAAAAAATAAGTTAACATCAAAGTTTCCGTTTATCTTCAAACTTCAAAAACATGTTTTATTAGTGATTTTTTATAAAGAAAAATAACAAACTTTAAAATTTTACTAAAAAATTAGCAAGTGTCTGTGCCTATTACACTGATAGAAAGTATTTTTAAGTCTAACAGAGAATGACAAGGGTGATTATAAGTAATTCAAGCAAACCCCTAACAATAAAGTTGTAACTTGGGAATCTAATACCCAAAATTCTGTAAAATATTCTACCTAAATTATTGGATGACAGAAAGGAACAGTGCTCACACTGGATGTTCCAATATGCTTCTTTTTTGAAACCCATAGTACTGTGCTCTAAAACTGAGTGTTTTTATCTATTCTGACATTCACGTATTTCCCACACATAGAACCTACATTGTCTTATCCTTACTAGTCTAACTTGTCATTTCCCATAAGAGAAACAAAGCATTTCATTTATCTCATTTGTTTTCAATTGTATTTTAAATGTTTATAAAATATTTAGCTCTGAGAAACTAGCAGTAATATGTACACCCAGACTTAACTCATACTAGATGAGCTAAAACTCTTCACTATTATTTTTCCTTACATCCCTAGATATGCTCCTGGTTGATAAAAGTCTCTAAGTTTGGATTAGAGAGTGATCCCCACTTCTATGGTACTCAATAATAGTTAACACAGAGATCCAATTGTCTGAAGGACACAGAGATGAGAGACAGCAGGTGAACCTTGACCCCCAGGGGCCACTGAGAGGGTGTCCTAAGAGAAGATCTAGTAGAGCATGGATGACGTGAAAGGAGAAAGGAGAAACACCGACCATAAAAGGGGACTATAGGATAAGAGAAATTCAAAGGTGGAAAAGAAGGGTTAACCAAAATGAAGAAGTATGAAAAAGTCAGAGAAACTGAATACTTTGTAAGCCAATTAAAAAACTAAAGTTAAAAGAGAGATACTCTGCCGGGCGGTGGTGGCGCACGCCTTTAATCCCAGCACTTGGGAGGCAGAGGCAGGTGGATCTCTGTGAGTTCGAGACCAGCCTGGTCTACAGAGCTAGTTCCAGGACAGGCTCCAAAACCACAGAGAAACCCTGTCTCGAAAAACCAAAAAAAAAAAAACAAAACCAAAAAGAGAGATACTCTGAATGGCTCTACAATAGCGCTTCTAGATTCCATTTTCCATAAGACAAATATTCCACAACCCGATATGGAATACATCCATTAGTTGTTGGTCAATGAGGACCCAGAGTTCCCCCACTTGATACAGAGTCCTATTCCTCTCAGTTGCCAATCAGAACTATATGACAAGACCCTACAGCTGAATCTTGGTTGTAAGATATAGTGAAATGTAACTCAAACTGAGCTGGAAGCTTCCTCACTGCCAGCTTACCTTCATAGTGCTGGAAAATGCTAGGCAGTGCCTAGGGCATAAAGAAGGCATGAATAGTCTTACCCAGCTGTGACCTCTACAAACTACAATGCTAACCTGTCTGGCACGTTGTGCCCACTGGTGTGATAATGGCATGACTATTACATAACTTTGGTAAGGGATTTTGTTGCTGTGTTAAAACTATAGCCAAAAGCAACTTGGCAAGAAAAGGCTTGATTTGGCTTACACCTCCATAATCCATCAGAGAAGAAAATGCAGGCAGGAATTTAAGACTAGAACTGAATGGGGAGCCATGAAGAAGGTCTTCTTCCTGGCTTGCCTCTTTCTCATGGCTTACTCATAGCACCCGGGACTACCTTCTAAGGGGTGATACTGCCTACAACTTCCTGGGCCCTCCACTAACAATTAGGAAAAAATGCTCCTCAGGAAGTGCCTACAGGCAAGCTGATAGGAGGATTTTCTCACCTGAAGTTCATCTTCCCAGATAATCCCAATGTTTATAAAGTTTACAAGAAAAAAAGTATGAGTAACCAACTATCCTCTGGCCTATTCCACCATATATGACTGGTTCTGTAGTAAAGGTAAAAATATGTGGCTCATGAAGCCACTGTGCCTATGGGGAATTCACTTCTTTTTAGACAAATTGACATGGCACTGAGCTGCATTCTAAATGTTAATGTTTATACCCATAGGCAGATGCTATGCTCCTACTTCCTTAGAGAAGCTTCCCTTTGCAATGAAAAGCAGTGGCTGCTCAAGGTGCAGAGACTGATGGGAGAGCACTCTGCCCTAAGCAGGACATTTATGCCACCCCATGTATAAAGCTTGGGGAGCAGAAAGTATATGATAGCCAGGAGAACACAGAGAGACGTCATGTGACATGCTATCTTCAGAACACAAAACAACCCCTGAAAAAAATCTCACAGCAGCTACAGCACAAGAACTTCAGAAGATTTTGCTCATCAAGAGCCCATCACGGACCAAGGAGAGGTGTATGGGAATCCATTCCTCCTTGCTGAACTACTAACAACTGATGGGTTCTGTGGTAAGCATAGTTATTGTCTCCCATTGTGCACCCAATGGTGAACCTACCAGGCTTCAGTAGATAGGTCCTTTTTTTAAATTACATAGACAGTCTTCTTATAAAACGAGTATGTTAAAAAGGTTTGAATGTGGGAAAGACACTTGTGGGGAGGAATGGGAAAATGGCAAAGATGGTTGGAAGGTAACAGAGTAGGGAATGAGAATAAGCAGAATGCATTGAATAAGTTGTGATGCTGTCAAAAAGATAATAAAACATCCTCTATTAAAAAGTTACTAATTTACTCCTGATTAAGGACTCATATCTCCATTTGATGGTCTAGGTCTATTTTGAATGTTTAATAAGTTCAATCAAAAGTTTGACATTGGGCTAGGATTCACATGACGAAAAGGGCCCTCGTGACACAAACTACCCCTCCAAATCTGTGATTTCTCCTGGGTTTTCTTTGACTGTTTCTAATCTTGTTATTTTATTCATTCACATTCCCTCCCTCCCCTCTCTTTCTATTTCTCTCAAATTTCTACTTTTTATACCTTCATTTCTCAGTGAAGATTAGTTTAAAGATTCCTACTTTCAAAGGACATAGATGAATCAATTCCATGGTATAGCCCACTGTGTCATATTACAATGCGTTTTTGAAAAATCATTAAAACATAAAATGTACAAAAGAAGTATAATTATAGATTATGACAGTTATCTCTATATAAAGGATTTTGTCAAGTGCTTCATGGGGAAATCAGTGTCCCCAGCAAATGTTCAATCAAGTCCTTGTTTGTGTTCATTCCCCTCATTCCAGGAACTACATGATCACTTCTTCAACTGTTTATTCTTCTTGTAATTTCAGAGGAATAAAGCCAGCTGTACATCATCAGCAGAGAAATTTAAAAATTGACCAGAAAAAAGAAAATCGGTGGACTTAGAATGGACACTATTAAGTGAGACCATCCAATCTTGGAAAGAAAAACAAACTGTATATTCTCCCTCATATTCTCTTCCAGTCAGTAATATACGAGTAAACAGCTGGAAGTTTGTGTGCAGTATAATATTTAGAAAGTATGGCAAGAAAGAGGATAGAAAACTAACTGCTGCTGGGTTTGGTGGCACATGCCTTTAATCTCCACTCTCGAAAGGCAGAAGCAGATGGATCTCTATGAATTAAAGGTCAGCCTGGTCTACAAAACAAGTTCTTTAACACACAGGGTTGTTACACAGAGAAACAATATCTCGGGGGAAAATCTACTCTTTTTCTAGTCTCAACTCTATTATTTTTTCCTATGTTGTAATGAATACAGCATTAAAATGGAATTGATAAGACCAGTGTGACCCTCTGAGCAAAGCTCTAGAGCTTCGGAACAATTGTTCCAATGGTGCAGAAGTTCACTGAGACAGACTTTGGGAACGGGTAAGTGTTTGCTGAGTAGCTACTTTAATATAGCTGTGTGATTTTGCTATAATAAAGTGATTCCTACAAAAGAAAATAAATTTTAAAATAAAAACCAAATAATTTTTAAAACATTAAACAATATTTTCATATACTTAATCAAATTTATTTTTAACAACCAAACATGACAAAATAAAAATATACTAAGACAAAGCAATAACTTTCATACTGAAGTTGGAAAGAGTCCCAAGAACAGTCTCCTGTGCCAACATATTCAAGACTTACTTTTCTATCAGGTTCAGTGTACCTGGTTTTATGAACACTATGAAAGCAAGAAGGTCCTAGACAGACATTAAGAGACGATGGATGCCAGCCCATACTATATTACCCAGCAAAACTTTCAATCACCATAGATAGAGAAAACTAGATATTCCATTAAAAGAAACAGATTTAAACAATACCTACCCACAAATGCAGTCCTATTGAAAGAATTAGAAGGGAAACTCCACCCAAAGAAGTTAGCTGCACCCACAAAAACATAGCAATAGATAATCTCAAACCAGCAACTCCCAAAGAAGGAAAACACATACATACTACCACCACCACCACCAAAATCAAAAACTAACAATCACTGGTCATAAACATCTCTTAATATCAATAGATTCAATTCTTCTGTAAAAAGACACAGGCTAACAGAATGGGTACGAAAACAGAATCCATCTTCTGTGCATACAGGAAACATATCTTAACTTCAAAGACAGATATTACCTCAGAGTAAAGAGTGGGAAAAAGCCGGGCGGTGGTGGCTCACGCCTTTAATCCCAGGACTCGGGAGACAGAGGCAGGCGGATCTCTG
>NC_022022.1:33587730-33595042 GCF_000317375.1 Microtus ochrogaster | reverse complement strand
AGACCAGCCTGGTCTACAAGAGCTAGTTCCAGGACAGGCTCCAAAACCACAGAGAAACCCTGTCTCGAAAAAAAAAAAAAAGAATGGGAAAAGATTTTACAATCAAATGGATCTAAGAAAAAAGCTATCCTAATATTTAACAAAATAGACTTCAAACTAAAATTAATCAAAAGAGATGAAGAAGGATATTTCATATCTATCACAGGAAAAATCTATAAAAATAAAGTCTCATATGCCTCAAAATACAAGGGCATCCACATTTGGTTTTTTGGGTTTTTTGTTTGTTTGCTTGCTTGCTTTGTTTTTTTTCAAGACAGGGTTTCTCTGTAGCTTTGGTGCCTGTCCCAGAACTAGCCCTTGTGGACCAAGCTGGCCTCAAACTCAGGCATCCACATTTGTAAAAGAAACATTACTAAAGCTTAAATCACACATCAAACCCCAGACACTAAGAGTGGGAGACTTCAAAAGCCCACTATCACCACTGGACAGGGCTGCCACACAGAAAACTAACAGAGATGTAAGGGAACTAACAGATGTTATGACACAATTGGACTTAACAGACATCTATAGAACATTTCATCTAAACACAAAAGTATATGCCTTATTCTCAGCACCTCATGGACCTTTCTCTAAAATCAACGATATACTCGGTTGCAAAACAAATTTCAACAGATACAAAATAATTAGAATAATCTCCTGTATCTTATTGGATCACCATGCATCAAAGTTAGAATTCAACAGAACACATCATACAGAAAGCCTATGAACACATGGAAATTAAATGATTCTCATCTGAATTACTACTGGGTCAATGAAGAAATTAAAGATCATCTAGATTTCAATGAAAACAAATGCATAATATATCAAAACTTATGGGACATAAGAAAAGCTCATAACACTAAGTGCTCGCATAAAGAATTTGAAGAAATCTCATCAAGTGACTTAACAGCACACCTGAAAGCTCTAGAACAAAAAGAAACTAATTCACACAGGAGGAGTAGGCAGCAGGAAATAATCAAACTCAGGTTTGAAATCAATAAAATAAAATACAAACAAAAAGAACAATACAAAGAATCAATGAAACAAAAAGTTGGTTCTTTGAGAAAATCATTAATATTGACAAACTTATCCAAACTAACCAAAAGGAAAAGAGAAATTATTCTAATTTTAAAAATCAGAAATAACAACAGATAGTGAGGAAATCTAGAGAACTATCAGATCACACTTCAAAAACCTGTACTCCACAAAATTGGAAAAACTAAAAGAAATGGACAATTTTCGGGATAGATACTATATATCAAAATTAAATCAAGACCAGTTAAACAATTTAAATAGACCCAAGGAAATAGAAGCAGTCATTAAAAGTCTCCCAAACCCCCCCCCCCCCAAAGCCCAAGGCCAAATGGTTTCGGTGAAGAATTCTACCAGAATTTCAAAGAGCTAATACCAATACTCCTCTAGTCATTCCACACAATAGAAACAAAAAGAACCTTGTCTTCTTCCTGATTTTAGTGAAAGTGCTATGAGTTCTCTCCATTTACTTAATGTTTGCCATAGGTCTGATATAAAGTGCTTTTATTTTGTTTAGGTATGTCCCTTGTATCCCTGATCTTTCCAGGACTTTTATCGAGAAGTGATATTGGTTTTTGTCAAAGGCCTTGTGTGCATTTAATGAAATTATCATTTTTTTCTTTCAGTTTATTTTTATGGTGGACTACATTTACTGAGTACCTTATACTGAATTATCCCTGCATCTCTGGGATGAAGCCTACTTGATCATGGTAGGTGATCTTTGTGATTTGTTCTTGAATTCAGCTTGCAAGTATTTTATTATTTTTGCATCTATGTTCATAAGGAAAATTGGTCTATAATTATCTTTCTTTGTTGAACCTTTATTTGTTTTGGTTGTTAGGGTAACTGGTACCTCATAAAATGAATTTGGCAATGTTCCTTCTGTTTCCATTTTGTGGAGTAATTTGAGAAGTAACAATTTGGCATTAACACTTCATTTAAATTCTGGAAGAATTCTGTCATAAAACCATCTGACCCTGGGGATTTTGTTGTTGTTATTGTTATTGTTTTGTTTTGTTGTTTCTTTGTTTGGTGGTTTGTTTGTTTACATTAACATTTTCTTGGACTGATGTATCTGTTTCTTCTACTGTATCTTCACTGAGAGTCTCTCATCTCTTGCATTCTGTTAGTGAAGCTTGTCTTGGCAGGTCCTGTTCAAATTCCTAATTTTTTTTATTTCCAGAATTCCCCTAGTTTGTATGTTTTCTTTATTGCTTTTATTTTCATTTTTGAGACTTGAATAGTTTTATTTGTTTTCTACACCTATTTGTTTACATTTTCTTAATTTCCTTCATTTCTTCCAAATGTTTGTTTCTATTTTCTTAGACTTCTATAAAGGATGTATTAATTTCTTCTTTAGGGAACTCTGTCATCCTCATACAGGTGGTTTTAAGGTCTTTTTCTTGTGTTTCAGATATGATGGCATACTTGGGGCCTGCTGTGGTAGGGTAGCTGAGCTCTAGTGGAGACATATTGCACTGGCTATTAATGATTTGGTTCTTATGCTTGCATCTAGGCATCTGGGTTTGTCTTTTGGGGGGGGGGAGTAGTTATTTTGTTCCTTGGTTCTGTTTCACTCTCTGGAGAGTATAATTGCTGTGTTTTATTGGCCTGTTTTACTTGCCTGCTCATCTGGTGTGTTCACAAGGAATGCCTGCTGCTATTGGAGGTTGGGAGGCTGCAATGAGGAGGTGAGGGAAGTTAGGAGGGAACGGTCTGCAGAATGCTTAGGAGATGTGTGCAGAGGTAAGGGAGGCTGCAGCTGGTGATCTGTTGTGGCGTAGTGACAAGAGTGAATATGGGATTGGATCTGGGGGAACAGAGACAGGAGGTCTATAGCCTACCTGGTTTTCTGGCAGACTTGACTTAGTTACATTACTATTTGCTCATGAGACTGTTTTCAGTTAAAATATCTCCTTTTGATATAATCGAGTAACAGAGAATGATTAAGTCAGCAAGCTAATACACTAGATTTTACCCCAACCAATACTTTCATAAGAGCCACTACTGGTATTGACCTCGCCATTTTACTTTTTTCCAATCAGTAAAAACTTCAAGGAAAATGCAATAGAAAATATGAATCCACACACATGCTACTGACACTGGCTGCAGTCCTGCAGCCTGTGAATGCAATCCTGCAGCCTGTCACATGCAGTCCTGCCGCCTGTCACATGCAGTCCTGCCGCCTGTCACATGCAGTCCTGCAGCCTGTGACATGAAATCCTGCAGCCTGTCACATGCAGTCCCGCAGCCTGTCACAGCTGAAAACCTAGGCCATCCCTCCATGTTCAACTCAACTCTACGTTTTCCCTCATCTCATCTTTTTTTCTTTTCCTCATAAGAAGACCCTCCCCACAAATGAAGTTAATTAGATCACAGGCAGCTCATGTACTAATTAAGCTTACTTAAAGCACAAATGCATTCTCATTTAATAGAATGAGGTACTCTGGTTGGCAATTAGGTGAGTGCTCCATTCTATTAGATAGGCTCCCAGGTGCAATGCAGCTTAACTTAGACAGGAGCACAGACTATTCTTTATCTTCTCAACGCCTCCTAAAATTCAAGGAATTGGCTTTATTTTTATATCCAAATTTTATATCTTTAATACAAAATAGATCTTTTTTCTGATTAACATTAGCAGCACCTTATCCAAAAATAAATTGGAATGTATGCTAATTTAAAACCACAAGGTTTCCAAAGGAATGCATTCATATACTATGGTGTGTGTGTACAAAACTAGTAAGTTCATCCTACTTCTGTAATCTACATTTCCTTCTCCTTCTTCTTCTCTTGTACATATTTTCCAGAGCTGTTAGTGCAAGTCAACAGTTAGAATAAGCTGTGAGATTGACATCTGTGACAATGTCACTGGGAGATAGCTCCAATTCACCACATAGTATAAAGATCAACATACTAAAACAACTAACACAGCCACCTTCAATACAACATCTGCTTTATAAACTTGTTATGAAATGCTGCTAAATGAAAAAGTATAAAATATTAAACAATGGTAATTGTAATTTTATAATCTCTATGTTTGTACAAAATTTGAAGATTTGGGGCTGGGTGCAAGGAGTGCTGGAAATGGCCATCTTTCAATGAGAATGGGTATGGTGGTTGGTACTTCCAAAACTAATGAGCTTTGCCCATGAAAGCATCTTAGAGGCCATTGTGACAGTGTAGAAGCCTAAGAGAAGGAGTTGTGAGGAAAGTGAATTTTACTAGGAAATAACAGGATTCAATTAATTTTTTCTGGTGTTCCATATATGAAAAGCATTTTTAAAACCCTCAGAAATTAAGGATATGGAGAAATTTTAGGTGAAAAATAAAATAAAATAAAAAAATAAATTTAGCAAGATACAAGAAAGCTGGGACTACTATGTAAGAAGGACAAAAAAAGGTTCATAAAATTGATACAATTACTTTTAAACTGTTCATAGATGAAAAGGGCAAAATGCACTGGTCAAATGAGATATTTTATCTAAATAGAGACAGTAGCATCAATGAAGAAAGTCTTGAAGAGAAGGATTCTTAGAGTTTCAAAGAGACTGGGCAGCAAACACCCTCCAGGTCTCAGTAACACTAAAGGATGGAGCATGACGGCCAGGTCACCCTTTGCCTTGAGCCTTTTCCCTGAATACAAAGCTGTAGATGTCATAACTGTCACTGACTTTCCAAAGCACAAGGTTCGGAATGAGGTCGGCTTTCTCACACTTCTTTGAAATAATGCTGTTACTACCTCTAGAAAAGTCTGCTCTGTACACTACTGTGGAGAAACTAAATGACTTGGATTCTATATATTAAACTCATGGATTTAAGGGGAAAAAAGTTACAAATATTAAGACCAAATGAGCAAAAAGAGGACAGCAGCCTGAGTCTGTCAGAATCAATGCAGGGCACCACGTCTGCTACACAGTACCACACTGGCAGCCATGCTGGCTGGGCTTCTCGATCTATGTGTAAAAGAAGGTTGATGAGTTTAACAGTCTGAGGTGTTTACTGTTTGTGTCAGTCTTGTAGGGAAGAGTCAAACACACATAATAAAGAATAAGATTAAGATGACCTGCCTGTACAGTCCTTGCTTGGGGAGTTGCAGCAACTTTGTTTTCTGGAGTTTCCTTTGTCTCAAGATACAGAGAACACCGAGTTCCTCATTCTGCATGATATGGCAGTGTGTCTCCAGGTAACAGTGGTTCTCAGAACTGGAGGAAATGGAGTCATTCTGTCTGCTTCTACCAGAAGACTTTCCAGCTGCAGTCAGCACAACACAGAACGCCTTAATCGGGAGTCTGTTCTGCCACCAGAGCTGTATTCCTTTCTAGAGGCTCAAGATACAAACCATTTTCTTGCCTTTCTGGCTTTCAGAGCACTCACATATTTCTCGGCTTACGGCCACCTTCAGTCTTCAAAAAGCAAGCAAAGACAAGTGACCTTCTAAAAGGGCATCACGCTGGCTCTCCTGCTTTCCTCTCTGATTTATAGGAGCCTCTGTGATTCCACTTGATCTGCTTATATAGTCAAAAATAATTCTCCACCTTATAGTTAAATTCTCTGCAAACTTATTTACATCTTCCCATGAGGAGATGAGGTGTCCTCCCTGATGTTGTTCCCTAGAAACTGACCTTTTCGGGGCATTGCCCTCAACCCTGAGCTGACTGTGCCCGTGAGTGACAAGGGCAGAGACAGGAGAATGTGAACAGAGATGGGTCAAGGAAAGAGCACTTCCAGGCTAACAGGAGACCTTTCCCCATTGTAAGGAGCCTGTTCATGGGCACACCTTTAATAAGTATACACTCTGACTTCAACAATGAGGAACATATAACTATAAAGTCTAGGGGGAAATGTCAAGGCGAAAACTTGACTTGACAATAGCAATGAGAAAGAAATGAAAGCTATTGACTCTATTTTTAAAATACTTTATATTAAAGAAATATTTTAATTTCCTTAGCTATTATCAGATTATGAGGAGATATTACTTTTGAAATCACATAACTAAAAACAACAATGGAATCTATTTTTATATAAATGCTAGTCTATCCCTTTTCTCTGGTATTCAAAGCTTACATAGTAAATCTTTCTAATATTCTCTCAGTTCTCTCACTTAACAATAGAATGCTATATTTTTGCATGAATGCTGACACAAGAAAATAAGAGCCTTTCATCTACCCAAAGTATTGATAAAAATCTAGCATACAGTTTTCTATATGGTGTATTTGCTTACCATATATGTAAAAGTGATCATATGAATACCTTAACTATAGATTCTAGAAATCAAGAAAATAATCATTCACTATATAAAGAAAAATAAAAACTTTATAAGAGATAATTCAAATTCTATTAGAAAAAAAATCTACTCAAAGCTTTCACGTGTATTTAAATGCCAATTCCATAACATACTTCCGTTATTTGATTTTTCTGGATTCCTCTACAGGAGAGTTAGTGCATAACTAAAGATAAATATAAAGCTCACAAGTAGGGTGATTATGTGTTCCAATTTGTCCTGGGCAGTCTCAATGCCAGCATCAGCAGGAGCTGCTTTCATATCAAATCTTTTCTAACTGGGAAGTGTGACGCTGTTATTCAGTTAACAGTATAGTTAAGAGAAGTAAGATGCTCTGTTTGATTTAATAAAGAAGCCTACTGACCAATAGTCAGGCAGAATAAAGTTAGGTGGTATGGCCAAACAAAGGATGATGGGAGAAGAAGGGTAGAGTCAGTCAGAGGAGCCAGCAGACACAGAGGGAGCAGGAGAAGAATGTGCCATTAGAATAAAGGTACCGCCACATGGCAGAGCATAAATAGTGAATATGTATTAATTTAGATGTAGAGCTAGTTAGTAATAAGCCTGAGTTATTGATTGAGCATTTACAATTAATATAAGCCTCTGTGTGGTTATTTTGGGACCTGGGTAACAGAGAGAAACATCCAATCACAGTTGTTGACAACTTGAGATACACTTTAGTGTTTACTCCACTTCTAATTATCTTTATTATTTCTTCCACTAATATGATGGATACAGTGTATACTTTTCCACCAGTGTTTCCTTCTATGTCTACAGCCAACTCAGAAAAGAGTATAGCAACAGAACCTGGGAACATTTGATTCAACATTTCTTCTTCCTAACCTATGTTTCTAAGGCTTTGCCGTTTGTTGTAAAGGACACTTCAATTAGTAGGAAAAGTATTTTAATATTTTATATGGATCTAACAATTAAATATGCTAACATTTTTTTTTTTTTTTG
>NC_022022.1:33583399-33587630 GCF_000317375.1 Microtus ochrogaster | reverse complement strand
GGTTTTGGAGCCTGTCCTGGAACTAGCTCTTGTAGACCAGGCTGGTCTCGATCTCACAGAGATCCGCCTGTCTCTGCCTCCCAAGTGCTGGGATTAAAGGCGTGCGCCACCACCGCCCGGCAATATGCTAACATTTTAAACTAATAAATTAGCTTCTCTTAGTTTCAATTTTATATTTGTATATTTATCTAAACTTTAAAGAAATTAAAATTATGTGATTTATATTTCTGTGCAGATATCCATAGCATAAATAAAAACTACAATTTTAAAGCATTTTTCCATAAAAGTTATACTTTATCTAAAGAGATAGCTATATAATAAACATGAAAGTGAACCCTCTCACCTAAATTTGGGCTCAGATTTGGATGTGTTGATTCACAGTTGTAATCCCCTCTCTGAAGGGGCTCAGGAAAGGAAATACTGAGTTCAAAACCAGCATAGGCAGAAGAGAAAAACACATAAATAATGATAACACTGAGAACTGGAGTTCCGACTATTTGGAATTCAGCATAGTGGATACAGGCTTGCTGGCTTTCTCTCTCCAGAGTTGACCACCAGTTGGCTGCCAAGTGAAAAGAAAGCTTCTAGAGGGAAAGAATGACAAGATACACAGGTGAGCCATAGACAAACCCAGGCAGGCGGAGTGCACAGGAGCAGACCCAGAGGAGAGAGCATACAGAAGATGAGGATTCTGATAATAGAGAGCACAGAGTACACAGTGCCCCTGAGCAATCCCTGTGAGCAGCCGAGAATGCAGACATGCAAACAGAATAGAAGGTTGGCGTGCAGAATAACCAAAGCCGATTGTTTGGTTTTACATGTGTAGGGCAAAAGGGAGAGAATGGCAGGAGGGTTGGAGCACAAAGTATCCATCTTGGAGGTCAATGGGAGATAACTAGGGCAGAGACAAAAAGAAGAGAATGTTTCCAGTGTGGGCAAGATGGTTTGAGTCTTGTTGTTATGGCCACAAGTAAATAGATGGCTGCTTCTCTTTGATTCTCTCCCTTCTCACAACTGACAGGACTGAAATTAACCAGGAGACTAGTGGGTGTCCCTGCCTATCTATGCTCCCTATCTATGCAGAAGACTCAGCACTATGCTACTGCAGAGAGGAGTTCTAAGAGGAGTTGGTGCATTTCAAAATCATGCTATTAAGGGGTTAATGTGGAGCTGAGACAAGGGATTGATAACATGTGAGTGATATTCATTATCAATATTTGAATAGCAACTAATAGTAATGGCAAACATTCCCTAAGTAACTGTTAGAAAAATTCTGTGTGTGTATGAATGTATGTATTTATGTAT
The DNA here is from genome assembly GCF_000317375.1 of Microtus ochrogaster. Taxonomy (NCBI): domain Eukaryota; kingdom Metazoa; phylum Chordata; class Mammalia; order Rodentia; family Cricetidae; genus Microtus; species Microtus ochrogaster. The sequence continues at coordinate 33,586,325 of NC_022022.1, read as the reverse complement.
GTATGTATGATGTTGGCTTTCTATGCTTCAATTAAAATCTACTTGGTATTTATTGTTACAAGAGTAAAAGATGATATTTGTATAACATATAATGTTGTATAAAAACAATGTTATGTATTAGGAGCTGTCAAATATTTAAACAGTGAACTGGAAGTCCATAGTACACTTATCAGAAATATTTTTAGATAGATAACATTAGAAAAAAGAGTTTTAATAATAAATGTTTATAGAAATTTAAATTAAAAGCAGTATTTGAGTATTAGCTTATATAATACTTAAAATGTATAAAATTTTTTGTTATATTGCTTCATAATAATAAATAAATCTAAGTAAACATAGTTACTTCATAAACATTTAATTTCACTGAGGTCACAAATCTTTTCTTTTTGGTGGGAGTGGTAAAACAGAGTCTCACACTGTAGCCAAGGCTGGTCAGAAACTCATTACCTGGGTAAGGCTGGCATCAAACTTCCAGTAATCCTGACTCAGGCCCTGAGGGCTGGGATCACAGGCATGTGTGATCACATGGAGTTGATAGGTTGTGAACCTTGAAGTGCTATTTGGGAATATACATATATATGTATGTATGTATGTATGTATGTATGTATACATGGATACAAATTTAGGTGAGCATGGAATTAAGGTTGGATATTGGAAGATTTTGGGAAGAATGAATGTAATCAAATTATAATGTATGAATTAATAAAATATTTTAAAATTAAAAGTATATTGATAGTAAAGACAGAATACTAACTATACTAACTTTGTCAACATTAACCAAGAAAAGAAAACTGTAAAAAATAAATATATCTACTTATAGTTATCTTCAAAAATATCCAGGGCTATAAACATATAAACAAAACAAAACATTAGAGATACAAGTAAAAATTACAGGCAAGTTGTTATTTGAGAAGCCTGCTCCAGTGATGCACTTCTCGGTCACTGGTGAAGAAGTGACGAGTTTTTCCAAGTAGATCATGGAGAGCCACAGGTGTACTAAGATGGGGCAGTTCTCAGGAACACTACGGAAGATCTCCGATTAGTGTACTGCTGAAGCTGTACGTAAATCTCACATACAGTCAACAGATTCTGTGTGCCTCTCTGCTCTATATCTTTATTTCAAACTCAGTTTTAATTTCCTCTCAGACATAGTTTCCTCCTTTCTGGTTTGGAAAGCACAATACTGATTTCCACGACTGAAAGGAATGTGTTTTCAATCATGCACTTATTTGATTTGACGAGAAAACTGCAGCTGACGCTATTTCTAACCATGACATTGAAATAGCTGCATTACCATTGTAAGATGCACTGCAGTATTTAAAAGCCATCTTATAAATAAAAATGTTCACATGACATCAGAAACTTAGGACTTGAAAGAAAGGCACTCTGTGATGAGCACAATCTTTAAGCCAAATGCCCTTTCAATATCACTGATCCAAAAGCAACAAAGTAAACTGAAATTATTATACCATTATTTTATCATTTAACACATTGTAGAAAGCGAATCAATTTCTGCCATTCACATGTCACAATATGCAAAAATAATTAAACCATACATTTGACACTAGAATTCTGACATTGAAAATTAAGCATGACAAATCCATATTTCCGTGGATAATTATTTAAATTTATGTAGTTGACAAAAGAATTAAAATAATGCATTTGTCTTAAGGGTGGAGGATTTCAAATCAGATGTAGCTCAGTGGACTCTAGGCCCTGTGTCTGAAATGTGGGTGTCATAATATGAAATTGCCTTTCAGTTCTTGAGGATCCCATCCCTAAAGACACATCTATAATATAGCTCCTGCACCTAGGACTCAGTGGTCACTGTAGAAGAGGGCATAGAGATTGTGAAAACCAGAAGATCCGTGAGTTTGCTGTAAGACTGTCTTTGAAGGAATGTCAGAAGCCACACCAAAAAGTCTCACCAGTATGGATGCATAAACATGAGAGGACCAAGAACACCAACAGACATTCTAACACGGTTGGGGAAGCTATCCCAAGATGACCGCCTAATGCACAAATGTACCCTGCTTAGGCTGTAGAACGTTACCTGTATGTTGGGCAGCCGACTGGTGTGCTCCTCTCCGGGAACACCTCCTCTCCCACTCTTAGCCGACTGGTGTGCTCCTCTCCGGGACACCTCCTCTCCCACTCCTAGCCGATTGGTGTGCTCCTCTCCGGGACACCTCCTCTCCCACTCTTAGCTTCCCTCTGCTGCCTGCAGCTCTTTGTGTACTTTACGTTCCTTGCGTAGTTCTTGAGGCCTAATGGGCCTTTCTCCCCATCGAGTTTGGTCTGTCCTTGTTCATCTTACTTTGAGTGACCTCTGTGTCACTTTGAGTTTGAGTACATTTGGCACCAAATCCTATTTTATGAGCTCTTGAGTACAGGACTTTTCCTCCACTACTGTAAATGTAATCTGAAATTCTCCCTCGTGCTTCCCTTTCTCCACGCCTACAGGCCAGTGGCCTATTACCACTCCTCTTGCTCACCACTCCTCTCCCTCAGAACAGACCAACGTTCGGCAACACATCCCTAGCAAACACAGCATCCTGTTAGAAAACCACTCACAGCAAGCACACCACAAAGGCATGTGGCTGACAATGAAGATGCATCAGTTAAGGGATGGGATGTGAAGTAGGATGCTGGATACCATCCTACATCTTCCTGATCCCCTTAGAATTACATTTAAATAGATACAATTTCTACCCTAAAGGAAAAGTGGCTTTCTTACAAAAATAAAGCATCAAAGTACTGACTTCACTTAGTAAGGAACCTAGTGTTTTCCTACCTTTCATCTAACATATACTTTATTAGCATTTTACCTGTACTTTTTTTTTTTTTTTTTTTTTTGGTTTTTCGAGACAGGGTCTCTTTCCCTACACGACGCTTTTCCCCGCAGCTATTTTCATCTGTTACTTTT
>NC_022022.1:33572807-33583299 GCF_000317375.1 Microtus ochrogaster | reverse complement strand
CCAGGCTGATCTCAAACTCACAGAGATCCGCCTGCCTCTGCCTCCCGAGTGCTGGGATTAAAGGCGTGCGCCACCATCGCACGTCTTCACCTGTATTTTAATAAATAAAGCTTGCCTGAAGATGAGAAAAGTAAAGCAGTCACATTGGCCAATCTTACAGACCAGGCAGCAATGACACACACTCTTAATCCCAGTAACCATACTACTTTGCCATAGAAACCAGACAGTAGAGGTGCACGCCCTTGATCCCAGAACTAGAGAGGATCATACAATGGGAGGAGACAGCTCTCAGTCTCGGTCTCATTCTGAGGGTTCCTGAAAGCAGGATCTCCATTTTCAGACTCAGTTAAAAGTAAGAGCCAGGGGCTGATTGCTTTGCATTTCTGATCTTCATGTTGAACCCCAATATCTGTCTCTGAATTTTTATTAATCATGCTTCAATGTATGGGGCACATCTTTTAATCTCAAATCACATCAATGTACCAGAGCTCCATGGAGGAGAGAAATTAAAAGAGGAAAAAAGGAGGAAGGAGAAAGGAGGAGGAGAGGAAGAAGACAAGAGGAGGAAGAAGCAGTTCAAAATGCAGCCCTTGCAGCTGTCTGTCTCCACATTTTGGACTCTTTCCGTGTGTCCCACACAATGGTGGCCAGACACAAACCACAGCTGTAACTGCTAGCTAACAGTCAAAGTTGCACAGACGCTTTTCCAAAGAAAATTCTATCCTCACTAGGAAAAACTGAACTGTCATCAGTATGTTTTGCCTACCATATTTCAATAGATCGATTCAAAACTAAAAAAAAAGATATATAGTTTTAACAGAGAATATTAAGAGGTTATTGAGAATAATTAAAACACATAAAATTAAGTAAACAGGATTCTTGGTGAATATCACTCCAACAAATGAATTTATTGAGAAATGAATTAAAAGAAGATAAGACAAAATAAAGGCAAATGCACACTTATTCACCTACTATTTACAGGAACAAATAAGAGATACAATATCACCTTCATGAGACTCACTTTCTAGTATACACAATGGCTCTAAAATGTCACCTAGAATACTAGTCACAGAATAAAGTGTCTCACAATATTTTTATTACCTACAATGAAGCAAAATTCGTCTTCAAAATCTTACTACAATGCTTCTTAATAAAGGAAAAGCCATTTAAATTGATAATATATAGTAAAGGAATCAGTATTGTAATTTTAAATAAAACAAAATATCACTGATGATTTTGATGCTTGGAATATTGTTTTCATTATTCATTTTGATAAAAAGACAATCAAAGATTTTCACTTTATAAATGTGTGTATGTATATAGATTCATAAATATATAAATGTGTTTGTATATTTATATGTAAAACTTAAAACAAACCTTATTTTCAATTAACCCTATAAAATAGCTAATACTATTAATATTATTCCATCATACAAATGAGAAAACTGAATTACAAGGTATTGAGCAATAACCTGTCAATGGTCACATGACCCTTCTGTGCAAGGCTGAGATTCAATTCTGGGAGACCATCCTGAACTCAGCATTCTCGGCCAGCTCATTAGGCTTCTCTGTATGCATTATTCCATTTCGCTAACTGTATTCTCATTTATCTTAGTTTTGATACTATTAAATTTCCTTTAATCTCAGCAACTGTAACGTGACTATTCTCTAAACAAAATCCTAAAGGGAGATGAATGAATTAGGGGAATGAAGAAAACTCAGTTCTATTTGGCAAGAACTGTCAAATGTTTGTAGGAAGTGGCATGTAATAATTCTGAAGTGATAAGTAGGGTTCCCATAGGAAATGTAGCCTATAGAGAAAATGAGCAATTTTTAAAGTATTGGAGCCATTAATATCTACCACTTTAATAAAATTAAATAGATCAATCAAGCACAGAACATTCCTGGAATACCTCCACGAGATAAATTCCCTTTATTATATCTGTTGCTGGTTTTTCAGTGTAACGGGACTCGCAGAAGCAACACTGATGCTGAACAGCACTGCAGTGAAAGACAAGAGCCCTACAGTTGCTCCCTTCTTTCTAATGTTAGGAACAATGAGAGAAAAATAATCTATGCTGAATACCTCACCATTCTGTTTTAAACACTGAAGAAAAACCTAAGTACGAAATACATACAAAGTTGGATTACAATGATGCGCCACTGCATCGTACCAGCAGATCTTGGCAAATAAAGGTAAGACCAGTACTGAGGTACTTCACACTGGTAATCCAAGAATAACACTTCACATGTGATAAGATGCTCTTATTTAGAGGAAACTGATGAATCTTCACCTTATAACTTGTACTGGCAACAGCCTACATAAGCTTATTTTCACTGTCAATTTCTACCCAGAAAGATAAAGCAATAATCCTCTGTATTGGCTGAAACTTAAAGGTCTCATTTAAACACACTCTAAAGAAAACTGACACAAGGATAATTTAATTACGCTCCCAAACAGACTAAAATTGAGGGGAAAATGACAAATCCTGTCATAGGCTCCCTATGCAGATTCCACGCTGTAAGAAAACAGTGTACTTTTCTGGAGCCACCCATTTTGCATAACCAGATATCGTTCGCCCAGGAAATGAGGGAAAGAATTGTAATGCCAATGAAAAAAATTGTTTCTTCCCTTCTTCTTTATAGAATATCTGGTGCTTTGCAACCAAATGTACAGAATGCTATATAATCATAACCTTTGTTAGGACTATCTTTGGTCAAATACTTTTTATTATATAAGAGTAAATGCTTTAGTGCCTAATATTTCATTAAGAAAAGTAAACTGATCTCTTGACATATACCCATATCCCATTACCAAACTGATCTTAACTGTGTGGGTAGGGGCACTAGACCCACACCACCATTTCCATGAGCCCCAAACCCACAAAGGTACAACTGTTCCATCTGCCTATCTGTGCACATTCCTGCATATCCCCTTAGGTTGGGAACTCCACCTCAGGTCGCTAATCCTAATCACCATTGTTGAGAGTTGTTACATGCCCTTATCCCTATGCAGCAAACTTAAAACCACCACAACTCTGTTCCAACCCATCCCTGCGACATGAACCCTGTCCTTTATGTAGGCAGACACCAGACTCGGCCACCAAGTACACCCATCTCCACAATGTAAGGACAAACCCTCTCCAGAGAGGGAGACTATATTCAGTACCAACAACTCCAGCCAACCTACAAACATGTATCCTATACTTGCCAGCTTGCTGAAGATGCATGTTTTTCCATTGTAAACTGACTTCTTCCTCAAACTGGATAGACCCATGTAGAAGAATGAAACTCAATTTTTATTTCTCACCCTGCATAAAACTCAACTCCAAATGAAGTAAGACTTTCAATATAAGACCTGATACCCTATATCTGATAGAAATACACTTAAACTCATTGATAAAATAATTAATTTCTGAAAAGATCAAAGATAATGAAAGCATTCAGGTCAACAAACTATAGATGGGACTTTGTAAAACTAAAGTTTCTATATAGCAAAGGATATTATTAATCAAGAAAATAGGCAGCCAACATTTTTGGGGAAAATATCTTTATCAGATATATATCTGACAGAGAGTTGTAATTTAAAATATGTGTGTGTGATATATGTGAACTCAAAATCTTAACATCCAGAACACAAACTACACAATTAAAAAGGGGTCATAGAATCAAGCAGACTTTTCAAAAGATGAAATACAAATGATAGAAATACTTTAAAACAATCCAACATCTTTAGATGTTGGGGAAGTAAAAATTGAAGCTTCTTTAAGATTTTTTTCTTGCCCAATTAGAGTGGCTACGGTCAAAAAAATCAAATATGAACAAATGTTGGCATGAATGTGATGAAAGAACATTTATTCATTGTTGGTGATGATACAAATTGGTGTATTCACTATAGAAATCATTATGGAGGCTCTTTAAAAAACCTAAAAGTAGATATACCATTTATATCCAGAGATCCACCTCTTTGATATCTATCCAAAGGACTCTGCATCTTACTCTAGAGATACCTGCTTATCCATGCTCATTACTGTTCCAATCCTGTAGTCAGGAAACAGAAACAGACTAGACATCTACCAACTGATGAATGAATAATAAAACCAGCATATTTATAATGAAATATTATTCAGCTGTTAAGAAAAATGTTCTTTTCAGGTATTTTTTTATTTTTATTTATTTATTTATTAAAGATCTCCGTCTCTTCCCCGCCACCGCCTCCCATTTCCCTTCCCCTCCCCCAATCAAGTCCCCCTCCCTCCTCAGCCCGAAGAGCAATCAGGGTTCCCTGCCCTGTGGGAAGTCCAAGGAACCCCCACCTCCATCCATTTCTAGTAAGGTGAGCACCCAAGCTGCCTAGGCTCCCACAAAGCCATTACGTGCAGTAGGATCAGAGACCCATTGCCATTGTTCTTGAGTTCTCAGTAGTCCCCATTGTCCGCTTTGTTCAGCGAGTCCGGCCTCATCCCAGGCCTTTTCAGGTAATTGGATGAAGTTGGAAACAACTATTCTGAGTAAGGTAACCCAGACCCAGATACACAAATCATGCATGTATTCTCTCATTTGTAGAGGTTAGCTTTGAATCTTCAGATATGTGTATTTAATTTGAAATACCCAATAGGGCCATGGAGAGGATCTTTCAAGAGAGGAGCAATTGAATGTACTAGTATAAAGGGTTAAAAGAGAATAATGGGTCAGGAGGGGTTAAACGGGAAAGGTAGCAGGAGGCAGAGTAAAGAAGAAAGTATAAAGAGTTGTACTAAACAACTTTCAAAACATAGAAACCTACTCCTCTAGAAACTTGTGTGTGTGTGTCTGTGTGTCTGTGTGTCTGTGTGTTAAATGAACTAAAGTGAAATTTCCCTATAAAGGTGAGCAATGCCCCTACAAGAGATCCAAAGTTAATAATAAAAAGCACGGTGCCAAGAACTGGCTTCTTCTTTTGGAGTTGTAGACTGCCAAACATAATAGCATATTGCAATTGCTCTTGGTTACCCTCCAGAATGTGACCATAAGACTCTATTTCTCAAGATATCACATGCTCAAGTCATAGACTTGGAGAAATCATGCTGATATGGACCTGTAAGCTTCATCCTTGGTGGTTATTTTCCATAATGCTGAGAAATCCTATTCAATCTACCAGAGGAGACAAGAAATCACCAATAACACCCAGCTATGAAACATGTGAGATACAGTAATGACTAGCCTGGGAAGACATGCACACTGGTGCAATAATAACATAAACATCATAGAGTAACCAACCAGTTCCTGGTTGGACTTAAGTCCCATTAAACAAGGTGAAACATATACCTGGCACCATTATCTGGCTCAGAACATATAGGGGAAACCTACTGTTATTGTTTTGCTAAAGGAACACAATATTAAACTAAATCCTAATGTTTTAACATTTCACCAATACATGTCTCAAGCCTCATCAGGTAAGGTTCTATTTGCAGTAGATGGAATTAACATGGTGACCCACACCTGGCCAAGGTGAGAAGAAAAGGAGACTGCAGAAATCTCAGTCCTAAAACAAACATATTTACCACACACTTTCCAGGCTCAAGGGCCATTGTAAAGAGAAAACAGATGAGTGTAAGAGTCATTACATATGGGCTGTGTATGACTACACAGAAACTGTCTTCTGCAAACAGAAGGGCAGCAGCACATATGCATTTAACATGTACAGCATGTGCAAAAGCTGTGCAAGCCCAATCCATAGCAAATCCCAGCATGGGCAGGGTTGTGCACACACTACCACCACTAGGTGAGGAGCTCTTGGTGATTGATAGGTTCTGTGAAGACAGACAGTTTCCTGAAAGACTATAACCTCTGGTAAGGTGACCACTGTCCAACAGACAATCACACATTCACAAATACTTGCACAGCACAAATTGGACTTGAAGGCTCTAACACAAAGTCAGATGGGTAGGATAGAGGAGGGGGAGGCAAAGGGGGAGAACTGGTATACAAGATGAAGATGATCAAAACACATTTACAGAAGTCTCAATAAATCTAATTTTAAAATATCTACTCAGTTGGTTAGCTCATAGTGAATTAACTGTTCGCCATTATTTCTGACGTAATGTCTCTCTTAGTCACCCTAAGATATTAAATAATTACCTAATAAATTTCTGCTTTTAGAAGTTATCAGCAAAAGATGAGGCATATATATTCTGGGGCCTATTTGTGTTTATAAAATTAAAATTTTAATCGCTTAAAATTAGATCAAAAAGAGTAGCTCTATAATTTGAATAATTTCCTATGCACCAGGAATTCCATTTTTACTAATGGACTATTTACCACTTTTTCTGATTTGAATTTTCTCAATTTGCTGTTAAATTGCCTCTGCCAAATATGTGTGATAATAAATTTCACTATTAGAGATTTAAATAATGATTTTCTTCTTTCTGTTCTAATGTTCCTACAGTGAACACTTAAAATTTTCAACTAATAGAATCATAACCAAAATGCATTGGTAATAAAGCTTGCATTCATCATCTCTCAAAATATCTTATCCAGATTTAAACAATTATACAAAGTGCTAATGAGCAAAATATGAAAAGGGGAAAGCAAAAGAAAGAAGGGTAGAAAGAGAGAGGGAAGGAGGGAAGGGAATTGTGCACATTGAAATAGAACGAATATAACATAACCTTGACCTTTGAAAGAATATAAACAAAAACTTTACCTACAACTTTTCCCAACTGAGACAATTATAGAATCAATACCCATTCTCTAAATGGTGTTGATTAGAGAAATTATAGAATAGCTAATATATAATATTTAATGAGTTCTTGCTAATTGTTCTTTGGACATAATTATTGAACCATATTTCCTTAGAATATAGAATAAGAATGGTTATATATTGTTTTACTGTATATATCTAATGTAATACACCTGTTTGTAATGAAAGCAAATACTATATAGCATACATATATATAATTACATATCATAATGCATATAGACTTTATAAAATACCCCCTCAGAAAGTCTAAAAGCCATGAGACTAAATATTAACAAACCTAGGTTTCAGTCCTAGCTCTCTCTTTCTGTCAAAAGCCAGTGACAGTTTGTACCTTACCCTTATGTTTGCACTCTTAAACACTTCTGAAAGAAAGGGGAGACTGGATCCTGTCTGCCTCAAGGACTCTACAGTTCTGTGCAATGTAATTTAAGAGATGACAAAAGCTTTTATGTCATTTATGTAAAATTCAGGAGTTGTCTCTCTTTTTCTTTCACTTTGATCAAAGATGACTAAAACTGATAAAAACAATTTGTCCAATTTGTCATCATGACAAGGCTTTCCATCAACTCTGACCTAGATGCGTATCGAATACAACTTCTGATTTAACAGTCCACCGGTTACATTTTAACCACTATAAAGGGTTCGTGAGCGAAACTTTTATTCTGGTTGATTCCACTTCAATAGTGACTATAACTTTCCTTCCAGTAATGAACAAAGCCTTAGCAAAACTATGCTCCCACATGTGAATTATTGTAATGTTTTCAGTGATATGATTAAAGGAATACACACAACCAATATTCTATCCATGTTTACTAGAAGGCTATTTTCCAAAGATAAATGATTATATTTTTTCTTAGCCTCCAATGGCTGAAATTTACTCTGAAGTCCAGAAAACAATAGAGATATCTCAGCAATGGTATTTATAATACTTGTCTTAATAAATAAAAAAGCATACATAGGAAGTATAAAGAAATTGTGATCTTTATTATGCCATTTCTTGAAATCTGTTTCAAAAACTAATAAAGCAAAAAGGCAACATTACAATGAAGAATAATGCCATGAAATGCAGAAAAAGACTTCTGTGAATTGCATCTGTACATTGTGACTAAATTTATTTTAATTTAATCTTTCTGTAATTCATCAAAAGGAAATTCAGCTATAAAAATGTTCTTTAAAGAAATTTGAGTGAATCTGAGTTTTCTTATCACAGGTAAAGGAAACATTTGCATGAGCGAAAGCAGAGGCAGCAGAAAGTTCTTAGAACTGTTCCAGCTTGCCTGGATAACCAAAACCCAGACACACCACAGCCGTCCCAGACACGCCTTTTCAGAAAAGTATAACTGTGATATTTTTTTCCAGAAGAGATTGTTTCATTAGTGGAAATTAGATTAGATCTGGCATGACTATTCTAAAGTGCCAGTTATGAAGAGGCACACAGTACTCTGAGCAGATAGCACTGGGAGAACAGTACCGCATTCTCAGAAACGTGACGAATCGGAGCACTGTGCACTAAGGAAGCATCCATGTCTTTCGGAGGATTTCACCTTAAAGTGTTACACCACAGGTTACTCTTATCGTCATGAAGAGAATGAGTGTTGAGTCAGTAGTAAAAGCAGGTTTTCTTATGAATGTTCAATGTCAAATTATACTACAATTTATGCTAACCTATAATTTCTATGGATTTTCATGCATTCAAATGGATGAATGGCTTTCTCTGAGAAGTTCTTTCATAAATATAGCTGAAGATTCAAGGACTGGTAGAAATTTAGGTTATCTAATTTTAAATTTACAAATCAATGTTAATAATTTAAATATAGTTAAACATATTATTTCACACATTAAATTTACATGTCATATTCAATGTATACATTACATCTGCCAAAAGCATCCCTGATTGCTTTTTATCCAAACCTGTTCCTCTCTATATGTACACACCTGTCAATCTTAAAAAGATCCTGCAGGGGCTCAGTTGCCAAATACATTTCATTTTAACAAAATTACCTTTTCTGACACATGGACATGGTATAGATATTTCCTTTATTTATACAGAAGTAGTGTCTTCTGAGCTTTTAATACATGTTTTGCATGTCTGTTCCCGGTGTGTTGTGTATGTGTGTCTGTGTGCACATATATGAGCTTGTTCAAAGTGGATATCAGAGCCGTCATCAGTCATTCTCCGCCTATTCTCTAATGTGGGTTTCTTAACTGAACCCAGAGCTTGTCACTGTGATTAGTCTCTCTTGCCAACTTGCTCTAAGGATCCCTTCTGTCTGCTTTTAAGCTCTGAAATAACAGACAGGCCGCAACCCACTAACATGTAGTTCTTGAAACTAGCTTTGTTTCCTTACTATGCGTAGTTGTAATAGTATTGCATTTTCCTGGAAACTGAATACTATAATCTTATGGCTGAAAACAATCCATTGTGGGTATATGCCACATTTTCCTCATGCATGCCTCTGTAGACAGCTAGGTTGGGACCATACTTAGGACAGTGAAGTAAAAGTCTCTCTGTGGTGTGCTCACTTTGAGTCCTTTGGACACGTATTGCTTTATTAGGATGGCCTCCTAATTTTAAATTTATTAGGATGGCCAATAAAGCAATTATTTAAAGCAATCAATCAGCAACTCGGATTTTGTAATATTCTAAATACAGCAGTTTCTCAGACTCCACCAGACTTTCTCGGTTCTCTGAGCCATCCTTCACTCACACTTCCAGAAACCCTGACAAGCAGCGCAGACATTTGAAGGTGTGTTTTCATTATTTGTTACTGACACAGGTTCACTTCAATTTATATTTAATAAAACCTTATGGCTGTGGTATGAGAACTGTTCAGAAAAGGTACAATGGGATGGAAAACTGTCTTTCTGAACTTTTCTCACACTAAGAAAAGAAAAATTATTGTATAGTTCAAACAGATAGAAATTGTTACAATGTCTGAAAAAATGTACCCTGCAATGAATTTAATTTAATCTTTATAAAATAACTTGAGTGGAAAACATAGTTCAGAAGGCCATGATGAACAATGAATTTTATTTATACTAAAATAAAATGGCTAAGAGAAGAACTATAATCTCTACCTCATACACTGTACTGATGTTTGATTTTATGTAACACCATTTTTTCTGCCAAGCACTGAATGCAATTTTAAAATTGTCAAAGTTTAAAATGGTTTAGAATACAAATAATCTCTGTTAAATTTAGGTTTTATCACAATAAGATCTCAAACTTTATGCTTCCAATTTTTCAAAAAATATTTTTTCTTGTTATATTCTATTTAAAACAACAAAGATTAGGCAGACTTCAACACTTGTTGACCAAGATAATTAATCATATAACAGAAGTATTGTAAAGTCATGTAGATAAAAATCATATTAAAAAGCTTCATTTGCAGTGAATCTCAATATAGAGAAGCCCAGATTTTTCCTGTATATATACACATATATACTTACATTCTTTAAGTAAACTTATAATTTGTAATTTTTATGAATTTGCCTATACATCAAATTTACAAATTAATCAATACTTATCCTTAAAAGTAAAATAATTCCCATTATAGATACTCATACAAAGAGAATTACTTTGAAAATCAGGGTATTATAGAGATAGATGATGAAAGGTGATCAATAGATAGATGGATAGATGATTAATTGATATATAGATGATGATGATGATGATGAAGATAGATAGATAGATAGATAGATAGATAGATAGATAGATAGATAGATGATAGATAGATAGATAGATAGATA
>NC_022022.1:33571076-33572707 GCF_000317375.1 Microtus ochrogaster | reverse complement strand
TAGATAGATAGATAGATAGATAGATAGATAGATAGATGATAGATAGATAGATAGATAGATAGATAGATAGATAGATAGATAGATAGGATACAAATGTCATGTAATACATCTCTATATCATAAGAATCAACTAGAGAACACATTGCAGCAGGAATACACAGCCTCCAGTTCTCTTACAGTACTTGGGGAACAGGCAGGTTATTACAAATTTGCAAGTATCTCCTAAACCACAGAAACAGTTATTTCAGTGGCTGTCAATTTTAAGGTACAAGTTCTAAAAATTAAAAATTTTATTACACATATGTATATAAAGAATATATTTTTAAATTTTGGATAGCTACTTATAAAAGCAAAGCAAAAAGTGCATAAAAGACTAGCATGCATGAAAAAACTGATAGGCTAAGTAAGAATAGGCAAGATTGATAAGGAAACCCTGAGTCTAGGACGAGTATGAGCCACAGACCTAAAGGGGTTCTGAAACTCCTTATCTGAGCAGAGCACTTAGGCCTCTTCTGTCCTTCTCCTGAGAAGAGCGCTGTCCTGGAGTGGGTATCTCTCCAGATTCATCTAACCCTTCAATCTATCTGTTTCAGCCCTCCCAGCTTCCCACTCACACTCGACCTAGCCAGTCCTTATAGTGCATGCCCTTGTTGGCAGTCTCCATTCCCAAAGCTTCTCACCACATTCAGAAATCATTTCCCCAGTGTGATGATCACTGTCTCTACCTAGCCAGTCCTTCCTGTATCGCCACGAGGTTGTGGCTTACCTACGGTAAGTTTCTAGTGTCTTTCTCCTTTGGCAGCTACATGACATTTGCCTGACTCCACCTTCTTTCACCTCTACCTTTGCTTGGATTTCCTGCTTTGCTATATTCTGCTGTACCATAGGCCATAACAGCTTCTTTATTAACCAAAGGTAATAAAACCTATTCGTAGAGTACAGAGGGGATTCCCACATCACATACATACACACATAAACAAGACAGTGAATGAATGAATAAATAAATGTGATATAACATATTAGAGATATTGCCTATAAAGAACAATAATAGAGCAGTAATAAAATAATCTAATAAGTAGTCAAAAATATGAAGAATTGGTTTACAAGAAAATATTAAATTAGAGAGCATACAGAAGATTAAACTTTTAGTTAGCCATAAGGAAAATGCACATGACAAGCTGAAGGAAATGCTTCTAAGTCAGATGGGACAAATGAAAGTGACTGACAATTCTGTACTTTGGAAAATCTTGGAGCAAATGCAAGTCTCATATATTGCTGGAGGAAATTAAATCACTAGATTCATTTAAGAAAACCATTAGACAAGATCTGTTAAATAAAATATCCACAAACCATACAACTCAGAAATTTCATTCCCAGGAATATAATTAAAGGAAATGTATTATAATTATATGTATCAAGAATACATATATATATACTTATCGATCATATGTATCATGAAATATATATACTTATTGCTTATATGTATGTGTATATGCCTACCTACATACATACATATATATATAAATGAATGGATATATATATATATAAGCCTATATATGAATGCTCACCACAAATGTAGCAAGCACCAAGAAAGCATACCAAATTTCTATCTGCCGTAAAATAAAGAAAGAA
>NC_022022.1:33569268-33570976 GCF_000317375.1 Microtus ochrogaster | reverse complement strand
ATATATATATATATATATATATATATATATATATATATATATATGAATGCTCACCACAACACTGAGCAGCACCAAGAAAGCAAACCAAATTTCTATCTGCCGTAAAATAAAGAAAGAACATGTAATACATATTCTACTTAGGGTGGACTAAATATTGTTTATTGTTGTTTCCTGAAACAACATGGATTACAGACTGCAGATTTCAAGCTTCAGAGAAAGAAACCAGACAGAGAATAATACATACTTTGGTATTCACCTCATACATGAATTAAAAACAGCCAAAGAAAATCAGTGGTGCAAAAGATAAAACAGTGGGAGCAAATTAGTGAGAGGCTGGAACTGGGGGTCATGGTGTGATGCTCCCTCATCTTCAAAGTGGTTACACAGGTGCTTCACAGAAAAAAATGCATTGGGAGATACAGTGAAAAATCATTACTTCTTTGTGCATAATGCAAAATTTTGGTGTGTGGTATGTTTTCTGTGTATGTCTATCATACACAAATGAGGGTGTGGGTGAGTACACACATGTGCACACCTTGGGAGGCCAGAACAGAACTTGAGGTGCCTTCCTCTATTGCTCAGATCTCTCACTGAACTGGAAGCTTTGGCTCGACTGGCTGCCCTGGGAACTCATGGGAACGAGTCTAGGCTCCAGTGCTGGAATTACAGAACACATACAGCCATTCACAGCCTGAAATGTTTATTTTAAAATATTGATGGTTTTAAGGTTATGCATTATCATTAAAAAAAAGTAAAGACAGAGAGATGTCTAGTAATATAAATTACAATTCCTATTAATTGCTTTATAACAAATTTACAATAAAATATTACATATAAAATATGATTCCTAAAATGCTACCATTTGGTAAGACAGATAAACTGAACCTAAATTAGGAAAATTTAGCTTTATGTGTGGAAAGAACACTTTTAAAATACACTTTCAGTCTAAATATGTCTTAGAATTCTACATCTCATTACACTTCCCCTAAATGCACATCTTTCTTAATAAAGAATAAGCTGCCCTCCTAATCTCAGGCCCGGGTGATGAAAACTTCTAACACGGTGACATTTTAAGTTATAGGATACTTTAATGCATTCAGGTAACCAATGCTGACTCTACAAAGTATCTACCAAAATCAATTTTTATCACTCAAATCTATTGCAATTAGAGAGCAATGCCAAGACACTGACACACTAATGGGTTTCAAAATATTTCAGAAAGAAGAAGGAAATCGCAACATGTTTTAATTGAAATGCAGCTGTGATAAGGATGACAAAGTGGACGATCTGAGCCTTGCACATGGCCAGCATGTCAACCAACACTCTGCCTCCTTACAAGCGCCAGCATAGAGTCTGGCTGCATTTTATATTTCAGTTGTCTTACACTAAATTAATTCTTAAATTTTACTTTATCTTTTAATAGAACAGAAATTGTTTGACTGTTCCAAGTATCTGATTTTTAATTTCGTTTTAGAACAAGAGTATAGCACTTCCAAAAAGGAGCCATTCTACAGAATTGGACTTGATTGAAAGGAATGTCATACCTGACTGAAACAGTCACTGGTATGTTCTACCTCAACAGTAAATTACATGAAAATGATGAAACTTGAATTAGAAACCAGTTTTCTCCAGCCTGGGACGGGGAGCTCAGAGGTTCCTTGGCCCCCCAGCCTTCTTGGGCAGAACCCTCCCCACTTCGGCCCCACCG
>NC_022022.1:33540421-33562998 GCF_000317375.1 Microtus ochrogaster | reverse complement strand
ATAAAAGAAACCAGTTTTCTAATTCCTGGACTGTTAAGTGAACAGGGCAAAGATGGTCACCTCCCACTGGAAAAGCTGCAAGGACTAAGTACAAGTAGAAGCAGGTCAAGGACGTCAAGCTCCTCGGTTCTGTCCTTCCCTCTCTCCTTGACCACTTGTCATTTCAGGAGATATTGGTATTTTCAGTGTCCTAATTTCTATCATTATGCTTCTGTCTTACTCAATAAGTTGGGTTACAGTTGAAAATATGCTGCTGCTATTACTCCAGTAACTGCACATAAGGAAAAATATTTTTAGTTGAAGGGGAGGGTTCCTGCAATGGAATTCCATAGGGATGCTTCCCCACTGTACTTGGCCCAAGTTCTCTGTGAGAGCACACTCCTCTCACAGATTTCTGCAAAACGGAAAATTACCAGGCCAGCCAGGGAAGCAGAAACACATTCTAACTGGAATTCTCAGGGGCTATGCCTGACAAGGTCTCAGAAGTGCCCCCTACCAGGCAACACACAGCCACCATACTCTCCTAAGAACTAGAGAGGACAACAGAAAACAAGAAACAAAACATCCACCCAACAAAGATAAGACTAGATATTAGTAGCTAGAATTACAATCATCCCAGATTCACGTGCCTAGACACCAGTGCAAAAACACATCAATATCAGGAGAATATGTCTCCTTTAGAGCCTACCAATCCTACCACAACAGGCTCTGTGAATTGCAATATAGCTGAAGCACAAGAAAAAGTCCTTTAAATATCTTTTATGAATATGATAGAGGTCCTTAAAGAGGATATGAAAAAATTTGTTAATAAATCTAGGAAAACACAAACAGTAGAAGGAAATAAAAAGAATTCAAGGCATGAGCCTGGAAATAGAATCAATAAGAAAACCCAACTGAAGGAAAGCTGACTACCCTCACCAACAGAATACAAGAGATGAAAGAAAAAGTGTCAGTCATTGAAGACAATATAGAAGAAATGGATAACTCTAAAATGAAAATGTTAAATCTAAAAAACTCCTGGCACAAACCACACCCAGGAAATCCTGGGCACCATGAAAAGACCAAGTCTACAATTAATAGTAAAAGAAAGAAGAAAAGAAATCAGGTAAAAGGCACAGAAAACATTTTCAGTAAAATCATAGAAGAAAATTACCCTAAAATAAAGAAGGCATTGCCTATTAAAGTACAAAAAAGAATACAGAGCGTCAAATAGACTGAAAAAGAAATGAAAATCCCCTTACCACATAATCATCAAAATATTAAATTACAGAACAAAAACTATACTTAAAGCTTCAAAGGAAAAAGACCAAGCAACACATAAAGGCAGACCTATTAGAACAACCTCTGACTTTTAATTGAGGACTCTAAAAGGCAGAAGTGCCTAGATGGATGTGCTATAGGCTGCAAGAAACAATGTCAGCCCAGACTACTATACCCAGCAAAACTTGCAATCACATTAGAAGGAGATTCTGTTGCATCTAAGAAACACACCTTAACATCTTTTAAGGATAATGTTAGGATGGTAACAACAAAGAAAACCACATGTTTATTTTCACATGGTATATTAGACTTTGCCTCACTATAGCAAATCTCTAAGAAAATAAGATAAAGGACAAGATTTGTTTTGGCTCAGAATCTGAGTTCATGCTGGTTCCATTTTGTTTTAAGTCTGTAGTGAGGCTGAAAGTCATTGAAGGCAGCATGTGCCAGAGCTAACCCCTTACCTATTGTTAGAAGAAGAAGGTCACTGGGGTATGTCTTACTCAGGTCCCTCCATCTTGGCCCAAAGTTCCACTGAGCTATCAGTTCCAAAATATCTGTTCAAATTCTGAATCTACCAATGCATTATGTCCCTGAAAAAGGCAAAAATCCTTATGATCCAGTCACAGCCAAATGCCCCCAGACACAGTCTGCTTGAGGAAAACTATACCCAAACAATCACGTGAGATTCTAGTTCAAAGAGGTAGGAGTAAAGGTGTGGGAGATCTATTTCACACTAGTATTCAGGACTGTGGTCATCATTAATTCTGCAATCATCTCCAAGAGACTTTCTTCTTGGCTATGGGTATAAATATTCACCTAATAGACAGAAAAGAGAATGAAAGAGAAATGAAAATAGATAATCAACTTAAAAGTTGCATTATTTCTTTTTTGAAGAAGGTGGGTTCGAGATAGGGTTTCTCTGCGTAGCTTTGGAGCCTGTCCTGGAGCTCTCTCTGTAGAGCAAGCTGGCCTCAAACTCAGAGATCCACCTGCCTCTGCCTTCCAAGTGCTGGGATTAAAGGTATGTGCCACCACTGCCTGGCAAAAGTTACATTATTTCTGTGCAATATTATGGATAAGAATGAATCATGATGCCCTATCTAAACAAAAAAAAACTTAAAAGTTCTGTGTCTGGTTTGGGGGCAACCAACGTCCTACAGACAACTCCACACTCTAACAGTGAGGTACTGGTTGTGTGACAGCAATCCTGACAGTAGCCATAATAATTCACTTATAATCAGACACTCACAGGCTTTAATTTTGCACTCTGTATATGTGTAAAACACACAATTGCCTGGCAATCCTTGTCATAATATAGGGACACTTTTACAGCAACTTCTCTCTGTAATATGATATTGCTAAAATTCACATACTTTCAGTGGTTTTATTGAATTCAATAGCGTCTGCTGTGATGACATCTGTTTCCCTACAACTTCCGATTTCCAAATACTTCCATGAAAAAAAATGGCTATTTGTGGGGACTATCCACTTGTAAAGACAAAAGGAACCTAAGGAAATAAATAACCAGGTACTAGCAAGTACTACAAAAGAACACTACCCTAAAGCCTTCATGAGGTATACCGTCACGTAAAGAACTTCAAGTACCAATTCCCATTAAAGGATAAGGAAAACAGATCATCTGAATACATACTTGCATATTTATCTAATATTCTCCATATATCAGGCTCTGGGGTACAAGAAAAAACAGACTTAGCCCCTGCCTGCAAGAAGCCCTCAATGCCTGACATAGCACACTACTCAATAATCGTCTGTTGAATTGATGAATTCTTAATAAGGCATAACAGAAAGCCAACATGTACCTCATGAAAATATAGTAAGAAATCTCGTGATTTGATTATTATGCCATTACTCCACATTTAATAAAATGTTCCCGGAAGCTATTTTTATTAAAATTATCACATAAAAGAGAAAGTGTTTTATTGCATTATAAAATACAAATACTATGCAGTCAATACTAACTACACTCAGGAGAGAGAGAGAGAGAGAGAGAGAGAGAGAGAGAGAGAGAGAGAACATTTAGAAGAGGTCATAAATTTCAAAGGAGGTAGGAGAGAAGATGTTGTGGAATAATCTTCTTGTACACTGCAAAGAAATGTCACTTTGGTTGGTTTAATAAAGAGACGACTGGCCCATAGCTTGACAGGATTTCTAGGCACAGAGAATGCTATGATGAAGATGGGCAAAGATGCAATGAGACACTAAGGAAACAGGAGATGCAGGAGGAGAAGGAAACAAGTCATCCACAGGGCAGCACCTAACTTAATAGAGAAGAGTTCATTTAAGTTGTAAGAGCTAGTTAGAAACAAGCCTAAGCTACCTACTGAGTTTTCATAATTAATAAAAGTCTCCACATGATTTGTGATTCGGGAGCTGGCTGTTGGGACAAAAATGTCTAGCTACAGGAGGACATGAGAAGAATTGGAGAAGGAGAGGAAGGGGCAAAAATAAAGTAAATATAGTATTCTCATATATAAAATTCTCAAAATAAATTAATAAATAAAAAATTACTTAAAAACAAGTATTTATTCATTTGTTGCCTTCTAAAACGGCATTTTTTTTAACCAACCTACACAAGTAAAAGCTTTTTGTTTTGTTTTGTTTTTCAAGACAGGGTTTCTCTAAAAGTAAAAGCTTTAAGCACATTATTCATTAAAAATTTGAAGATACAGGGTAATTCACTGCAGAGAGAAAAAATAAACCCTAAACCATGCTTTGTGCACAGTCACTCTTAGTTCTTCATGGACACTGGCTCTTCCAATGACCCTAGGTTCAACTTAACCCAGTTTGTTATTCAAAATCCTTACTTGCAAGACTTTTATTCTCTTTTGGATATTTTATGTCAGGTTGTAAACAGATTTAGGACGATTCTTTAATGTTTTCCTTTAGTTTACAGACATTTATTATAAGTTATATATTTGTTCCATGCATATTTCTAAATTTGTGGATTCAAAAGCAATTTTAGTTTTAAAAGGTTGCTCCTAATTATTCTCTATAATAAACTCAAATAAATACTCTGACTAAGTCTGGCTATTGTGATTTCCAGTTCACTGCAATATCAGTTGACTTAATTTTGCCAGTTTAAATTTTTAATTGAAAGATATACAACAAACACGTGTCTAGTCTATGTTGATCCTTTTCTATTGTGTTATCTACATGACCATCTGAAAGATGCAAATGCCTGGGAGTTTCCCCTTTTGCTTCTGATAAATATAGTCTCCTGAGATTACTTACAATCTCAAAGATTTAACCATATCCATTAATTATTCCTTCTTTTTATCCAACCCAGACAACTCCCTTAGCTTTGTATGAGCTTCATATATACAAAAACTACTTCAATGACAAATCAAGGGACTATAGAGAGAGCTTAGCAGTCAAAAGCACATACTGCTCCTACCAAAGACCTGAGTTCCATTTCCAGCACCAACATTGGGCGGCCTACAACTCCTTGAAACACTGGCTCCATGGGGATCCAATGCATATACTCATACACACATATGTAGTTAAAATAAATTCCTCTTCTAAAGTCCCAGAATTTCACATTTAATATATTTTTTCATTGTTAGACACTCTTTTTTGAGTATCTTCTCCATCATTTACCTCCTTTCCTGTCCTTCCTCTTACACCATCCCCATTCCTCTCTCCCAATGGCTCATTTGTTCCTTCTCAGGTTCATTAATGTAGTGTGATTATGTCATGTCATGAAAATATCCCATTCTGCTAGGCATTTTTTACTGTGGTTATTATGAAGGTGGTTTTTATGCTGTATGATTTAACTAAAACAATGATTTTATGCAATATTAGTGTTAACTTAAATAGAATTTTGATGATTTTAGGGTTTTTAATAAATATAATAATGGATTTGGATAGAGGTTAGTTTAGTGGGAAAAATAATACAGGCAAAGGCAGGATATGGTGTTGCCCTGCTTTACAGGGGATAGGAAATAAGAACAAGGAAGTGTCACCCAACTAGGACTTATGAGTAACCTTGAGGAGCCGTACTGACTGTGGCTTAGGTTACTGATTTAGGAAAACAACTGTGTCCCAGAAGTTCTTCTAGTCCTACGCTGAGAAATGTGTCCATGGGTTTTGTTGTGCATCGTAGCTGAAACAAAACTTTAAATAATGACTTAAGGTCAGATTTAAATGTTTTTCTTAATGGCATTGAGGTACAAAATCTTGGGGAACAATTTAAAGTTTGGAAAGACACACTTTTAATAGTTGTGCAAGGGACTTGAGGTCAGGGAACAGGAACAATGACTGCCTGGCTGTCGCTGGCTGGTGTACTTCCCTTGCTAGGATGGATTGGTAATCAAAGATGATGATTAATTCCTGTACCCATTTCTGCCCTCAGCTTTCTGATATATTTTTAAAAAAGTTGGTAAGTGGGTATGCACCCTGAGGATTGAAAGTAAAGTTGACTTTTTTTCATATACAAAGTTTAAATTTATGATTCTTTTAAGGTTTGTATAAGATTATCTTCTAACATAATAATAAAGTGATTGATCCTTTCTTTGTAACCTTCCAGTAAAAGAACTGGTTGAGAAAAATACTTCACTTGCTTACACTCTGTTAATCTATAACAAGTTGCTTGGACATGAATGTATATGGGTTATTAGGAAAAGTTTGTCTTTCACCTGCATATATAAAATGTTTAATCATGTAAGAAAAAATGGGAGACAGGTTTTTTTTACTTATATTAATTGTAATCATTCACTTGAAAAATAGAATGTAACCACATGGTAATTTTTATATTGTTTGAAAGATTTTACTGGGTTTATAAGCTGTAAGGAAAAAATAAAGTTAGAAGAAAGACATCAAAGGAGACACAGAATGAATACATCTAAATAAAGGTAAGAAAAAAAGAGATAAAGAGAGAAATGATAGAAAGACACTGAAGGTGTGTGTGTGTGTCCCTTTTTCATCAACCCCAGAGAGTTAAGTTTTACTGGTCAGATAGAAAAATCAAATTGAGTGATGAGTTCACTGACTCCATGGCTCCTCCTCAATTTCTGAGCTGCAGAAGGTTGTTATTCACAGCATCAAAAAGTAATCATCAACCTCGCCTACCTACAAACACTACAAGCTGCAATCATGACAGGCTGGTAAGATATACCCGGCACTGGTGCAATAGTAGCAAAAATTTTATGGGAGCGCCAAGCACTTTTAATTTAATATAAGCCATAATCCATGGAATGAAACTCATACCTGACACTGTTAATGAAACAATGAGCCTGAGACTAGTTTGTGTGCCTTATAGGAAAGCTACTACTAATATTTTGCTAAATGAACATAGCAATCAAAATAAAATCTAATGACATATTGCCATATCCATTACACAACTCTCATCAGAAAAGCTTCTTCTAGCAGTAGACAGTAATTAACATAGAAACCTACAACTGAGCAATGTGCACAGAGACAGACTTTGGAACACTTAGCTAAAATGGGATGTCTATCATACTATCATACTCCTTTATTCAAGACTTGGAGATCTATGCTGGAGAAGAAGTGGAAAACTGGCTGGGTGGTGGTGGCACATGCCCTTTATCACAGCACTTGGGAGGCAGAGGCAGGCGGATCTCTGTGAGTCTGAAGTCAGCCTGGTCTACAAGAGCTAGTTCCAGGACAGGCTCCAACACTACAGAGCAACCCTGTCTTGAAATGACACACACACAAAAAAAAAAAAAAGGGAAAAACTTATAAGAGCCAGAGGTGGTAGATGATCCAAAGGAAGTAAGGTTTTCTAGACATAACTAGAAGGACTGATGTACGAACACAGAGACTGGGACAGCATGCACAAGCCCTCCACAGGGTCAAGCCGGACAAAATCCTAGTGTGAAGAAGGGCAAGTGAGCACAGATATCAACCTAACTGAAAACTATTTGAAATCAATAGCTTCTGGGAGAGTGATAATCAATTTTCTTCAGCGGCAGATGTGACCCGCGGGTTTCCAGGAAGTTGTCCTCAGGAGCTAGTGGCTGAGAAAAGGGATTGGTGGCAGTTGCAGACTGTGGGAGAAGGTCTGTGGGAGAGGTCTTTGCGGGGAGGCATGGAGGGAAAGAGGAAAGGAGGCTGCATCAGGTCTGGTACAGAGATGGGGATAAGACTGGAGGATTGCAGTTGGAGGAGAGGAGGGAGAGGCCTATGTGATACTCTCAAATTTCTGAATGAAGAAAAAACTTGAAATTTAAAGTATATTTTTTATTAGAAATCCACTGTGAAATTGAGTGATTATCACAGCAGTACAATACCTGGAAGAAAGTATTCATCGCTTCAATCTATCAGGTAGTGACTGACTTTACTGTGCAAGTGTAGATCGTTTCTCAGGAAGATAACATTATGATTTCTGCATCAGATTCCCAAAGGAAATTATTTTAAGAAATAAATATAATTTATCCTGGAACTTAATTGAACATATTCCATGAAGCTATTTTTTCACTCTTTTAATAATCATAAGTAATACCTTTGATATAAAAATCACTGTAGTGTGAAAACTAATTATTTCTTGTATTTTCTCAGTGACATGTAATATTCTAGTTTTCAAAGTACCATAAAGCTTGTCCAAATGCAGCTCTTTCCTCCCACTGAGTGCTGTTAACAGTTTACAGTAGACATGGAGTGGTTTTGTTTGTTTTCCTATAGAAGGAATGCTTGATTGCATTTTTTCCCGAGATGTTTGAATGAATGGTGATTCTGGCATGAGGAAAAAATATGAGACTCAATTTTTGCAATATGTTTATTTTATTTTAGCATAGAATTAAAAAATTTCATTACCTTTTCAACCTCAAATTGTATTTGTTTTTTTAGGTACCCTCTAATTTTAAATACCTACTCTTTATACATGTGTTAAGAATGATTGATTTGTTAATAAACATACATTGTAAAACTAACCACATATTAAGTACATGTGTATTAATTCACTCTCCTTCCTGTCCTCCACTCCCATCCACCAGTTACCTCCAGCTCTGGAGATCACTGCCTGCTACAGAGAGGGGGTTTATGCGGCTCACAGTGGCACACCCAGTTTTCCTCCTTCCTGTGGGCCTTCTCGGCATCCCCCTTCCAGACCATCCTTATCATTGACCCCACCTGTAAGCTCCCAATACCTAAAGACAAGTTCTACCTGGGACGCCCAGAGACCACACCTGGATGGATCTTGGCTTTCCTTACTAAGCAACCCACAGCCTCCACATTCTTCTAAGAACCAGAGAAGGCAACAGAAATCATGGAATGGAACACCCACCCAACAGAGACCAAATCAGATAGAATTACATCTAGAATTACAACCATCACATACCCAGAATCCTAGACACCAGCATAAAAACACAATAAATAACAGCCAGGACAATATGTCTCCTCTAGAGCCCAACAACCCTACTGCAGTAGGCCCTGAAAAGTGAAATATAACTGAAACATAAGACAAGGACTTCATATTTGCTATGATGGATATGTTCAAGGTCTTAAAAGAGAGTATAAATAAATTCATTAAAGAAGTCTACTAGAACACAAACAATAAAATGAAATGAAGAAAAGAGTTTAAAACATGAAAGCAGAAATAAAATCAAACCAAACTAATGGAAAGCTGAAAGTGAAAAATCTGTTACATCCACACAATGGAGTATTATGTGGATTTTAGCTGTTTAGTTGTCGATAAGAAAGTTACAATCCATATAACCAAAGAGGTTAGGTATAGAGTAAGGGTCTAGGGAGGAGGGATGGATAACTCTATGAAGGTAGAATACAATAGATAGGTGTGAACAGATGAGACAAAGAATGAAAAAGGATGGCTCAGTGGGAAAGAGCACAAGCATGACAAACTAAATTCAATCCCAGAAAACAAACAGTAGAAAGAGACTGATTCTAGCAAGCTGCACACTGTGGCAAGAGTATGTGAGAACACACACAACGTGCACGCGAACACACACACACAAACACACTGATGATTACAATTAATAAAATGTAATAATAATCATTTTAAAATGTAAATATCCTGAGTACCATGATACATGCTGACAATTGCAGCACTGAAGAGACAAAGCCATGAGCATCTCCAGTTTGAGGCAGCTCTCAGCTGCATGTCATGATAAGGAGAAATAAACCAAAACAAAGGAATAAAGGCACATATGTGTTTTCTCAGACACTCTGGGAACTTAACCAGGAGGGTTTTGAGTGTGTGATTTTTTTAAGGCATCTGGGCTAACGGCAAAACCCTATCTAAGAAAAGAAAGAACTATAGATTGATTTTTTTTTATTTATTTTGAAATTAAGGCATTTAATTTTTCTTCAAGATTTTAAGAAAAAAATAACTCTTAATTTAATCTTTGTGCATGTTTGTCTAATGTGAGTGTGGGGTCATGAGTGAAGGCCAGAAGACAACTTGTGGAGTTGGTTCTTTCCTTCCACCTTTACCTGGAATCTGGAGACAGAATTCAGGTCACAGTCTTACTGGGCAAATGTTTTTACTTGTTGAGCTATCTTGCTGACATGAGAAACTATTTTTAGATTGATGAAGAAAAAAGAAAAAGAAAAACAAACTTTTTCAAAAGTGAGCCTTTTGGAGTTACTCAAAAGTTGCTTTTGCGGTGAGGCTTCCTTCCATATCACTATCTAAAGGACTCACATCTCACTCTGAACCCTACTCCTCTGCATCTCCTACCTCTCCGCACAGATGTGATGTCTCTCTGACTGCATCATTTCTTCTGTCTCTCATTCACTTCCCCATCAGGCTCATTCACTTAGCCGATAAATATATTATACCTGAAGCTAAGCCCTGAAGAGCAAGGATATTTGTCCTTATTTGCTACAGTGTCACAAGACCTTGAATAGAGTTTAAACATAGCAGGCTCTCAGAACAGAATGAAATGAATGAATGAAAAATTAATTTTATCTTTTTGTCAAGATTTCCAAATTTTATAAAATATAAAGCATTTCTACATTTTTTAATGGAACTCCATTAAAGTTGATACTCAAGTCAACTGAACCTTGCTTTTCTTTTAGGAAATTAAACTTTAATTTGATAACTGCCATCACTAGTGCTAAAAGTGCTGGCAATTGACAACTCCACTAGGATGACCTTAGAAACAGAATCTGGGGTCAGACATACATATTTGAACTTTTCTTGCAAATTGTCCTTGAAGAAGACTGCTAGTTTATTACACATCCACCTCTAAGGAGACTCTCCAACTTTCTACTCTCAACAATGTTTTCACCACCCACTTTCTCTTTAAAATTGCTAGACATTCTCCCTACTAAACGCTCCAAGCAGGTCAATATAAGAGGTAAAGTAATATTTAAGTACTTTTCCACTTAGCAATTTCACATTACCTGAGTTGGATCAATCACAAAATCATTTACATACCCATGAATTAAAACTTGGGGTAATAAAAGGAGATTGCTTTATAATGTGATACACCTCATTTAATAATTTCTTCATTAAATGATTCTAATGTGTTTTTATTGGTTACACAACATTTAATGGAATACAGCATACTGATTGCAAATATACTCTCTCCCTGTTTAATTTAGACTAATGAAAATGAGTTTTATCTTTCTTAAATATATGCAGTCAAAGGAAAGGCTTCCTTTGTAATTAAGACAAAATCCTTCCATACCTGTTAAAGTTTTAAAGCCATTTAAAATCAAAACACAGCAATAAAATGCTGAGTCAGTAGATAAATACTTTTTTATTTTATTTTTTTTTTATTTATTAAGGATTTCTGCCTCCTCCCCACCACTGCCTCCCATTTCCCTCCCCCTCCCCCGATCAAGTCCCTCTCCTTCATCAGCTTGAAGAGCAATCAGGGTTCCCTGACCTGTGGGAAGTCCAAGGACCGCCCACCACCATTCAGGTCTAGTAAGGTGAACATCCAAACTGCCTAGGTTCCCCCAAAGCCAGTACGTGCAGTAGGATCAAAAACCCATTGCCATTGTTCTTGAGTTCTCAGTAGTCCTCATTGTCCGCTATGTTCAGCAAGTCCGGTTTTATCCCATGCTTTTTTCAGACCCAGGCCAGCTGGCCTTGGTGACTTCCCGATAGAACATCCTCATTGTCTCAGTGTGTGGGTGTACCCCTCGCGGTCCTGAGTTCCTTGCTCGTGCTCCCTCTCCTTCTGCTCCTGATTTGGACCTTGAGATTTCTGTCCGGTGCTCCAATGTGGGTCTCTGTCTCTGTCTCCTTTCATCCCCTGATGAAGGTTAATATTCAAGAGGATGCCTATATGTTTGTCTTTGGATTCACCTTCTTATTTAGCTTCTCTAGGATTGTTAATTATAGGCTCACTGTCCTTTATTTATGTCTAGAAACCAAATATGAGTGAGTACATCCCATGTTCCTCTTTTTGGGTCTGGCTTACCTCACTCAGGATAGTGTTTTCTATTTCCATCCATTTGTACACAAAATTCAAGAAGTCCTTGTTAAATACTTTTTAATACTATTTAAATACCTATTTAAATAGATAAATACTTTATAAAACTGTGAATCTTAGAAGATTGTTCATATATTCACCAACTTCTGTTCTTAAATCTTTATCTACAAATATAAGAAGCCAAGAAATTGGTTTTAATTTTCAATTTTATTTAAAAGTAAAAAGAAGATAACAAAATCCATTCTTTCATTCTAAAAAGCATAGCCCTCAAAATAATCATAGCAAATAAGCATCCCATATTCTTAAACTTAAATAGTCCTACAGTTTCATTTCTATATATAACATAGTACCATAAACATTTTTGATATATAATGAATTTTTTATTTATATGAAAAAGTCCATTTCAGATGTATTAAAGTATAACAAAGGGCTGGGGAGCTGGCTCAGCAGTTAAAACCATTTATTGCTCTTGCAGAGGACCTGGGTTCAATTCCAAGAACCCACAACCGTCAATTCACAACTGCCTGTAACTCCAACTCCAGGGATCCAATGCCCTTCTCTGCCTCTATGGGCACCAGGCACACACCAGGTGCACAGACATGCATGCAGGCACTTACACATGTACATAAAATAAGAATAGCTTTTTAATTAAGTAAGTAAAAAAACTACCAATGACTAAATAGCAAGCAGAATAAACAATTGTCACTACTTTATTTCTAACAGGTGTGTGATATGAAAGGACACCATTCATTCATAAAACAAGCACTGACATGGGACCTGAAACAAACTGAACGCTTATCATTATGCTTTACTGCAAAGTTACTATTCTTGAAAAGTATCAAATATATTTGTTTGTCTCTGGCAAAAGTCAGACCTATTCTGAACTGCAAGTAGAAATGAGGTAGTTACATCAGAAAATACGTAGATGGGGACTGAAGGGTCTCTGGCGAGTTCCAGCGTACCAGGCATGGCTCTGGCAGGCCTTGCCCTTCTCCCCAGACCCCTCTGCCTTGCTAAAACCATTAGACTATAGTTCTAAAGCTAGCCACAGAGATCTATTCCATTATTTGACCACTTCCTCCTCCTGAGACTGACTACCAAAGCCCCCTTTGGTTCACCTAATAAACATGTCCAAATAAGATTAAACACCTCATCCTAACACGAGGTTTCCCCTTTTGCCTTTATAAATAGCCATTTGCTTATGTGCTATGTCTGTCTCCTCTCTACCCAGAGGCAGTCTTCTGTCCTCTGGGACAAATACCCCTTCTCCCTCATCCTCTATCTCCTTTATGCCACATCTTAGTTTGTTCTAACACAGACCTCTCTTTTTCATCCTCTTAAAAATTACACCGGCAAGGTCATTTGCTGTTGTTTTCTGCCTGAATCAGAAAGTAACCACATTAACCTTTTTTTTTTCTGATTCACGAAAGATCTCTCTGTGAAAACAGGTGTTTTAAGTGTGGTTTGTACTTAAGCTGGTGTGAGGGAGGAAACCCCTTCTGTGCAGGGGCTCCTTCAATAATGATAAATATGTCAAAAGAAAGAACTTTTTTCATACTAATCAGTTAGGAAGCATCATCACTACCAGCTAGGTTTTTAATGTTGACGTAGAGCAAAGCTGAAGCTTGACAATGCAGCAGTAGTTCAGGGGTCGGCTCTCTTGCTGAAGTGCAGCTGAGGTAAGACCAGCTTTCCCAGAGCAGTAAACGGTGGGGATGCTGAGTATAGCCCTCTGCCATCTCGCATGATTGCTAAGGCCTCCTAAGGTGCCACTGGCCACAGACATCAACACAGACACCAGCTACGGCTGGACCATGAACCCAGACATGGTCCTTGGTAGCAGTTGAGGCCCAGAGGACATCCTGACTCTGGGTGGAGGGAGCGGTCACTCAGCTGGGAATGATTCCAGCAGTTGTGTGGTCACCAGACACCACCAAGGACTCAGGTTGTGACCTCAACCCTGAGCCTCTATGGGACCATTAGTGGCAGTGAAGAACCCAGACTTCAGGTCAGACCCCAGCTGTGGTAGGTCCACGAACCCCAGCATGGTCTTTAGCAGCAGCTGGGTCTGGATGTCACCACTGCCCCAGCGGCAGTATGAGACTGAGACACTCTCTTGGCTCTTGATCTTGGGTGGGTGAACAGACCCTGAATGCAGTGAGGTCATGCTAAATCATTTTTATAACTCTCAACTTTCAAATATATATTTCTCTGTATATTCACTGCTGGACTAGTCACTTCTCTCATTACTGTGACCTCATCCTGACAATAAACAATTTAAGGGGAAAAGGGTTACTTGGGTTCATGTTTTGGGCAATGCAACCCATGATGGTAGGGAAGGCATGGTCACAAAACCAGCTCCTATCCACCGCAATTGAGAACACTTGCTCTTATCTCCCTGGACCAGGAAACAGAAAAGAAAAGGCCAGTATTCAGCTGACATGCTCCTTTCTCATCTTCATCCATCCCGGCGCCTCAGCCCCTCAGAGGCCACCATCCTCATCATGGCAGGCCTTCCTGCCTCAGGTAATCCTGTCTGAGAACACACGCACACACCTACACGTGTGCTTCACAAATGCCTTGGGCATTTCACAATTTCAGTAAGTTGACAAAGCTAACTTTGAGACTGCATTCTTGACATTGAAGAGTACCCAATAAGTTTACATAACTGGCATGAATTTCTTTTATTATATTGATTTCCAAATTGGAGAAAAGTGTCTTTCTCCTTTAATAACCTCTTATGTGCTAAGAGTTCTGTGTTTTTCACAAAACCGAATGCCAGATGAATTTATTATCTTAATAAAATGTCTTTGGAATAATAAGGAGACATAAACCTTAGACAAATTTTACATTTGAAAATAAAAAGTCTCACATTTTTCACTATTCCCTGTTTTCCTTTGGAGGGGAGTCTGTGTACTTTAAGTACTACCACCGTGAAGTGACTGTGGTCACCCATTCACTATGAAACTGTGGCTTCTCCTCAGCCTCAAAGAACAGTCATCCTTACCTGGCCCATCGTCGATTTTCCCCAGGTACCGAGGAGTTGCACTCAAGAACGAAGAATGCTTTTTTTGAGCCACTGAACTACGAGGTGGCATGTAGTTGTGCTTAACTTGGGACATGTCATACGATTTCTGAACATCATAGCTGCCTGGAGCTGGCGTCATCTAGAAAAAAATGTGAGAGATAAGCGTAGGCATACTTTATATGAAAGACATCCAGCTACATGCTAGATGTGTTCACACTTAGCAAAAGCACTGCTTAGAAATATATGAAAATGTCTTTAATTACAAACAGAAATTGTAATCATCTTTATAATACAATTAAAACTCATTATCCAAAAGTAAGGAAAATAGGATCATAAAATTAAGTTCAGAATACTTTAAAGAGTAGACCTCATGACATTGATCAGATGCCCATATTCAACTTTAATGATGAACACTGAATTCCATACAAGACTCAAAACAATGAGGATGTGTTTTCATAGACAGCAAAGCTATCCCTGCCTTACTATTCTGAACCAGCATACTTGACTTGTTTGCAAAATGAGGCTGCTTCTTTCATTTTTAATAGGTTCCAATTAAGTTGGAAAGCTTCTGCTTTCATCATTTACTGTTCTTTATATGATATGCAGCTACATTTGCATTTTAATCAATATGAACCACATATTAATTATAACAATAATTCTAAACTAAAATACAAATGTCATGTACTAGGTGCATAATTAATGCCTTAAAGTATTACCTAATTATCTCAATGAAAACTTTTTTTAAAATTCTGCACAAATTAT
Source organism: Microtus ochrogaster (assembly GCF_000317375.1). NCBI lineage: Eukaryota > Metazoa > Chordata > Mammalia > Rodentia > Cricetidae > Microtus > Microtus ochrogaster. Next base: position 33,547,563 of record NC_022022.1, on the reverse strand, counting down.
TTTGTATGCTATATTATTTTTTAAATCAATTCACCTACCATATGCATTAAAAAACTAAAACATTTGGGGGCTGGAGAGATGGCACAGTAATTAAGAGCAATAGAAGAGCTTTTAGAGGGCCCAAGTTTGAATCTCACCACCCACACAGTGGCTCACAATCATCTGTAACTCCAGTTCCAGGGGATCTGACACCTCTTCTGGCCGTTCTGGGTGCCAGGCATGTACATGATGTATAGACATACATGTAAGTAAATACCCATACACATAAAAATGATAAAACACTAAAATGTATAAATTTTAATGATTTACTGAAATACAAGGGAGTATTTTGGTTGAGTGTGGGTTTCAACTATCTGATGCTTGTTTGCTGTGTGACCTTAAGCTAACCACTCAACTTTGTGACCCTCTGGCTGTTTAATAAAATGAAAATAACTGTATAAATCAGAGAGATAGTACAAGGACAAAACAGGTCTACAAAAGTAAAACACGAGGACTTGACTGTACAGGAACACTAATGTACCTTACCATTATAGAAAAAACTAATTCAATGTAAGTTCAAACAAAAGGCTAACCAGACAGAATTTAGGTTACTAGAGAAGTTGTTGGTGCTTTTCCTACAGAGAAAGAAAAATCTAGTTATGTTTACCAGAAAACTTACTCGCTGCTTGCTTATTAACCTGCCTTATCTTATCTTTAGTCTGCATCTTACCTGAACAAGGTATTAATTGTTAAGTAACTATCCTCAAACAACGCTCAGAATGACTAATGTGGAACTCTGCCTAGTAGCAAGAATGTAGTTATGCCAGTATTTTGTGTCCTGAATGAGTTGAACACCATGGCAGGAAAAGAATCCCATGTGCATAAGAACATGCCACCTTTCTTGTGATCCTTAGGTTTTTATTCAGCTTACAGTCCCAGGTAACTGCCCCCAATTCTGGGAAGTCACTGAATTAACTTGAGGCAACTAGAAGCATCCACAGTCCAGAAGAGAGACAAACTAGATGCATGCATGATTGCCAGAGTGGAGCCCACTCTCCTTTTCACTCAGCCCGGGGTCCAGCCCAGGACACGGTGCTGTCGACATTAAGGTTGGGTCTTTCTGCTTCAATTGATCCAAATAAGAATTTCCCTCACAGACCTAACAGGCAATCCCAGTTTAGACAATTCCTTATTGAGACCGTCTTCCCATGTGATTCCAGATTGTGCCAAGTTGACAACACCAAGCCTACTATTTGAACCCTGGACATGTATCAGTTAAATTTCCTTTCCAACACAAAAAGCTAAAAATATCTTGATGCTTATTTTCCTGATCTCATTTTCTTTTAAAACTAGGGCAAAAATCTAGGTCATAGGCTTAAACGCTACCCTTTCAAAGAAGCAGAGAACATTAACATTTCACGCTAGTGAAGAGACCGGCAGAACTGGTGGGTATTCTTCCCAGGGACGCAGACAAAAGCAGAAACGAGAGAGCAAATGAGAGATTTGAGAGGTCTGGTTTTAAAAAAGTGAATGTCAAGCTCCTGACCTCCACCTCCAAGCTCCTTGGACCCTACCAAGCACTGGTACAGTTAATGTTTGTAAGATTCTTAGTGTGGCATGCTGGGGTTTACTGTGACCACTACCATCACAGTCACCATCTTCATCAGGATGGCCCTGATGAAGCCCACAATGAGACCCCCACATCAGAAAAGAGATGCTGGCTGGACATTAATAGGAAAACCCTCTAGTATGTTAATCTGCAAACAAAGAGGACAAACAATTCAATCCCAGGAAGTAAACAAACTCACTGGCTCCAACCACCTTGCAGGTAAGGGAGTCAATCTACTAGCACTCTGTACAAACCACTTCATAAACTTGGTGACATCATTCGGTACTCTCTAGTTCAAAACCATGGGAAAATACTCATATTCAGAATCGCTAAAGCTGCTCACTTTACAACCCCAGGTGCCAGTTCCTAATGTCATCCAAAATAAGAATTTTCAAATTCCAGTGTTTGCTGTGACTCTGACATATGGAATTTCCTGTATGCTCTGGCCCCAGCCATGTGGAAGTGTGCATGGGTCCTGATCTTCCAAACCCGTGATCACCAGCACTGACTTCACTGTTAGTACCCTCAACTCAGCTAAAGACTCAACTGAGCATTTCTCCCATGAGTTGGCTCTCATTCTGTAACAAATTGGCAATTGGACTTGAGTAATCTATATCCACCTGTGCTGTGGACTGCTCCTGCGATACAGGATTTTTTCTGGGAGCTTTATAGAATGGATTTGTGAGGATAACCTAAAAAATATATACATGTGGAATCCTCATCAACCCAGTAAGAATCCAAGACCCTCAGAATCCCACAGCAGTGTCAGTCTCTCTTCTCTGAAATGAGCTGATATGGCTTTGGGCAAAGTCAGCTGGTTAACACCATGATGGACAGACAAGTTGCACCCTGAGAAACTGGCCACTAGGATGCATAGCAATCCTTATGTTATATGACCGCTGGAGCCAAGTTTTCAGGCTGGGTGGTGCAGAGAGCGCTGCTGAGCCCAGAGACCTAGTGTTACTTCCATCAGGAACTCTTGAGGGGGAAACACACCCCATAGGACTCTTTCTTTCTCCATAGCTCCTGAATGTACTTGTATCAGCCATTTCAGCACATCTGATGGCGGCTGCCAGAGGGAAAGAAAGGAAGCTTTTTATTCTTGACATTTGTTACTTAGGCTATTTATTGCTTTCTCTTGAAATATAGCACTACGGGATGGCCTGTGAGATTCCAACTTTTAAACTGCACCTACCTAATTAGGTGAATGTAATGAATAACTCAGTACTTGTGAGTTCCGTCACTCTTCCCTTTACCTATGTGTGCAGCTGTGCCTTTGCAACTAAGACTGGATTGTTCTGGCAAATTTAACCTTTGAATAATACTGACAGAGACTATTTATTTATAAATTACTTTTTATCTCAAAACTGTTACTGATGTATCAACTTGGTAACATTTTATTCCTAGCTTAAGATTATGGGAGAGCTGCAAAGACAAGGGGATTTTATGCACCAAACTAAAGAAGAGGAGGAGCACTTCTGAGCCAGGCAGGAATTCAGGTTGTTTCCTTCCCTGTGGGCATTTACTAGGTCTCAGCAAGGCTTAAAGAACGAGTTTGTCAAGGATTGGAAGGATTGGTCTAAGGGAAAGTGGAATTAACAGAGCTTCACAAGGTCACATAGATTAAAATAGAGGAATAAAAAGCAGGGACGCTAAAACCACAGCTGGAGCTTATCACAGAGCATTTGAAAAATGCCTCAAGTGGAAAAAGGACTGAACTCTGAAAGGCAGACAGTAAATTCACCTGCAGATAAGTGGTTCTTAGGATCCACATTATAGCAAGGGCCAAATAGATTCTGTGTTTACTAGTTCTATGTCAACTTGACACAAACTAGAGTCATTCGGGAAGAGGGACTCTCAGTTGAGAAAATGCCTCCATGAGACTGGCCTGTAGACAAACCTATAATGTGTTTTCTTAAATAATAATCGATGTGTGAATGCCCAGCCCATTGTGGATCATGCTACCGCTGGGTAGGTGGTCCTGGGTACTATAAGAAGCCAAACTGAACAAGTAATGAGAGCAAGCCAGGAAGCAATATTCCTCTATGGCCTCTGCTTCTTTTTAGTTCCCGCACTGACTTTACTGGACGATGGACAACAAGCTTTAAGATGAAACAAACCCTTTCCTCCCCAAGTTGCTTCTGGCCATGCTCTTATATCCCAACAATGGAAACTCTAATTAAGACAGATACTAACTTCCTTCTCATGATGGTTGCCATATTTTGAATACAAGAAGAGAAGACAACTAGAAAGTAAATCTGAAAGTATCTGAAGGACTATTAAAAACAGATCTTTAGACGGGAACTGGAAGAAAGACTGGGACAGGGAATAGATGAGAGATGCGGACTCTGGAAGGTCGAGTGTGGGACCCAGAGTGTTTGCTTAGGACTTACAGATGGGTTGAATAAAACTGTCCCTATAGACTCATGTATTTACGTGCTTGCTCATTGAGGAGTTGTATTACTTGATAGTGATTAAGAGATGTGTCTGGGGTGGATTTAGGGGTTCCAAATGCTCAGGCCAAGCCCAACATCTCTCCCTCTTCCTGTTGCCTGCTGATCCAGAAATACAACTTTCTGCTACCTCTCCAGTACCATGTCTGCCTATATGTGGCCATGCTTCCCGCTCTGACCAAAATGAACTAAACAACTGAAAATGTAAGCCAGTCCCAATTAAATGTTTTCCTTTAAAGAGTTATTGTGTTCCTGGTATCATTTCACAGAGTCATGTTCTGCTCGGTCCCCCTCCCTCAGAAGTAAGCTGATCTTCAGCTTCCAGCCTGAGTGCTCCCTTTTCTATCTCCCTCTCCAAGAGGCAGCTTTGGTCTCTAACTTCTCCCTACTTCTCCCCTTTCTCTCTCTGTCTCTCCCTCTCCCTCTCCCTCTCTCTCTCTCTCTCTCTCTCTGTCTCTCTCTCTCTCTGTCTCTCTCTCTCTGTCTCTCTCTCTCTCTGTCTCTCTCTGTCTCTCTCTCTCTCTGTCTCTCTCTCTCTCTGTCTCTCTCTCTCTCTGTCTCTCTCTCTCTGTCTCTCTCTCTCTCCCCCTCTCTCCTCTTCTCCCCCTTTCACCTTTCCCCTCCATAACCCACTAAATAAATATTCAGCCTCATTCTGCATGCCTTGCCTATCCACATGGCCACCACATGGCTCCCTGCCCAAAACAAGCCTCCTTCAGAGATCTGGCATAGTCTCATGGCATGCCCATCTATCTGTCTCTCCTTATGGTCTTGTGTGCCATCCCTGCCTGGGACTGGCTGCTCGCAGAACCCCAGGCTGCTCTCAGGACGTGCCACCCACTGCTTCCACTTGGGGACCTGCAGAGTTTCTGTTGCTGCAGCCAGTTGGGTATCTGCAGCATTTTTACTTAATCCATTACACACAGTATTAGAATAATCACTAAGATAGGAGTTAACTGTCACTAGGGAAAGAGCCTGCTGTGGTATACATGCTTAATATCAAAACCACACAGCAACACTCATACCATACATGAGATAATGTATTAGGCAATTAAAGAACTACTTCTTTCCAGTTAAAAGAAACATGTCCTTCTACTTCTGTTTCTACTGATAGTTATTATTCATAACATACTTTATCTTTAAAAGCAATTCGCTATGATTCACACTAAAAGTGAGTTTATTATGCTTTGGGTTAATGTGTAATTCATTATTTCATGACTAAGAGTTTACATTAAAATAGTCTAAGATTTTAGCCTATGATTTCATCTTAAGTATTTCAAATACATAATTTAAAAAGTCACTAAGAAATTCTTTGACAAAATGTTTGTCATACTTATGAAGTGACTTAAGAAGACTCCAAGCAGCGGGGCAGTGGTGGCGCATGTCTTCAATCCTAGTGCTCGGGAGGCAGGGGCAGGTGGATCTCTGTGAGTTCAGGGACAGCCTGATCTACAAGAGATAGTTCCAGGACAGGCTCCAAAGTTACAAAGAAACCCTGTCTCAAAAAAAAAGAAAGAAAGAAAGAAAGAAAGAAAGAAAGAAAGAAAGAAAGAAAGAAAGAAAGAAAGAAAGAAAGAAAGGAAGGAAGGAAGAAAGAAAGGAAGAAAGAAAGAAAGATGAAAACTTCAAGCTTTCAACCAAAGCTTTCAATCAAAATCCTCACAGTGAAAACTGCAGGTCATAATACAGTGAGGTTTGCTAGAATATGCAGAAGGCTTTGATTAAAGCAATTTACCAGTACATTTATCCACATTGCTTAATTGAGGCTTTATAGAGAAGACATTCAGATGATAATCAGATCATCTTTGTTAAATACACTGCAGATTGTAATTAAGAGCATGTTGTCCTTGCTTTTTTTTAGCATCTCTAATATTCATCATTGTAAACACACACCTGTGGCGATATTTGAATTTGAAAACACTGTCTTACTTTAAAAGAAAAAAATACTTAGAGACAGAAATGCAATTGCATTGTTAATGATAGCCAATAGGTAAAAACAGAAAACCCTGGCTTGATTTTCATGTTCTCTTCACACATGAGATAATAGACTATATAATAATTCTATTCTACTAAAGGAGCTAGAATAATGCACTATTGTGTGACACATGATCCTGAGGAAAGACCAGACAAAAGTACTACAGGCAGAAATGATGTGATAAAAGCAACTGACTCCAATGGTTTCTCTAGTAAGGCATTTCAGTCACAATTTTCCAACTGCAGGATAATCCAACTTTTCGTCTCAAAATACACTTTTTGCCTTCCTTTACCCACAGCAATCCAACAATCTACTCTTCCTCACCTATTTGCAGTAGTGATTAATTATTTGGCCAGGCCTAACACTACAAAACTGGCCCTTCATTTTCTATCTTTCTTCCATATAAAATTAAGATGACAATCATTACATCTCTCTTACCTGACAGCATTCCTTTTTTCTCATCTTCAATCATATAATACATCTCAACCACAGCCTCTCCTCCTTCCCCTCCTCCTACTCCCTCCAACCTCTCCTCTTACCCAGATCTACTGCTTCTCCATTTCCTTCCAGAAAAGAGCAGGCCTCCCATTGATATCAACCAAATATAGCATAACATGCTTCAATAAGACTAGGCATAAGTGCAGGTAGGCTACCCTCTCCACAAACTTAACACTCTCTCATTCTCTCAGTACCCCGCACACCCTTCCCCCAATCTCAGCCCTTCTACTTGCAGGGCCCCAACCTCCAACCAGGCACAGACTCCCTACACTACCAGAGACCAAGGAAACTGGGGGAAGTCCAGGTAGGCTGCCTGCCCTCCACACTCCCTACCTCTCTCAGTATCCCACCACTCCTCTCCCGGATCATAGTCCTCTTGTCTCACCTCAGCCTTCTGCTAGGGCAGAGATGCTTGCTGTACCAAAGAGACTGTGAGAAGCCCAGGTCACACTGACCAGAAAACCAGAAAGGAGACAGAAATCAAGGGGAAAATAGCCATTCAACAAAGACAAATTCAAAAATTGGTACCCAGGCCTTTTATTATCCCACACCAAGATGTCTAGAGACTAACATGAGAATACAAGCAACAGCTGGGCGGTGGTGGTGCACGCCTTTAATCCCAGCACTC
>NC_022022.1:33515808-33540307 GCF_000317375.1 Microtus ochrogaster | reverse complement strand
AAAAAGAATACAAGCAACAATAGTCAAGGCAGTATGTCAGTACCAGAACCAAGCTATCCTACTACCACAAGTCCTGAATTGTTGTGCAATATTATTTTAAGATGTATTACACTCATTTATGCAGTGGAATATTTGTATATTTGTTTAATGTTGCAAAGATGGGCTACATTCTTTTATGTTACATTTGTTTAACTCTGTGAAGCTGTATTATTTTTCCTGTATAAAATATCTGATTTGTCCAATAAAGAGCTGAACAACCAATATCTAGGCAGGAGAAAGAATATATGTAGGGCTGGCAGGCAGAGAGAATAAACAGAAGGAGAAATATGGGAAGAAGATACTGAGGACTGAGAAAAGGAGTAGAAGAGGACATCAGGGTCCAGACACCCAGCTACACAGCAAATCAAAAAGTAAAATGTAAGGAAAGGAATACAGAATAAAGAAAGATAAAAATTAGTAGCCAAAAGATAGACAGGCTAATTTAAATTTTAAAAATTATAAAATCTGGCTAGAAATAAACCAAGCTAAGACTGGAAATTCATAAGAAAGAATATTCTTCTATGTATTTATTTGGGAGCAGTCTGATGGGCACCCCAAAAAGCAAAGAACCAAAGAATTAAAAAAAACAACTATATTTTGACATACTAATGTGAGGCTCCAATATCCTTAGAGCCTGAGAAAGTTGAAAAAAGAGATATAGCTCCTTTAAGCAGTTCTGCCTTATAGCAGAGCATTTAAGCACCCTTTCCCATGCTTCATAGAAACAAAATACTAAGCCAAGAGGAGGACTCAGCTGTAACTTAGCAGTTTAAAGTTTGCTCACATGGTAAGATAAATAAATAATAAATAAATAAATAAATAAATAAATAAATAAATACTAAAAGATAGGTGATAAAAGAAGTCCAGATATAAAAAACTCTAAACAGGTTACAGTGTGCTTTACAATGTGCACAGGCTTAGAAAAAAATAAAGGAAGGAAGGAAGGAAGACAGTATAGACAGTCACAGAAAGAACTAGTTTAAAAATAATAAAGACTTTAAAGAGAGAAGAACAAGTAATACAATAGGAAAAGTGAGATAACAATGAGAAGTCCCCATGCTGTCTGCATCCTAATAGAACACTCTGTAGATTTTGAATTTTTGATTACTGGTAAGCAAGACAGCTGCTAAAAGACATCAAATTCAAAGAGGGACTAATAAAATAAGCCAGCCTACAAATTTTAAGAATGTCTTAACTTTAGAATGGAACTCAAAAAAAAGCATGCTTTAGAGAAGAGGTTTTGCTTTTATTTCCACAGGAAATGAGAATCTGTGGATTCATTCAGGGTTAATATGGATCAGGTTTGTGTGAAAAGCTTTTGTCAACAAGTTCTGTATCCCAATTAGTCTCAGAAGTGAGATGTGTTTTAAGTTCGAACTCCCTTCCCCAAAGGCATAGGACTCTACTGACAGTGATAGGTGAGCTACCCCACGTTTGTTCTTTCCTTCCTGGCTGTGTTTATGAGACCAGAGCTAAGGTGACAGCTACCCCACTCAGCACCTTGCAGCCATACTAGCTGGTTTGGTATACTGTTAAACAAAGAAGGCAACATGTTCTACATGTGACCTCCAGGAAAGTTTGTGTCAGTTTGTGAAATTATTGTTAAATATTTTCTTTGCATTTTTACATTTTCCTTCTTTCTAAATGAGACTGTTGTAAAAGGAGCTATGGGCAGTATCCTAAGATTGTAAGCAATGTGGAAAACATAGAACTGCTGAGACACTGCGTGACATTAGAGCATCTAATAATTTACATCGCTACTTGAAGTTTCACTAATTTGAGGGATAAGAACAATAATTAATGTAGGAGTACATTTCTCAGGGACACAAATTTTTATCTAAGCATAGCTATCAGCTAAGCTGTACTAAACTTAGAAACTACCATGTTCAGCTTACTGTAAACCTCATGCTTGGAGCCACAAGTCTGAAGTACCGATGGCCATGCTGTAGCTATGATCTGTGCTCTAGTCCTAGAAGCTATGTGTCTTACCATACAGCTCCTCCATCTCCAAAGCAGCAGTAAGTCATACATATTTCTCATTTCTCTAACTTCCCACACCTGAAGGAAATGCCTGGTGCTGATAATTTATATGACTATAATGGGCCTGTCTGAATATAAGGAATAATGTCCCTCTTTTAACTTCAAATGTGCCATTTAATATGAGCAAGATCAAATGGTCAGCAGGCCATATTTATATAATTGTGTGTCTGTGTATGTAGCAATAATATTTAAAGAAAAATAGGCCATAGCCATGAATTTATGAGACAGCGGCATGGCGTGAACACAGGAAGAGTTGGGGAAAGGGGAGAAATTGTGTAAATCATATAAAATTTTTAAAAAAAATAAATGTGTTTGTAAAGATCAATTTGTGCCATGTTACAATTTAGCCAAGGCAATGGTGTTTCCTCACAGTCACAGATTCAAAAATTAGAATCAGCATTTTTAGGAAACATCTTAGAAATCTGTGACAAATAGGGGATTTTTCACAAGATGAGAGGCATCACACCCATTAATAGCTCATATATCTTGAGTCTGGCTTTCAGAATGGTTCATCCTGAATAACAGACAAACCATTTTAATCAAACCACTTAAATTGGGTTTATGAACATTGAGACAGTATGTTATGCATTAAGTATCTTAATGAAATAGCCATTGAAAATCTATTGTCACATAAAGTTTTACAGCTGAATTCTTACAGTTATGGACAAGAAGAGATCTGAAAGTATAAAAATATGAGGTACTGGGAAGAAATACAGAAGACGTACAATCCTGCTTCCACTTTCCTAAGTACAGATGCGGTGATGGCAGATGGAGGTGTTCCTGCTCTCTGGGGAAACGTGACTATAAGATCCTCAAAACTACCATTGTCTGAACAGAGAAGGAGTTCCCATGGATAGTGTTTCAGATTCTGGAATCCGGGCTGTTGAGATGGCTCAGGTGATAGAGGTGCTGTCGGCACAAGTCTGACAACCTGAGGAAGGAGGAAGGAGAGCACCCAGTGTCCTCTGACCTCCATACGTGTGCAACGCCACAGGTGCACGCACACAATAATTAAAATGTTTTTTAGCTTAGATTCTGGAATTACTTCTTTCAAGCAAACAATGTTGTAGGTAGTCTTTTATGCGGGTGTATTATGAAGTTAATCTTTTCTTTGACAATAGTAATAGGTCTGTTAAAGGCAATCAGTAACCCTTGTATGTCACTCTTCCCTCTGTGTTGAATGCCCATGAAGTTAGCCAAATACACTGTTCAGTAGCTCCTCAGGACTATTGAATACATTCCATACCTCTGAATATCTATTTTCAGAACAGCACTCTGTGGTCATTGTCGCACTGTCTTGGGGCTTGTGTTTGGTACGAAATGATGCCGTTAAGATAGTTATTCTTTGATACATACGGCAGAGACTATGGGTTATCTCATTTGCATGTTTTTCAACTTCCTTCTGCTCTGCCTTGCTGTATTTTAGAAACTATAAAGCTGGAAACTATTTTTCATGAAAACTGTCACTACTAGTGATCCAAGGATGATTTGTTTTTGTTATTCAAATGCATTTGTGTAAGTCTGGATATGGAAACAGGTTATATGAAAGAGGAGGCTGGGCATGAGGAATTCCTTGCTGGAGAAAATGTATTCAAGGCAGTATGAGTCAAATTGAAAGCTTCAGCAAAAGAAAGCAACTCAGGCATGCAGCTTCCTAATCATGCAGCAGCAGAGGGGTTCTTGGGCCAATAGCTTATAGTTGCAAACTCCTATTGCAAAGTCAATTCCTAAGTGCACAAGAGTAGAAACACTTCCTGATGGAGTACTGCTTTTTCTGTATTCTTGAACAACAGACTACTTGCTTATTGATCCAGTTAACATTGGCATAAGCAGCTAATTGACAATAAGATAATTCTACTTATACTTTATAGTGTTTTTCCAAAACTATGCATAGTCTTTTGCCTTCACTGCCTGTGACTGATAATATACTTGTCCTTTGGTGCACGAATCTTCATGTATTATCTGCTTATCTTCCTGACGATTTGTTTCAGCTCTTTGAATTGGAGGATTCATGTTTTCATTTTATATTGTGAGGGAAAAAATCTCAGCCATGACCTCCCTATTTTCTTTCCCAAATTCTGTCAATTAACAACTTTCACAAATCCATTTAAATGCAGACTTGGAATTCCCTGTCTTTTCTCCTCATGTTTCTATTGCACTTACAACTGGATTACCAAAATGTACCTAAGAGTCCACTTATGTTTACAACAAATGTACTCTTTTGTATGTACTAGAGTCTTTCTTCCAGAACATTAATCACTCTTCTAGTTTAGTTATTAACAAAACAAGAAACCTGAAAGTTTTTAGCACTTTTCCCGATAACTAAGAGACTGTACTCCAGGACTAAGGCTCATAGCACCAATGTCCAAGACCTTCCATCAGCCAAGCTAAAAGGAGGTTCACTCTTACAAAGATCGTATGATAGCAAACTAGGCACCCCATTCCACTCCTGTTTGCTTTTCAGGACCAGAAAGCCTACAAAGAGTTCAAATTGATATTTGAACAGTTGTAAGCCATGGAAATATCTTAGCTGGCAAAGTACCTACTGCCCATACATGAGAATCTAAGTTCAGCTCCCCAGAACCTATGTAAAAACTGGCCCTTATGGTACATTTCTATAACTCTACCACTAAAGTGGAATAGGGGCAGGAAACAAGCATATCCATGAAACACATTGGTCAGCAGCCTGGCCAAATTGATGTGCTCCAAGTTTAAATGACAGACTAAACCTCAAAAAAAAAAGCAGAAAGTGACTGAGGAAGACAGAGAAGCCTCCAGTCCACACATGTGCATCATACATGTGCACACAGGTGCGGGCATGGCCCCTCCCCTACGAGCACTTGAGTGAGATCAGGAAGACATGCAGGCTAGGACAGAGGAATCCAATAAACAGAAATGCAAAACAAAAGAAAAACTCCATTTGAAATTTTGGAAGTAAAAGTTCAAGTCAAATTGAAAATTTGGTTGAAAACTAAAAAAATACAAGACAGATTATCAGGGCTTGAAAAAGAGGGACACAAGTTACAGCATTAGATAAGAATAAAGAAAAAGCAAAGTGTGAGCCTAACATACAAGACCAGTGAATTACCATTGAAAGAACAGAACATATCAAAGATGGCTGAAGATAAATAGAGAGGTATGAGCTAATAAGGAAATAGCAATAAGGAAATAGAAAAAAACCCTCGAGTAATAAGAAAGGGGATATATATATATATATATATATATATATATATATATATCCTTTAGTATTACAAACATACTAGAAAAGAAATTTCCATATCATATAACGGTAAAAACACTACACATAAAGAAAGAAGAAAGAATGTTGGAAGTTCTAAATAAAAAAAAAATTCCAAGTGACACATAAAAGAAAAGCTATCAGAACAGCAAATTCCTTAACAGAAACTCTGAAAGCCAGGAAGACATGTAATGATAAACTTCAACCCTTGGAAAATCAAGTAACTGTAAGCCAATATTAGTATGCTGAAAAAATAATAATTTGTAATTTAAGAAAAAAATGAATCCTGTTGGCAGAGGCTGCTTATTTCCCGGCCACCCAGACCCAAAATAATCACACAGAAACTATATTAATTACAACACTTCTTGGCCTATTAGTTCATCCATAGTTCTAGCTAACTCTTACATCTTAAATCAACCCATTTCTATTAATCTATGCAGCACCATGAGGGTGTGGCCTACTGGCAAGGTTCTGGTAAGCTCTGGCAGGCGTCTTTCTCCTTCCATGGCTACATGGCTTCTCCAAAATTTTGCCTTCTTTATCCCAGCATTCAGTTTAGTTTCCCTGCCTAGTTCTATTCTGCCCTGCCATAGACCCAAGCATCTTTTTTATTCATTAACCAATAAATGCAACACATATATAGAAGGACTTTTCAAACCATTTCCCCTTTTCTGTCCAAATAAGAGTGTTTTAACTTTAACATAGCAAAATAATTTTTTTAAAAAAAAAAGGGTATCAAGCAAGAATTACAGTTATAGTATTTACATCTACTTTATCTTTTATAATAACTAAGGAAAACTATAATTATAACTGTCTATTCTTCAATTCCAACAAAAACTCCAGAAGGATATAATATTACCTAAGTTAAAAGAAAATACATTGTAAGCAACTTCCAAAACTAGAATTGATGGAGACATCTCACTACCTGGACAGTCACCCAAAGTTCTTCTGTAACATTGGGGCAACTATCTTCAGCCTACAGGTCCATAGTATCTGGCAGACTTTTCCATAAAGCAGGAAATTTGAAAGACTGTTTCACCTCTATTGGCAGTTTGTCAGTTATTTTCTTCTGTATCCTGCAGAATGTATGGTAGACTCATGAAGCAGGAACCCTGAAGGACTGTCTCACCTTTTTTAGGCAAGTTCAGCAATCACTTTTCTTATATTCTGTTTGTCCTGTCTAAACACCATGCAGCAAATGAATCCACTTTAACTGAGTAAAAGCTAAATCTGCCATGCAGATTTAGAAATATCTCTGTATATGGTGGCAGGAATCCACCACGCTCTCCTGCTGTGTACTCCTGCAGACACGATCCCTTCCCCTGCCCAGGTCACAAGCACTGAGTCATGGGTATGTCCTCAGCTATTTTCCTCCTGACTCTTAGTGGGTACATAAGGATCCAAACCCAAAGTGGGTGTTACCCAGAGTTGAGGAGTTAAGTATAGCTCCCACCCATCAGTATCATAGCTTGCAGTAATGGTACCTCCACCATATTGAAAGCCTGAGAGACAGGGATGAAGCCAGTATCCAGGGATGCTGCAACCAAGCTGCTTACCATTTTAAAAATGCTCCTGGTCAGAAAATTATTACAGATATGCAATAAAGGCAGATTCAGATGAAAAAGACCTCTAAATGGGTCACAATGTTGGATAAATATACATAGCCTGAGAGAGAGGGGAAAAGAATATAGGCAGTTATAATATAAAAGAGTACAGATAGTCATAGATTAAAGGAGTAAAGATAATAAAAAAATATTAAACTTGTAGAAAAAGTAATAGAGTAAGAAAATAAGCCACACAAGCATGGAAAATATACAGAGAGTCTGGATGATGTATATTATTGTGGTTTCTTTGAATATTTTGACTGTGAATGGGCTAAGAAAGACATTTCATTGTACGGGTTGCTAAGTTAAATCAACATATACACTTTAAAGGTATCTTGACTTCAAAATTTGGGTCTAAGGATATGATGCTTTGGATAAGAGGTTCTATTTTTGTTTCTACAGAAGATAAAAAGCTGTGTGTTCCTTACCGTCTAAAATGATTTGCTCAAACAAGACACCCTGAAGCAGAATCCATCCATGGAAAACAGAAGCTATGGAAATCCATATCCATAAGCCAACACTATAGAAAACACTTTAAGAAATGCTCCATAAATAAAAGAGGACAACCATGAGAATGTATATATGAAATGAAAACAATCATCACAAAAACAGCAAAATAATAATTTTTACATAATTCTCAAAACTAATTATAAAGTATAATAATATTCAATTTTCCAATTTAAAAAAACAAAAACAACAAAAGCAGACTGGTGTTAAATAAACAAACAAAGGCAGGACCCAGTTTTCTTCTGCCTACAGGAAATACAGCTCAGGAGCAAAGGCAACATCTGACAGTGAAAGGCTAGAACAAGAATCCAAGTCAGTAGTGGTGACACAAGCCAGTAGCAGATGAAAAAAATAGGGTGGAGGACCATGAGAAGAAGATACTCCACCTTGCATCCAAAGAGAAACCCTCCACCTTGGACTTCCAAATCTCTAGAACTTTTGGGAAATAGTGTTTTTTTAAATCCCCCCCACCTCATAACCTCCATTGTTTAGTAGTGTGTTACATATGCATATATGTCTTTACTTCACAGTCAACATTTGGATGCTGTATGCCTTGGGATTAGTAATAATGGTTAGGTTTGCAATGCTGCTATAAATAGTCACATACATGTTACTTAGACCTTTGTTTTACTATCTCTTTAAAAATCTCCTATGACTAAAACATCTAGGTGAATTTTTAACTATTCCACTTTTGAAACTAAACTGTTTTCTAAATTTGTACAATTTTATTTTTATATATTAATTTACATAATTACACAATTCTCTTATATATTTACTCTAATGGGCACTGACCCCTAAATTGGGAGAGCGAGAAAAAAAGAAAATGACTAAATTTAAGAAAATGTATTCAGTAATTATCAAGATTTTAAAGTATAAAGTTTATAGTAGGTATACGTGGAAAATAATTGTTTTGGATAATATAAAATAAATGTTATATTCCAAAGAACTTTTGCAAATATTAATTTGATATTTTCTGAAGTTCATCCACAGGAAGCATGGCATCCTGCATACTGTCAGTAATAGACTATACAACAAAGTTTCGATATTACTTTCTTATTATTTAAGTTGAGATAAATTAATACAGAATATAAAAGAACTGAAATTATTTAATATGTAATATATAAAAATGTATAAGGGATAATGTCTATGTCACAATTGTGTTCTAACATATAATACTTAGTTATTTCCTAGGATTGCATTCAGATTATACTCTTTTTATTTCACATCATGGTCTCATAAATAAACAACAAAATGTTATTAACGTATTTGAGATAAAGTGTGTGTATTAAATCAAAAAAAGTAGAAATAACCTTATGTGCAATAGAAATTACATAGTAATTTATGTCAAAAGTTAACTTCATTACAATTGTAGCTGGCATACATCTATTTCTCTAGAGCAAGCATCAAAATCATTATGATTCTGTGAATGTAATGCAATCTCAAGTGAATGCTAAAAGAAAAAAAAATCTCTCTTCCAACTAGCGCATTAGTGGGACTTGCCTAATTAAATCAATTGACTTCCAATAGAAAAAAAGCCCCTAAGTGTACAGTATAAGTCTCATATGAAGAAACAGATGTAATCAGGTACTTACTATGCACATTAGGAAATTGCTGGAAAATGTTTAATATGTGAATTATTTTTGGTATATAGCAAATCATAGGTCTAGGAAAGATTTTAAACTCTAGTGTAAATGCATAATGTGCAAATTCAGGTTTTAAAAAATCTATTCTGCTAATGCTTCTTTTATAATTAAGCAATGGTATCTTAAAACCATTTTTATAGAATTTTATGTGGGACCATAAAATGCATAAATTAATTTTCTAAGTATAAATGCCATATTAAGGGGTAATTAGAAAGGCCTGAGAGAAATTATCATTAGCATACATGCTGCTTCCATGGTTTTCTGGTGTTTAGGGAACTGTTCTACTTTCCTGGAACATCTTTTCAATACTACTAATAAAACGTATTTAAAAGTTGAAGATATACTACTATCTGTAAATTTTCTTTTACATTTTCTTTTTTATTTCCTTTGAGAATTCCATACTGTGTTTACATCATTCTCCCCATTTGCTTTCTCCAACTCCTCCCATATTTCTCCCACTCCTTTTCAAACATTCATGGCTCTTATTCTTTAATTATAATTGTTACATGTATATATATATATGTACATGTTTATAAATATAATCTGCTGAGATGATTTAGCATTGCTTTTGTGCACTTAGTTTGACCTCTTGGTATTGGCTAAAGCTATCAATCAGACTGTTGTTCCTCAATCAGACTGATTCTTCCCTTTTCAACAAGCATTAATTACTCTGAGTACTAAATGTGTTTTATAACCTAAGATTCCAAGACTTCCATAAGCCTCCCACAAAATGGTTCATTTTTTTCTGCTCTGTAGATCAAGCTGGCCTTGAATTCACAGAGACCTGCCTGTCTCTGCCTCCCAAGTGATAAGATAAAGGCTTGCAGCACCACTGTTTGGCTAGCTCATTTTTCTTTATGTCTGAAAATTCCATTCTGTCTAAAAACTGCACCATCTTTATTTCACTGTTACTAGATACTTAGGTTGGTTCCATAAAATAACTTTTGTGAATTGTTTTGCAATAAACATTCATATGCAATTATCACTGACATATGTTGATTTGGAGGGGTATAGCTGGGTCATTTGGTGGTCTGTTTTTGTGTTCTTTGAGTCAGAGTGTGTTACTAGCTCAGGATAGCCTTACACTCAAAGGCTCCCCCCCTCAACGTTCTGAGTGTCAAAAAATAGATGTGTGCCATCATACTGCGCTTCAAAATCAGCAAGGGCATACTCTTGAAAGGGGGCACACTTTGTGGGAGTGTGGGTACCTGAAGGAGGGAACTGGGGGATAAATATGATCATAATATTGTGTATATACATTTAATCCTTAAACATGAAGTTAAAACAATTCAAAAAGAAAAAGTAGATCATTACATAAAACCACAGATGACCAAAATACAGAGAACAACTAACTGTGGGGTGCCCAGTACCAGAAGGCTTAGGGAATATCACAGGACACCACAGAAGAAGGGGTAGAAAGATGTTAGGAGCCCAACAGCCCGAACAAGACATCGGCTGCAAGATACTGTCCTCTACACATGTGTGCACCATGAAACCTCAATGGCAGGTGTGTCCAAACACACTTTCTTTAAGACGACTTGCCAATATGGATGAGGCAATTTTCACAAAGCCTAACCCCCAGCAGGAGAATTTAATGTGCAGCTCTTGAGGGAGCTGGGTAGATGGAAGGGCGAGGAGTAACTCTGGCAAGAGTGGACCACATCGTGATTCCAGAGAACAAAAGATTCTGTCTGGTACTGAGATGAAAGCTTGAACACACAGTGGAAAAAATAAAGATTTTCTTGATATCCCTTACAATTCTAAAATATTATGATTTGATAGTTATTATTCCCTTGAATCTTCATTAATTAGATTTTACAAAAACATTTTTGATTATCAGTAATAGTCTTGAAATATGTAACCAAACTCATAAGCAGGCAAGCAAAAAATAAATTATTCAAAGATTTAAGGCATACTTATGATCACAAATAAAATGACTTAAAATATATTGGAAATGGGATAAATTTCTGTTTTTTGCTCAGTTAGCATGAAGAGTTGACACTCTAGCATGAATTATGTGATTTCAAAGGATGGCATTCTCTGAGAAAACTCCCTCATTAAGTGTACTTTATCACTCTACATTTTAAAGTCCACACAGGCTGCTACACTTTTTTACTTCTGTGATCTGAGTCATTTCTATCCAATACAAAAACATCTAGAGTAGAATCTGAAGAATCCTCCATCAGAAGCCTCGGTCTTGCTCTCTATTACTTAGTAAGACTTAATTATTTTAAGGTCAAACTTTCAGCATCCGCCTTGAATATATTCAACTAGAATATCACTATGCACAACAAGTAAAAGCCAAATGATCTAAATGGTGGTCACTGTTCGTGGATCCATCTGAGACAGCTAAGATCAAGTGCAACAAATTACAGTGACATGTAAAGAATAACAGGGTGTTATAGGCATTGGTTTATCTGAGGTGGGGAAGAAGTAAGGATGGGAAATAGCACATATACAAGTGTAAATAAGTTTTAATGGATTGCTTACGGCTAAGTGTTGACTAGTATAAGACATTAGGATCCCATGGACACCCACAGACAGCACTATGGTGTGTGATCTCACAAAGAATATTAGGGGGCAGAGAATGGAACTACATACAGAATGTCTCATGGTACAAACTGAAGAGAAAACTTGTGCCACCGTCGAAGAGCCAAATGTTCCACTCCAAACATTTAAACATTTCCTACATGTAGTAGGGAACACAATGATATTGATTTGGGCAATTTCTTTTTGGGATATGAACTCAAAAGCACATGAAAAAGCAAACAAAAAAAGTTGCATCTAATTTTAAAATCTTTCTGTATAGCAAAATAAAATATTAACTGAATGAAGAGACAATATATAGAAGAGAAAACTGTGTGTTCAAACTATCCAGAAGATGTAAAAGCTACTCAATTCAATAAAACAAAGCCAATAACCTGCTTAGAAACAGGGGAAAGGGCTTTGGTAGTGATTACTCAACAAAAGATAAGTCAGTCATCACAGATGTATTAAAAATGTCCAGCATGATTAACCATGAGTAAAATGCAATTTCAAGTCAGGAGGTACCATTTGACATTTGTCAAGATTATCATTAAAAGAATTTTAAAAAGTCAATGACGTAGGGAAAGGGGAATGCTGTGTACACTAGCATAGCCATTAAAGAGCAAGGACATTTTTACTGTTTCTAAGAAATGGAATGACCACATGTTCTAACTAGCCTATGTGTGCACATACAGTCAAAGAAAATTAAATGAGTATGCCAAAGAGACGCCTGCATTCCCATCTGCAGCATCATTCACAAAGCCTGAGATATGGAAGAAACATAAATGTCAATCAAAAGATGACCACACAAAATGTGACAAACATACAAGTGATGGTAAGTTGTAATTGTCAACCGGACAGAATCTAGAATTACCTGGGAGATGGGCTTCTGGACATGTTTATGGGGATTGTATTGATTAAGTTCACTAATGTGGGAAGACCCACCGTGATAGTTTGAATGTAACTGACCCCCAAAATCTTGAGTAAAGTGGCACTACTGAGAGGTGTGGCTTTTGGAGTGGGTGTGGTCTTGTTAGGAGAAGTGTGTCACTATTGAGGGCAGGCTTTGACATTTCTTAGGCTCAGGATACCACCCAGTATCGACTTCCTGCTGCCTGCAAGACATAGAACTCTCAGCTATTCTTCCAGCACATCTACCCACATGTCACCATGCTCCCTGCTATGATGATAATGGACTAAACCTAGAAAGCTGTAAGCAAGCCACCCCAATTAAATTTTTTTTCTTTATAAGAGTTGCAATAGAACACCATAACTCAGACACCCACTCACTGTGAGGATTGCTGTTCCATGACTGAGATCCTGAATTGTGTAAACGGAGACAGGGAACTGAGCAGAAGCAAGTCTTCATTCTTCTCTGCTTCCTGATTCTGGGTGGGATGTGACCCTGTTCACATTTATGGTGCACTGGTTTCCAATTTATGACAAATTATACTTTTAACGTAACACAAAGTAAACCCTATCTCTCTTATGTGATTTTTGTCAGAACATCTTACCAGAGCAACAGAAAATGAAATCTAGACAGCAGAACATTCTTCAGTTACTTGGAAATAATGAAATTGTGTCATCTATGAAACTAAAAATAGCCTGAAGGACATTACATTAGAAAGAAGAACCTGGGTACAGAAAGACAAACACTATATGACCTTGCTTGTGTATAATATTTAATTTTGCAATCCTGAAGAAGCAGTAAATAGCAAGGGAGTTACCAAGGGCTAGGGACATTGGTGGCAATGGACTGGAGAGCTGTTAGTCAAATAATAAAACTTCCATTAGACAGGAAAAATAAGGTTAAGGAATCCATTCTATATTGAATTCCCAAAAAATGCTGAGTAGATAAAAGTGTTCTAACCACAGGAAATAATAAATGTAAGAGGTTATTCATATGCTAATTGACTATATTTAGTCATCCCACAATGTAGATACATACCTCAAACCACGATATTATACCCTGAAATGAACATGGTTTTGACGGTCAGTGTGAAACTAAAGAGGCTTATGACAGAAATTAGAGAAATTGAAATGTGCAATAACTTGAGGTGTCATTACCAAACTCAAGTTGGAGTGGTCACATGAAGAGTGAAGTCCTAAGTAGGGGAAAGAGGTTCTTGGCTAATAGCCAGGCAGAAACAGAGCTCACCTACAACTACAGGGGCCTGCACTGTGTCAAACTCCCTGAATGAACTATTGCCCTGAACCTCTGAAGGGAACATACTTTTGTCAAGAGACTTCTTTGCGCCTAATTATACTCTATAACCCAGCTGAGCTATGCTGTTGGGAACTGGAGATAATAAATGGTGTGTTATTAAGATAGTGAATTTGTGGCAGTCTGTTACAGTACTTAAAGAAAAATAGTACCCTCCCTGTTGGTCAGATAATGTATGCCACTACAATTCTTTCTCTGTTTGACTGCCAGGTGATGGCTCCTCAATTTTCCATCCATTTTTGTTCTTTCTGTAACCACTTCAGAGCAACATAAGCCATATCAGGAAATTTGCCTACCTTGTTCCTACAAGACTATTTGCCATTATATGCTAGGAAACTGTCCTATGTCCCATGTCCCCCTCTGGCCTGAAAGCTGCACAACAGAAATATTCAGAGTAGTTCAAACAATGCTTGACCCATAAAATGTTAGAAGATCAAATTTTAATTAACACAATAATTAAAAACTACTAGAAGTCATGGGGAAAACCTTTGTTATATTTTTATTTTTTTAATACAGGCCCTCACTCTAGCACAGGCTATCCTCAAGCACAGGCAATGCTCCTGGCTCAGCCTCCTGAGAGCCAGCACTACAGGTGTGAGCCACATATGCAAAGCCTAGGAGCAAAATTAAAATTAAAATCATAAGTTTTTAACTCAATATTATTTCTCAAAACTGATAACTTTATTCTGCCTTTATAAGATACTATGCCTTTGCAGTTACTATATTCTTTGTCTTAATCTTTATATGTGGTGCTGGGAAGTAAACCCTAGGTATGAATAGTAAGAAAGTATTCTACAGTGAGTTACATATCCAGGCCATACTAGAACTAATCAAATCACATTAAAAGTGGCTGACAGTATTTTTGTTTTGTTTTGTTTCACTGTTTTAAGTATAAAATATCAAATTCAAGATCTCCTTCTAGCTTTATCAAAACATTACTCAGTCTCTAGCTAGCTTTTCAGTAAAGCCTCTTAATCCAGATTTGTCATGATGCTGCACATGTCAACATGGGAATTAACTGTATTTGCAACCAAATGTCAATGCGGCAAAGAACAGGTCTTTCATGACTTGCCCGACAAGACCACTAAGAGAAGAAATCTCAAAAGGGTCTACAAAAACAGAACCATATCTGAAAACTAGAAGACAATACAGATGGCTGCTACTCATAGATTTGTCCAAACCAAATTTTAACAATATGAACTATTTTTTAAGAATAAAATTCATACTAGCCAAAGAACAAGTTTTATTTTTGTTTTTTTGAAGGCCAAGACTTGTCAAATGTCAAATACGTAAATATGTTACTCATATATGAAATTTGCAAAAGTAATTAATAACTACTTGGATGCATGACTTTTTAATTATCATTTTAAAACTTAAAAGGAACAGATTTTATAAAAATATACAAAACTGAAATTACTGTTACTCCATTTTAATTATGTCCACGAAGGTCAGTGAATAAAAACGTATACCATGGGAACATATACCATGTACTCATCCCATTCAGTGAGCAAATCACTGAATCTTATTTGAATATCTCAGAGTAACTGCATAAATATTCATATAAAATGGAAAAAATACTGGGTCAGTATACTTTAAGAAATAAAATGAAACCAGAATACTAACAAATAAGATAGAACTTTGACCAAAGATCCATAAATATTCCTTCCTATGTGAGGAACACAACACAGATATTAGTCTATCGGTAACTGAATATATATCATGAAAATAGCAGCAGAATTCATATACTGATTCAAAACCATGATTACTTTCATTAAATCTGACAATAGGGTATATGGCATGAAATTCAACTACTTTCAGGAATTAAGTAAAAACTTCTAGTTATTGTATTTTTCTATATTTTGCTCAATTTATTGACAATTTCATAAATATATATTCATATATATATATTAACTTCATCCCCTCCACCTCTAATCTCCCTCCCACCCCTATTGCCCACCATTCTGTGAGATTCTTTCCCATATTCATGTCTTTTTGTCTTGTTTTGCCCCCACTGAGTTGAATTAGGGTCATCAGTGTGATCATGGATTTCGAAATACCAACTGGAACATTGCAGGTTCATCAATAGGTACACCAGGAAATACAGTGTTTGCCTCTTCCCCAGAATATATTAGCAGCCAATAGTTCAGCAGGAAGGTAGAGCCACATGGGCTTTCCCCTCCCAGATCTACGGCTGCCAAGTCCCATTGCAGGCAGCTCATGCTTCAAATCAAAATGTATTACATAAAAAATTATATGTAAACTACCATAAATCTCTCAAATTGTGAATCATTTCAGTTTGTTATGAATAATTCTGATCCATATTTTCATGAATGTGCCAGGTGTGATATGGCACATCTATAATCCTAGCACTTGGCACATAGAATGGCAACATAAGGTGACCATGAGCATCCAACCTCAATTGTATGAAAAATTCAAGGCCAGCCTGAGCTATTTACAATATCTCAAAAAAATAATTTTTAAAACTTTTATGAATGAGTGTGATTTGTTACATGAAAATAATCTAGTATCCAGAACTGATCAAATAAAAGGATAACCTACTACATAACACGGAAAATATAAGCTCAAAGAAAAGAATAAAAAGTGTTTACAGTCTAAATTATGTAGTGGCTCCATGAGTAACTTCATAATATACTGCCCTGGCCTGAGTATAAAATCCTGGGCACAGTTAGTCCATCAATCATTAGTAGAAACATAGGTTCTTATTCTAAGTCAACAATGATAAATAAATGCATTTTTCATTCTGCCTGGAATGCCTGGGTTATATTTGCTTGTTTGGAGAATGTTAGATATTAGATGAGATGTTTTTGATTTATGAGTGAGAGGTTTCCAGGTCAATCAATGACTTTCAAAGTTACTGCAATTGGATTTAGCTAATTTGGCCTGCTTCAACAAAAACCCTGCATTGCTAAATGGAGTCCTTTGTATTATGGAAAAACACATACACTCCCTGACACAAAGCCAGCACTTTTACTTATCAAACTCCTTATAACTCCCAGACATTGTCCTGGAGATCAAATGAGCCTCTTGAAATCACAATTGTTTGACAGGATTGCTTTTGAGCTTTGTAACATGACCTTGGGAGAATTAGCATCAGGCTCAGAACTCTGCAAGGCATGAGTCAGGCTCAGAAGTTTTGTGTGAAAGAAAGCAACACCATCTGTAATACCATATAGCTGTCACTTCCTGAGGAAATTCTCGGAACTGAATTTTTACGTATTTAATACTGACACACTGAAGCAATAACATCAACAAAAACTTCAAAGGCCATAAGATCACAAGAGACAGCCAAGGAAATTGTCAGGAGTAGAAAATGTGACATGTGCTATTGATCACAATTAATCTGAAAGTAGCCTTAGCAAGTTTCTGTAGGAAACAGTAATGAAAATCATAGAGGCAGCACTAAGTTACTTTTCACATATGAGCATAAATACTCAGAATTTCCTTTTATTTATTGTTACATTATTATTCTTATATCTTATTTAAACTAAATAACAGAATAACATATAAAAGCAAATAAAAGTTTCCAATCTTTTTGTTTTAGATGGCATATACTATATGCCAAGAACTTTGCCATCATGAGTCAAATTGTGTCTAATCCAAGTAGCAAAATGCACGTTTTTGATAATCACTATTTTAGAAGATCAATAAGTTGAACAGAATCACAACATTCAAAATCATGATTTCCACAACTTGTCATTAATCTTTATTTATGGTTTTCTTGTCAGCTAGCAAGCACTGATAAAATCTGAGTCCTTGTGTGTCCTCTGGATCCATATACCAAAATAACTGAAGTTCTTAAAAATGTAATAGTCCATCCTACAGCAATCTGAGCAAAAATGTCCCACTATGTTGTTAACAACAAAGGGTTTTGCTACTTTTGTTACTAACAGCCTAAGGAATGGGCATTCAAACAGGCAGGGTAACCACAGCTCAGTTTAGACGGCTCTCAGATTTCAAATGAAAACAGCATCAGCAAAAGTTATTTTTAAAACACTAGCATAAGTTTCAATTTCCTGAGTTTTCCCTTACCACCTAGATAAAATATTTATTGTTATAAACATGTTTCAAAGTAAACAGAATCTATACAATTTAAATTTATACTTTACAGATGATTGCAGAACACAATTAGATTTCGGATTAAGGGGTTTTTTTCTCCATAAATCTCTTTGATGGTTTAAAATCCCATTCAAGTGTTTATTGCCACCTCTTTAATGAGTAAAGATGAGGTATTTGGACGTTTATTTTTCTTTTTAACATAAAAAGAACATACAAATGTAACGATTTGTAATTCAGGCTAAGAACCTATAGCTAGACAGGGTCTTGAAGAGAACCCATGCTATTATGCTGCCGAGTGGACATAGTACTTAAATATGACTTCTCATGACTTATCCTAAGACCATTATACCCAAGATCAATCAATCTCTCAGCCCTCATCTAGTAAGTTTCCATTTTGTAATATGACTAGCACATCTAGCCAAGGTGCAGAAATAGAGACTGCAGGATATTCAGCCTTAAAGGGGACATATGTACAACAACCCCCTTCCCATACCTCAGGGATCATTGTAGAAGAGGGGCTGGAAAAGGCACAGAAGATTACTTCAAGTGAACATTATCTTCTGAACATAGAAGAGCAGCCGCACATGACCATACAGAGCTTGCACCATTCACAGAACTGTACATTCACAAAAACTGTGCAAGCCTGAGCAAGAAGAGAGAAGTTTGGCACCCAGTTCTACTCATCCCTAGAGATACTGGCAACTGTTAGCTACTAGAAGACAAAGACATGGCTTTCTTTTCTCTAAGAGTGTAGCCCCTGGGTCAATGACCACTCTCCAGTAGAAGAACACACATCCAAGAATATTTGAGCAGCACAAATTAGTCTTGCAGTACTTTTTTTTTAAATAATAGCACAAAGTTGGGTGAGTAGAAAGGGGAATAAACTGAGGGAAACTGAGGGAAAAGTCAAACATGATCAAAATACATCATATGAAACTCTCAAAGAACAAACAAAAAATGACTAATGGTAAATTAGATAAATAGTTCCCACGTGAGAAACCAATCTACCATATTACTACTACCACCAAAGTTATGCTAAAATATGTTTACTTATTCAGACACATGTATGCAATCATATATGCTTATATATGTACATATAGATATTATTAACTATGTATTTTTAAGAAAATATATTTACTTACAATTTAGAATTTCAGAGGTTCAATATCTAATATATTTGTAACCATGCAGATTAAAACATTGTATGTTTTCTCTTTTTTGTGTGTATGTGTGTGAGGGGGCACTTGTTTCAAGACAACATCTCATTATGTAGCTCTGGAATGCACTGTGTAGACCAAGCTGGCCTTGACCTCACAGAAACCTTCATGCCTCTGCCTCCCAAGTGCTAGGACTAAAGTCATACACCACAATAACCAGCTGTACATACTTACATATGGATATTAACTTTATGTTTTAGATATGAGTGTCTCATTTAGAATATCCAGAGAAGTTAGTTAACTAGTAAGAGATCATAAGGGAGGTGGGGACTTTGTCTAATACAGTGTTAAAAAGGGACAAAGGGAAACTTAGAAGAGGAGGAATAAAAGGGGTGTGGATGGAGGGCAGGGTAGAAGAGGGATTATGGGGAGGCATAAACATCAAAGAAGAACTTTTAAAAAACCAATAGAAAATTTACAACTGTAGAAGTTTTCTAAAATATACACATACATAAAGGAATCAAAATGGATTCACCATGTAATAGGGAAGACAGTGCCCCAACTTCATGTGATTCAAAGTAAAACCACCAGGATCAGGAATTGGTTACAACCTTTTTAGTGATTGGACGAAGGGGTCCCTCAAACACTAATGAGTATTACCAAGATTATAGCTTATCTTTCACACTAAGACCATATTGCTGAAGACACCTGTTGCGGGAGGTCCTTCCGCTCCTCCAGCCTATAGCCGTTGAGATACCAGCCCATTGGGGCGTGGTCTCTCTCCCTTTAAAAAAGCGGCCACTTCCTTCTCTCTCTCTCTTCACTTCCTGCCCGGCTAGCTCAGTCGGTAGAGCATGAGACTCTTAATCTCAGGGTCGTGGGTTCGAGCCCCACGTTGGGCGCCATCTGTAGTAATTATAGGAGCAGCGGGGCTGCGTCCCCAGAACCCCAGCCGCACCCCGGCTGCCTCTGGCTTATGCCCCGAAATAATTACACGGACACTGTATTCTTTTAAGCACTGCTTGGCCCATCTATCTAGCCTCTTCTAGGCTAATTCTCACATATTAATTTAGCCCATTTCTAATCATCTGCTGTAGCCCACAAGGTGGCTTACCAGGGAGATTCTAGCCTACGTCCATCCTGGGTCGGAGCTTCATCGCGTGTGCCTCAGAGAGCAGAGCTGTGGAGTCTGACCTCACTTCCTCTTCCGCCCAGCATTCTGCTCCGTTCACTCCTCCCATCTACGTTCTAACCTATCAGGGCAAGCAGCTTCTTTATTTAATTAACCAATGGCCTTCCTCCATCAGACACCATATACTCAGGAAAAAGAATATAGAAAAATATTGCTGGTACTAAGTTGGAAGTTTCACCCCTACTGGCTAGTGTGCACAGTGCTACAAGGTGCTATAAATACTAGCAGAGAAAAGGATAATCATCAGTCTCATTCATCTATGAAACCTGTAAACCATAACAATCTGCCTGCAAGATATGCGGGAAGGTGAATGGATATTAGGGAAATAACCAACCACATTTAATTGGATTTAAACACCACTCTATGAGAGGGAATGTATACATGATATGGCTATTGAGGATAAGAACTTAAGACTGTATAAATCCTGGGCCCAGAAGAAAAGCTACCATTATTCTGCTAAATTAACATAGCAATAAAATGGCTTTCAATGACATATTTCTAGAAAATGGTGAATCACTCAACCCTTAGGAAGGAAGCTTCTACGCGCAGTAGATGATGGTTATCACAAAGACTCACGGCTGGTCAACAAACAGAGTAAGAGATGCTGCAGTACTCGGGCCTGAGTGGGACGCTTTCATCACACCTGTCAGCTCAAGGCCTGGGGATTTCTGTGGGAAACAGGGCTGGAAGACTGTAAGAGGAAGAGCTGGTAAATGATTTTAAGAAAACAGTATTTTTCAGATACAACAGGGCAGAGAGACATGACTTCACAGAGACTATGACTGCACGTGTAAGTCCTGAGCAAGCTCAAGCCAGATAAAAATATCAGCACGAAGCAGGGAAAGTCCCCCCTTAGCCGAGAAGCTATTTATAAATGATAGCTTCTAGGAGAGGAAAGCTCCACAATTTCTAGTACCTTTTGTTTTGTTCTTAAGAGAGAAAAAGAAAAAGAAGTTCAATTAATAGAAAGTAGGGAGGCTCTGCAAGGAATTAGGGGACTGGAAAGATGAAAAATATATAAAATTTTCAAAGAATAAGAGAAAAACAGGAAAATAATGAACAGTTCTGATGTAGCACTAAGAAACTCAAACCTGTGGATGATCTCCCAATAGCAGAGAGACAGGCAAAATGTGACACCATCTGGAAGTAAGACATTGCAAGAGGATCCTAGCTGAGATGTCACCTTCTAATTGCCTCATCTACATATGGATCATGACAAAGGAAGTGAGAAGGTAATTTCTATAGGGTAAAAAGTAAAGTTGAAACTGAAGACAGTTTATTGAGTCTTTCAAAGTCCATACTCAACTTTATTACAAGCATTTTTCCAACTGAAGATCATAAAGAGCATACAATTCCGGATAGACCCGATTAATTAGACAACACAGAATTAGTACTTTCACAGTCATAATCTTAGTGTGCCTATGTGTACATGTGTGCACAGGTATGTGCGTGTAAATTGTGGCACTCTGAATGAAAATGATGCCATAGGTACAAGCCATATATTTACTACTTAGTTCCCAGTTGGTAAAGTACTTTAGAAGAATTAGGAGGTGTGACCTTGTTGGAGGAAGTATGTCACTGAGGGTACACTTTGAGGTTTCAAAAACCCACACAAGGCCCAGTCTCTTCCCCCCTCCCTCTTTCCCTGCCCCTCCTTCAATCAGGATGCAAAAGCTAGCAGGTAATACTTCAGCACTATGCATGCCTTCCTCCCTGCCACCATGCACCCTGCCATAATAATAACGATCAAATTCTCTGAAGCTGTAAACATGTCACCAATTAGGTGTCCTCTTCTATAACTTGCCTTGGTTATGTTATCTCTTCACAGTAAGAGAATACTAAGAAAAACAGAGGTCAATGGTCAACATCTGTATCATCTTCAATTGATTTCTACCTTTCTTCAAGATAGAGTCTCTTACTGAACCTGAAGTGTAAAGATTAATCTAACCTAGCCCTGAAGATCCTCCTATTTCTGCCCACTCCCAGCACTAAGATTATAAGCAAGCATTTATGCATCCAGTTTTTAATGTGGATATTCAAGATCAAATTCAGGACTTCAGAGTAAGCACTGTACCTACAGAGCCATCTGTCACCGCTGTACATCATGTAGACCTCTGTAGAAGATGTCTAAATCAAGGCTAAGAGCACTGAGATATCTAATAGGTCTCTATTTTTGGATCTACTGCTTTGCTGGGGGCACATGAACAAATATCTACTCACCCTAGAAAGGGAATCAGTGGCAGATAAAATTATGAATACCGCCAAAGACCAGCTTTAAAAAACTGAAAATCAAATGAGTTGTTATTAAAGTTACATGCAGGAATATGGGTGTGGGGTTACTTAGAGTAGAAGAAATGACTTAAAACAACAAAACCCGCCCAACATGAGCTCATTAAAATAGAAAACATGGAGTGTGATATACAATCTGGACGCAGCTTAGCAGGTTGGAGAGTATCATTTCGTAAGCAGTTTAGTTGTTCTCTGCTTCTTCCAGGCAGTTCATCTTGTCTATGAGTGTCTTTCACCAAGTCTTACAGCATGTGAATGCTTCAGAAGGGAGGGCTGATTAAATCTTGTCTTTCTCAGGCATTTCCTGAAGCCAGAGAGCTGAGGAGTTTAACAAGCTTCCTGGGGATGGACTGTTTCACCCCTCTTTTAACATCTTGTTTCCTAAGAAGCTTCCTTCCAAGATAGAAGGCTTGAATCTCAAAGGAAACTGCTATATAATACCATCAAATAAGGAAATATGGTTGATATAATGACCCAATAATACAATTCTAAAGAGAAACGTGTACCTTAGTTACAAAGTTTGGAATGAGCTCATCATATCTAAGACAAAAATTCATATTAGCAAAAAAAACTTGCATTTTGGTATTTACATTCTAAGAGAGATGAAGACACAATACATATTTCATAATAATACTAAAATCAAGCTTCATTTCTATAAGAAAATTGTATAAATTGAGCTTCAAGAATAATCTAATGAGTTTTCATAAAATTAGGGATTGAAAGAGAGGAAGATAAATTGTTCCTCTGGAGTGTTAGCAACTGACTTTATTTTTTTCATCTCCATAGCCATTATGTAGCTCAAGGATCCATTATCTTAAATGTTGGCATCAAATGTGCCTCAAGTTTTGAAATTTGTGATTGGAATATTTGCATGCACACAGTATATATGTTATGGAGAGGACCAAAGATCAATACAAAATTCAGTTGTAATTCCTTTTTTTCTCTCTATCTTTTCAATTTGGCATTCTTTTTTTCAGTTGTAATTCTTATATACTTTGTGTACATAGCCAGAAAGCAATTTTATGCAAATTTTATTATTCCTGCATTTTGATTGTTATGCAAATTATGACACCAGCAATAGGATTTTCCACTTGTCAAAGATATGTATTACAAGGACATTAAGCCTTTAAAGAAAGAAATTGAAGAAGATATCAGAAAATAGATATCTTCCCATGTTCTTGGATAGGTAGGATTAACATAGCAAAAATGACAATCTTACCAAAATCAATCTACAGATTCAATGCAACCCCCATCAAAATTCCAACACAGCTCCTCACAGACCTTGAAAGAATAATATTCAACTACATATGTAAAAACAAAAACCCAGGGTTGCCAAAACAATCCTGTCCAATACAGGATCTTCTGGAAGCATCACCATGTCTGACTTCAACCTATATTATAGAATTATAGTAATAAAAACAGCTCGGTACTGTCATAAAAAAACAAACAAGTGGACTAAAGAAATCAAACTGAAGAACCTGACCTTAACCCAACACCTCAACACATATGAACACTTGATTTTTGACAAAGAAACCAAAACTATACAATGTAAAATGGAAAGCATCTTCAACAAATGGTGCTGGTATAACTGCATATCAAAATGTAGAAGATTGCAAATAGATCCATAGCTATCACCATGCACAAAACTCAAGTGGATCAAAAACCTCAACATAAATCCATTTACACTAAATCTTATAGAAGAGAAAGTGGGAAGTAGCCTTGAATGGCAAATGAGACCACTTCCTAAATATAACACCTATAACACAGACATTAAGAGTAATCAATCAATAAATGGGACCTCCTGAATCTAAAAGTTTCAGTAAGGCAAAGGACACAGTAAATAAGACGAAATGGTAGCCTACAGAATAGAAAAAGATCTTCAACATCCCCATATCTTATAGAAGGTTGATTTCCAAAATATATTTTTAAAAAAACTCAAGAAACTAGGCATCAAAATACCAAA
>NC_022022.1:33510452-33515701 GCF_000317375.1 Microtus ochrogaster | reverse complement strand
AGTTCCAGGACAGGCTCCAAAGCCACAGAGAAACCCTGTCTCGAAAAACCAAAAAAATAAAAAATAAAAAAATGTGGTACAGCTCTAAAGAGAATTCTTAACAGAAAAAACTCAAATGACTGAAAGACACTTAAGGAATTGCTCAACATCCTTAGTCATCAGGGAAAAAAATCAAAATGACTCTGAGATACCATCTTGCACCTGTCAAAATGGCTGAGATCAAAAGCACTGAGGACAACTTACATTGGAAAGAATGAGGAGTAAGGGGAACACTCCTCCACTGCTCATGGAAGTGCCAACTTGTACAGTCACTTTGGAAATCAGTATGGCAATTTCTCAGAAAATTGAGAGTTAATCTACCACATTACCACTCTTGGGCATATACCCAAAGGATTCTCAATCATACCACAAGGACACCTGCTCAACTATGTTCATTGCAGCATTATCCATAATAGCCAGAACCTGTTGAATTCATTCAAGAGAAGAATGAATTTAAAAAAAAAATGTGATATATTTCCACGGTGGAGTATTACTCAGCTGTAAAAAACATTAACATCATGAAATTTGCTGACAAATGAAAGGAACTAGAAAAAAATCATCCTGAGTGAGGTTATCCAGTCCCAGAAAGACAAACAGAGTATGAAACACTCATAAGTGGATACTAGATATAAATCAAAGAATAACCAGAGTACAATTCACAGCTCTAGAGAAGCTAGGTAACAAGGAAGACCCTAAGAGAAATACATGGATCACCCTGGGAAGGGGAAATACATGAGATTTCCTGGGTAAACCAGGAGTGTGGGAGGGGGTGATAGAGGGGAGAGAATAGGGGAAGAGAACATGAGGGAACAGTATGGTTGAGTTAGGGAAGAGACTGAGAGGAAGAACAATGACAGAGATATCTTGATATGGGGTGCTATTACGGGATTAGGGAGAAATCTGGTGCTAGTAAAAGTCTCAGAAATCTACAAGGATGACCCCAGCTAAGACTCCCAGCACTAGTGGAGAGGATACCTGAACTGGCCTTCCCCTGTAATCAGATTAGTGACTACCCTAACTGTCAACATAAAACCTTAATCCAGTAACTGATGGAAGTAGATGCAGAGATCCACAGCCAAACACAAGGTTGAGCTCTGGGGAGTCCAGTCAAAGAGAGGGAGGAAAGATTATATGAACAAGAGTGGGGTCAAGATCATGATGGGGAAATCCACCAAGACAGCTGATGGGTGCTCATGGCAACTCACGAACTTTAGACTGATAGCAGGGTAGCCTGCATGGAACCGAACTAGGCCTTCTGCATGTGGGTGACTGGTCTGTTAGAGGGGTCCCTGGCAGTGGGACCAGAACTTATCCTAGGTGCATGAAGGGGCTTTTTGGAGTCCATTACTTATGATGGGATGCCTTGCTCAACCTTGATGTAAGGAAGAAAGGCTTGGTCCTTCCTCAACTTAATGTACCTGGCTTTGTTGACTCCCCATGGGAGGTTTTACTCTTTTGGAAAAGTGGATGGGGATAGGTTGGGGAAGAGTTGGGGAAGTGTGAGGAGGGGAGGGAGGGAGAACTGTGATTTGCATGAAAAATGAATAAAACTAAAATTTAAAAATGGGAAAAAAGAATTTTCCACTTGTGACAATATATTGGCACTCAAAAGTTTTGCATTTTTCAGCATTTCAGATTTGGGGTTATACAAAAGGATGCTTAATCTGTATCAGCTAAAACTATGCTTAAAGTTTTCTTTATTCAAAAATGTCTTCTACCTGATATATAATATGAGCTCTGCTATATAATAATTATTTGAATTTTTCTGGAATTGAAGCAAATGAAGAAGACATAAGATTTAAATTTGGGGCTGGTGCCTGGAGTCATTTTATATTCATAAAAATCAAATCCAACAGGAAATATCATGAATGTGTAGACATACGACTGAAGTCAGGGAGGTAATAAAAACATAAATAGGTCTTGATATAGAAAAGCCCATCTTCCTTGGGAGTGTAAACCAGAACAGCTCAGCATAGAGCTACACACAACCTGTAACTCCAGCACCAAGAAAACGACAGGAAAAGGTCAGTGAGCTTGAGGCTGGCCTGGGATAAGTTCATGGACAGTCTATGCTACATAGGAAAATTTTGTCTCAGAAAGAGTAAGCAAAACAAAAAGAAATAAACTTTAAACTGTGATTATATAATTGCAAGTTTGGCAAACCCCCACTGGTCATTAACTCATGAATATTACAGAACAAGTAATATATTCCTACATTTGAACTACAGACTTCCTCCTGTTACTAAATATAATGAGTATCAGACAGAATCAATGGGTTTCAAATTTAAAACTTCATAGTACATACATAAACCTCAAAATGTTTCATGCAATTCAATGCTAAATTTGAAATATAAGTTGGAATATTTTAAATTTAATAAGCAAATTTAAATGAGTAAGTTGAAGAAAAAATTTAACACTTATAATACTAACATTTTTAGGTAACTTCCTGATTTTGAGTGTTTATTTTAATCTGAAATAACAAAATTATAATTGCAAATCCTGAGAATTTTCAAGCTCAAATCAAAGCCGTACCTTTAGAACAAGGTACTAAATATAAAATTTCTAAAATATATAATATGCAGGAAATATAGACACACATGCCAGATAATCAAAACTTTAAAATGATTCATCTGAACTGGATTTGCATAGAGTTTTTTTCAGAATAACCTTTACCTGAGAGAGAATTGTTGGCCTGAATTAGATCCTAAATTTACTTATATTTCTATATGTTCTATAGAAGTAAAACTACTGAAGCCCAAGCTGAAATGCTGGTTTAGTGGCCCATACTCACATTTCTCAGAAAATCGAGTCAATAAATGTATGTTAAAAAAACAACTGTAAAATACAAAGTCCCAATTATTATTAAAGGACTCAACCCCTTGAAAATAAACTTCCAACAAAGATAATCTCCATCACATTAACACTGAATTCTTACAAAATTTAATGAGGAATACTTCAGTCACTTACAAAGTAATAAACAGAACTGCCCAGTGAATGGAGTGGAGAGTGGAGATGCTATGCTTTAGGAACCCACATAACCTGAACCCCAAAACCTATAAGATAATTATAAAATAAGATTAAAAATAAAATTACAAAATAAAATAATTATCAGAACAAGGACATTTGCCTTCCCTGTCCATGGTTCTTTTGTCAAGATTTGTCTATTTAGATTTACAGAATTACTTGTTATTGCCATTCTATTTTAGAAATTATTTCTAACCAGAATATCTTTGTAGCAAAAGAAATATAGGAATGAGTTTATATCAATAGAATAGAAAGAACAATTTCATATTTTCTGAATCACACTCATCCAGGCGCAATACCATGAGTAGAAATATCTTCTTCAGGATGCATTATAATGAATGAAGACATGCCCACAGACACAGGTATCAAGCAACTATATCCTTATATGCTAGGATTACCCTTAAGCAAGCCTATCCTAGAAGGCCTCCACCATACACTAACTACCCCCTGAAGACAAGATCCAGTCAGGCCCCAGTTCAGGCATAGCCTGACAAGTAATTCAAAATTCTCATCTAAAAGAAATGCAGTGACTTGTATGGACATCGAAACAAAAGAGCCAGAGAAACAATGAGCCACAAAATTAGAATTTCTACCCAAAGGAAGAAGCCATGAAAGGGAAGGAATTACAGAGCACAAAGGAAATTAAGGGATGAAAGAAGCAGCAAGCAAAAAAAATTAAAAAAAAAGGTGGAGCTGTTCATGTGATATTATCAGCTTAGAAAAACAGAAGGTTTTCTTGAGTTAAAAGGTATTAGGAACATATACATATGTAGTAATAGGAGCGGCGGGGCTGCGTCCCCAGAACCCCAGCCGCCCACATGGCTACCTTATGCCCCGAAATACTTATACAGACACTGTATTCTTTTAATCACTGCTTGGCCCATTTCTACCTAGCCTCTTCTAGGCTAACTCTCGTTCCTGGACTAGCCCATTTCTAGTGTAGCCCACAAGGTGGCTTACCAGGGAGATTCTAGCCTACGTCCATCCTGGGTCGGAGCTTCATCGTCAGAGAGCAGAGCTCTCGCCTCTGCCCGCAAGAGTGGAGCATCGTGTCTCTCTGAGGCGTCTGCCCCTGAGAGGAGAGCTGTCGAGTCTGACCTCACTTCCTTTTCCTCCCAGCATTCTGTTCTGTTTACTCCTCCCACCTATGTTTTAACCTATCAGGGCAAGCAGCTTCTTTATTTAATTAACCAATGACCTTCCTCCATCATACATAAACACAAGACACCATCAACTGGACCAATATATGTTTTATAGGTGCTACAGAAAAAAGCAAGGTATTGAAAGGGAGCAAAAGGTTATTTAAAGAAAAAATTCCCAGCCTGAACTCTGGGGTCAAAAAGCACCAAAGTAATTAAGCATAAAAAATGGTTTTTCAAGACAGGGTTTCGCTATAACTTTGGAGCCTGTCCTGGAACTAACTCTTGTAGACCAGGCTGGCCTCGGACTCACTAAGATCTGCCTGCCTCTGCCTCTTGAGAGCTGAAATTAAAGACATGCAACACCTCCACCCTGTTTCTGAGTCATTTTTTTTAAAGATTCTCAACAGATAAAAGCAAATCTCTGAAAGGATGTCATAGGGTTTCTCAGCAGAGTCCTCACAGACTTGAAGATTTTAACATTGGTGACATGTTAAAAGAACTAAAATCTTAAAACAGCCAACAGAGACAAATACTACAGCTACCAAGGCTATCTATCCTTCAGCAACACAGGGCAAATAAAGAGCTTCTCGGAAAACACAAGCTGTGCTAGTTTCATTACTATAGGGCAAGCATATGAGAACTGCTAAAGGAAGGTCACCAGACTGAAATCAAAGAATACTAAAAACAACGCAAAGCATTTCGAAACCACAATGCTTACTATAAGAAGATAATCAAATTTGAAGACAATCCATGTGCTGTCAATCTTTATACTGGACCACTTCAGCATAAATGTCAAATGGAATCAGTACCAAAAGTTAATTATAGCTATGATACTGTATTACTGGATGACAGTGCACAAAAAAATGTAAATAGTGACATCAAAAACAAACAATAAGGGAAGAGAGCTCCAATGAGATGACTATAAGGTATTATCGTATGCATGCTCCGTAGTTGTTGTGTGTGGTAGTACACACCTTTAATCCCAACACTTGGAAGGCAGAGGGAGATTGACCTCTGTGACTTCAAGGCGTGGTAGCACATGCC
>NC_022022.1:33506703-33508352 GCF_000317375.1 Microtus ochrogaster | reverse complement strand
GCGGTGATTAAATGAACACAGTGTCCGTGTAATTATTTCGGGTAGAGCTAGCCATGTGGGCGGCCGGGTGCCGGGACGCAGCCCGCCGCTACTATTTCTACACGTAGTAACCACAAGAAGACTTGTGGGAGACACAGAAAACATAAAGAAGGACCTGAGCTACAACAGCACAGAAAAACATCACATAATACAAAGACAGCAAGAGATAAAAAATGGATAGGGGATTCTAAGAACAATACAAAAACAGCAATAAATCTTTACTGAGCTATAATTTCTTTAAATGTAAACAAGTTCAAGGTACATGCCAAATGAATTGATTTCTTAACCTGATTACAAGGTGCCTTTTAGAAACTCACTGTATCTGGGTTTAGTGGCACAGGTCTATAATCCAGTCCTTTAGAGGTCAAAGAAAGAACTATGTGTACAAGGCCAGCCTAGGCTGTATATTGAGATTGTGTCCAACAAAAACAAAAAAAAAAAACAAAGACCAGCAAAATGATTTTGGAGGTTAAGGTGCTTGCCTGATTTGGAGGTTAAGGTTAACAGCCTGATTTGATCTCCAGGACTCACACAGTGGGAGAACCGACTCCTACAAGACACACTATGATTTCCATATGAGTGCCATGGCATGAATGAGCATGTGCACACACACACACACACACACACATGCACACGCACACATGCACACACACACTAAAAATCATTTAAAACTAAAAAAAATTGACAAAATAAAGTACCTTAATTAAATTTTAAAGACTAAAGACAGGTTAAGAAAATAAAAATACAGGTCTAAAAACCTTAACATTTGTATAAACAGCTGCCTATATCAGGATAAAACACTAGTGTTAGAAGCCTTAATGGAAAAAAAAAATTCCCAAGTGGATTAGTCATTCATGTACTTATCCAATAACTATAGAATTAGCCCATAATATGGGAAAAATATGCTTCCAGAGAGTAGATGGTGGAAACAGGAAATACCCTATAACTTCAAGAATAAAAGCCATGGTGCAATAAGAAGAGAAAAAAAATACATTACATGTGATTGGGCATGGTGGCATTCACCTTGAATCACAGCACTAGGGAGGCAGAAGCAGATAGAGCTCTATGAATTCAAGGCCATGCTTATGCTAAGTAGAAGAAGCCAGGCACACTGAGACAGATATTGCATGATTCCATTTATATGGAGAATCTACACTCAGAAACAGTGAATAGAACAGTGTTAACCAAAAGCTGTAGAGCAGGGGGGAAAATAGGCAAGTGGTACCAGACAGCATGAATCCTCTGTTAGACAACATGAAGGATTCTGGAGTTCTATTGTTCAACGTGGCAACCATAGTTAGTAAGAGTTTGTTAAGAAAGTAGGCTTTTGTGAGAGGTGGTAAATATTCTCAGTACAGGGAGGCAGACGGAACCTGGTCGGTCGCGGAGGCGGACGGAACCCGGTCGGTCGTGGAGGCAGACGGAGGACGCCCCTCGCAGCCGGTGGGGACTGGCTGGGATCCAAGCAGCAGCAGAGGACGCAGGCCGCAGGCGGCAGGAACCATCCTAGCAGCAGATGCAGGCTGCAGGGACCTTGAGCAACACCGAGAGCAGATCACCCCACTACAATTAAATCAAACAGGTAGGCCTTTGGTTGGCGAAGTCCCTGG
>NC_022022.1:33482438-33502369 GCF_000317375.1 Microtus ochrogaster | reverse complement strand
CATTGTTTGTAATAGCCAGAACCTGGAAACAACCTAGATGCCCTTCAATGGAAGAATGGATGAAGAAAGTATAGGATATATACATATTAGAGTGTTACTCAGCAGTAAAAAACAAGGACTTCTTGAATTTTGCATACAAATGGGTGGAAATAGAAAACACTATCCTGAGTGAGGTAAGCCAGACCCAAAAAGAGGAATATGGGATGTACTCACTCATATTTGGTTTCTAGCCATAAAGAAAGGACATTGAGCCTATAGTTAGTGATCCTAGAGAAGCTAAATAAGGAGAACCAAAAGAAAAACATATAGGCCTCCTCCTGAATATTAACCTTCATCAGGCGATGAAAGGAGACGGAGACCCACGTTGGAGCACAGGACAGAAATCTCAAGGTCCAAGTCAGAAGCAGAAGGAGAGAGAGCACCAGCAAGGAACTCAGGTCGCAAGGGGTGAACCCACACGCAGACAATGGGGATGTTCTATTGGGAACTCGCCAAGGCCAGCTGGCCTGGGTCTGAAAAGGCCTGGGATGAGGCCGGACTCGCTGAACATAGCGGACAATGAGGACTACTAAGAACTCAAGAACAATGGCAATGAGTCTCTGATCCTACTGCACGTAATGGCTTTGTGGGAGCCTAGGCAGCTTGGATGCTCACCTTACTAGAAATGGATGCAGGTGGGGGTTCCTTGGACTTCCCACAGGGCAGGGAACCCTTATTGCTCTTCGGGCTGAGGAGGGAGGGGGACTTGATTGGGGGAGGTGGAGGGAAATGGGAGGCGGTGGCAGGGAAGAGACAGAAATCTTTAATAAATAAATAAATTAAAAAAATATTCTCGGTACAAAATTCAAAGTGATGTATATGTTAACTAGCTTGGTTTTACTACTTTCCTACTATTTGTATACATCAAAGCAACATGCTGTATACCATAGATATACATAGTTTCATCTTATTAACTATACCTTTGTGAAGCTGGGGAAAGAAGGAAAAAGGCATTAATAATGTTCATGTTAAGATAGAACAAAGATTATGTAACAGGAAATTATCCCTAATGCAGTGTTAAGGGGAGGGATGAAGCTGGATGGAGGTACACACCTTTGATCCCAGCACTTAGAAGGCAGAGGCAGGTGGATCTCTATGAGTTTGAGGCCAGCCTGGAATACAGAGCAAGTTCTAGAACAGCCAAGTATACACAGAGAAACTGAGGGGAAAAATGATGAAGAGGCAAGAACTGACAACCAGAAAGCATGCATGGGACTGACCTAAGCCCTCTACATATATGTGACAGTTATGTAACTTGGTCTACTTGTGGGACTTCTAGCAGTGGAAATAAGGGCCATCTCTGACTCTTTCACTGGCTTTTGGGACCCTCTTCTTCATAATGGGTTGCCTTATTCAGACTTAATACAAGGGGAGGTGCCTTGTCTCACTGCAACTTGATACGCCTATGTGGTTGATATTCATGGGAGGCCAGCCCTTTTCTGAAATAAATGGAGGAACGGATGGAGGAGGGTCTGAGGGGAGTTGGGGGAAGGGACTAGAAACAGGAGGGAAGGGAAACTGCAGTTGTGATACAAAATAATAATAATAGTAATAATAGTAATAATTTTTTTAAGGAAGGACGTTGAAGAGGCAATCTAGAAAAATGGATTCACACTGTTAGCCAATGGCAGTCTCGTTCTCTGCAGTGGGTTCTTGATAGAAATGATGAGCTTGGAACACCCCTTCCTGTTCCGTGTTTGCCTCTCATTCTCCTGCCTTCCATGATAAGACGGCACAGTAAGAAAACCCAGGCCAACTGTAAAGCTCTTGGGTTTGTACTTCCTAGTTGACAGAGTTGTAAGAAATAAAGTTCTCTTCTTTGTAAATTACCCATCTTTGGTATTTTGTTATTTATAACAGCAAAAAATGGACTAATTTAGTATTTAAGTCATAATTTGTCATTATAAATTCAAAAACTTGATGTTCAGTTTTTAAATAACAAAATATTTAGATTATCTATGCTATGATTAATTTGCCTAAAAATGGAGAACATGATCATACAGTATTTGTGTCTCCTCATTTTGGAGAGAATTTAAGAATGTTTTTGTAATATAAAGGCTATTATAACCCATGAGGCAAAGCTGCTTGCAATGCCGTGTGAACTGTCATGTTTATGTCAAAAGAGGCTGAGCAGTCAAAAGAAAGAAATATGCCCGACTCTAAAGTGCTGTCTCTCACTTGAAAATTCCAGGATCCACAAGTCGTGTTTCTGTTCTGCTGGATCAACCTGAGGAGCTGGGTGATATCTGCACAGCTGGGCCAGAGCGTCCTCGGTCCCCTTCACAACAGAAGCAGCAGCCCTTCCACAGAGCCACAGTTTTCCAGCATAGTTCTGCTTTATTTTTCTGCCATTTTTCACGCAAGCTTTTTAACAGGAGGACATCTTATTATTTCTGAGGTTTTTTTTTTTGATTCCTCCTTAATTTGCTGGCCTCTGACTTCTTTTTGCCTATAGCATTTTATTTGTCTACCGATCACACTCTAGCTGTAGGAATTGGTTTCCACATTTATTCCCTCTATGCTTAAGCTGATAGCATTTGTTTCTTCATCATTAAAGATAATTTTGAAAAGATAAATGAATTCCTAATGCTCAAATATACTGCGATAAAGTTAATTTCTCATGAATACGTTCATCTTGAATACGGAAATTAGACATTTAAAGTCAACTTCTAAATGTCATGTTTCATTAATCAGGCATTCTTATAAAGAGATTTTAATGGCATTAATACCATCTTATACCAAATAAAAAGATGGCAGATACAGCTATCCTGGCATCAAGGACATTAAAGAGCAAGTCCAAGGTCTGAACTAATCATCCGGAAGTCGTTTTGAACACGCTGTCCTTTTAACTCCCACACCACAGTCTACAAAAAATGACTGGTTAGCATAAGATGTGGGAAACAGACTGGGATGGAAGCCATGAATACAGTATAATTTAAGTCTCTGATACATGTAGAATATATATCACCTTGTTAACTTTAAATTAATGTAACACTTTCATAATAAGGATAGTTTTCATTCTCAAAACACGTGAAAGAGCAAAAAATTTTATCAGCCAAAGAATTAAGCCATAATTATTTCTTCTTAAATTTATTATTTATATATGAGAATTATATAATCTAAATCAAAGTAATTTAAAACTTCAACTTACAACACTAGTGTAGAGTTGGATTATTCTATTCTTTTCACTGTACCAAGTACTGACGGGTGTCC
Organism: Microtus ochrogaster; assembly: GCF_000317375.1. Classification (NCBI taxonomy): domain Eukaryota; kingdom Metazoa; phylum Chordata; class Mammalia; order Rodentia; family Cricetidae; genus Microtus; species Microtus ochrogaster. The sequence goes on along the minus strand of NC_022022.1, from coordinate 33,499,117 downwards.
GACAGGAAAGAGGGCATTTAGAATGAGGTCGGTCATTATACCTCTCAGGCTAGTTATCTTCAGTATTACTGCTAAGTTTTGATAAACACGGAAACTACATGGCTGTTGGCTTCTGAAAACTACTTCATGAACTAATGAAGTTACACCATTAAATAAAAACATTACAGAGACTTTAAAATGGATATATAGGACATGTACAAGTACACTGTGATTTTCCCTTCTCGGTATGTCAGAAATAGCATGCCTAATACCCTTTACTTTCCCTATTGTCCTGATGGATTCTGCACCATTTCTTAGGATACAGTAACATAATCAGCAAACCAATGAAGCAGCAAAGCAAATCTTAAAAGGATGCCATAATCTAATAAAAAATGAGTGTGTGTGTGTGTGTGTGTGTGTGTGTGTGTGCGTGTGTGTGTGCGTGTGCATGTATTCATTCCAGTAGAAGACAGGAGGAATCAAGATGACAAGGGCAGCAAACACAGCTTTAGCATAACTCCAACTCCACAGAATAGGTCCACTGAAATCTCTGTCCTTGTACTGTTCCCAGATCCTTATGATCTAGGTCACAGGCCAACATAATTTTATTTTGAGCCCAAGACACCAGCTAACCTGGGACCAATCTTCAGAGGTCTACAAAAGAATTCAGGCTTTCCAAGCTTAAGTAATTCTGTCCGGGTTCCTTTTGGTCCTCAATATCAAGAAATCATCACAGTTTCTGTATTGCCATCTTCATGATTCGTCAGTGTTCTTTGACTTTTCAATTATCCATTGTTTATAATTCTTCAGTTTACATTATATAAAAAAAATGTACGTTTTGTCATCTTGGCTCCCATCATTGTCCATCCTCTATGCTTCTCTGCTTTTCATCACCGGAAATATTTTTTCTCCATATATCCTGCAACTTCCTACTCTCCTTACAGTAACACCCCTAATACTCTGCCATCACAATGGAAAGAGTGTGCCTCAGCAATCCTTCTGTTCCCAAGAGCCACCCTATTGCGTATGAGTATATGCAGTTTCCCCAACAAAGCCTAGCCAGAGTTGAACAGTTCTACAAGTGATTATCAAGTGATTAAACCAGCAAGATACCTTAGCGGGTTTCTTAGTCAGCATTACTATTGCTGTGATGAAACACCATTACCAAAAACAATTTGTGGTGAAAAGGTTTATTTGGCTTACACTTACACATCACTGTTAATTATCAAAGAAAGTCAGGACAGGAACACAAGCAGGACAGGAACCTAGAAGCAGGAGCTGATACAGAGATCTGAGCTGATGCGGAGGCCAGGGAAAGGTGCTGTATACTGGCTTATACCCCATGGCTTTACCAGCCGGCTTTCTTAGAGAACCCATGAGCCCCATTTCTGGGTGACAACATTCTGGGACCTCCCTCATGAATCACTAGTTTAAGAAAATGCTCTACAGGCTTGCGTATAGCCTGATCTTATGGAAGATTTTCTCAACTGGGGCTCCTTCGTCACAGATGGCTAGAGCTGATGTGGGAGTGTCATATATCAATCTGTTGATTTCATTGGATAAGTAATAAACAAACTGCTTGGGCTCATAGCTTAGAACATAGGTGGGTGGAGTAAACAGAACAGAATGCTGGGAGGAAGAGGAAGTGAGCTCAGACTCGACAGCTCTGCTGTCTGGAGCAGAGACGCCATGCTCCCGGCTCCTGGGCGGATGCGGGGATAGCTCTGCTCTCTGAGGCACAGGCGATGAAGCTCCAACCCAGGATGGACGTAGGCTAGAATCTTCCCGGTAAGACCGGTGCTCACAGATTATTAGAGATGGGTTGACCGGGATATCAGAATTAGCCAGTAAGGGCTAGAGCTAAAGGGCCAAGCAGTGTTAAATGAATACAATTTGTGTGTTGTTATTTCGGGGCATGAGCTAGCCAGGCGGCCGGGGTGCCGGGGACGCAGCCCAGCTGCTCATATTACTACATAGAGCTTGTGTCAAGTGGACATAACACTGGCCAGCATCGCTGACCCCTTCTCAGCCTGACACAAACACATCTCTGTTCAGCCACAACCTTTCCTTTCTTGTGCATCCCCAAGATGACACATTAATAAAGACATCACAATACAAAACATTTACAAACTTAAAAGTCCCTTACACATTCAAACACTTTTAAAGTATCAGGTCTGTTTTAAAATGCAAATTCTCTGTAAAACCCCAAAAATCTCTTTATTTACAAAAGTTTTCTCTCAATTGTGAGCTCCTGTAAAATCAAAAATAAATACTTTCTTACTTCAAGAAGAAAGAACCAGAAAATGATCATGATCTGAACAAAGCAAAACAAAACTCCAACAGTGTAAATAATGGATCCACTCACAGTCTTCTGGGCTCCTGCAAAGGGCCTGGGTCTCTTCTCTGCCTCTGCCCACTGCAGCACACACAGCTTGTCTTCTAGGGTCCAGCTAGCTCCACTGCTGCTATCCTTGATGGTCATCCCAAAGCATGAGCATCTTCAAGTAGCTGGGGTCTTCTCCTGCAACTAGGCTGCACTTTCACCTGGAGCCTCTCTTGGGCTCTCTGCCTGTTGCCAAGCCTCAGCTTCTCTGCATGACCCCTTAATCCTGAGCCTTCAACTGCTATTGCTGCATTTTCACCAAAGGCCTCCCCCGGCCTCTCACAGTGCCAAGCCTTAGCTGCTCTCAATGAAACCTTCATGCCTTGTAAAACAGCACCATCTGGGTGACTCTTACACCACCAAGTTTGTTCAGCCTCAGGTGTTTACAGCTTGTATCAAGGTGACATAGAACTCGTCATCACAGTGGGTAAAGATGGTTGCTGCCAAGCCTGAAAATTGCTGTTCAATTCCCAGAGCCCTCATGTGGGAAAGAGAAAAGCAACTCCTAAAAATTGTCTGTGACCTTCACAAGTCTACCATGACATACTCCCCACATACACACACGTAAATAAATATAGGATAAAATGTAAATGTTTTTAAGTGTAGTAAAAATGTTCAAGATCTAACTGAAATAAATTCCAACTTATTTTCATTTTTAAATTTATTGTTATAAATTTTATAAGTTTGATAGTGGTTATCACCAAATGAGCCATGAATTGACCTAGGAAAGTACATTAAACTCTCCCCATAACTTCCCTATTGAATTCATACTCGCTATTTAATTTCCACCTCTCAATAACTAGAGCGAAATTAACCTCAGCAATAAGACTGGGCTCTGACTCTTCTGTGAGTTTCCACCAACTAACAGCAAGCAGGAAGCCCTTACATCCCTAAAACACTCACATTCAAACAGTTCTCACTGTAGAGCACAGAAATCACATTCTTGTGGTATTTATATCTGTCAAAATTAATTTTTAATTCATAGGAAAATACACTGAAATCATCACGGGACTTTTGTCACTAAAGTGTCTCCCTTTTACACCTTAAACTCTGCCTTGGTTTTCTCATTAAAAGATGACCGTGATTACGGTATTCAAACTAGGTAGTATCATCTGGAATGATGTACAGTATGAATTAAACACTAAGTAAGTATTAGCTCTTGTTTATATTAATAAACTCAATTTCATTAAAGTCTGCGGAAGACACGTATTTAATGTTTTGAATAATTCATCTCATTAAATAAATGAAATATAACATATTCTCAGGGGCAATCCTTCTATTATAGAATGAAAACCAGAAGACTCCTGATAAGCAATTGTCCTTTAAATCCTTGAGTGGGTAGGAATCATAGATACATGTGCATTTCCCTCCTAAGACTGAATTAGAGATGAATTAATGAATCCCTTCAGATTTCCCATCAAGGGTGTCTAAGACAACACTTTATCCCAAGGAGATTCCTGAGCCTATAAAATAAAGCTGAAGCTCATGAGCTTGGACAAAAGCCTGGGGTGAAATCAGCCTCGAATCTCCGCTTGCCACTTTCCAGCCACCTGAATGTAGCTTTGGCCTACATGCTCCTTTCATTCTAGCTCTTGAGAGATTTCATGAATATGCTCTTTTTTCATTTTATTCACAATTTTTGTTTTCAGAAAAGGAGTCAGTTGAGATTCGGTGTGTCTGCATACTATTCTAAACGTATATTCAACAACGAGCACAATTTATACTTTTATTTTAAAATATATTCACTTCATAAATAAAATTCAAGGCACACATAGAGTCTAAGCTAAATTACAAAATATGCCTCCTTTTAACAGCAATTGGATCTCAAGGTTGGTCGGTTTGTTTGTTTGTTTTTAACTATGTGGGGTTTTATTTGTTTCTTATCTGCACTCATCATTCCAGGTTAAAATGTTAAAATCAGGTCTAACTGTGGTGGCCCATCAACTGCACTGGGGAATGAGAAATTGGGCACATTCTCTGCCTCTCAACCCACTTTGATTTTGTTATTCTTATTACTAGTAGCTAAGTTCCTATGGCTGCATTACATCTTTAATTCTAATTGAGTCCTCCAACGTAGAACAGGTTTGTTTAGTTGTTACTGTTCTGTATAGACCCAAGTGGTATAACTAGACACAAAGGAAAGTAAACGAAATCTGCCCCCATACTCCTGCTTCTGGACATATATATAATTCACACATGAGCTAAGATATAGCCACATTTAAATTTATTTTCACTTTTCCTCATTTTATGCAGGAAATGCTCCGTTACTTGTCTCTGTGCTCATATAACCCTTCTTTAATTTCCTCTAGCCTCTTTTGTTAATTTTTACCAGATCAGCTCCGTCTCAGGGCACATAAAGGTACTAAACTTACTGTACTTTAGCAAGCTGGAAAATTTTTGCAAGATATTTAATTATACTATGTAAAGATATGTCTCTGTGATTGATTTAATAAAAAGCTAAATAGTCAATAGCTAGGTAGGAGATACAGCAGAAACTTCTGGAGAAAGAGAGAGCTCTGGGAAGAAGAAAGGTCCTGTGGAGCAATCTTTTTTTGTACACTATGAATAGGTATCATTATCATTGGCTAATAAAGAGCTCACTGGCCTACAACTGGGCAGGAAAAGGTTAGGAGGGAAAATAAGAGCAAGAGAGTGCGAGGGAGAGGAAAGGCAGAGTCGGAAGAGCCACTGCCGGCAGGTTGTAAGGAGAAGCTAGATAGGCATGCCGAATTGTGAAAAGGTATCAAGCCATGTGACAAAGCACAGACAAGAAATATGGGTTAATTTAAATGTAGGCGTTGGGTAGTAACAAGCTTGAACTATTGACTGAGCATTTATAATTAATGTTAAGTCTCCAAGTCAGTTATTTGGGAAGCAGACGGACAGGACAGGAATACTTTACCTACAGAAAGGCAGAGTCACCAAAAGGCCACAGAGGGAGCCAGACATGCTCAAAGATAAATAGAGCTATAGATAAATAAGATAAAGAGATAAATAAAGCACATAGATAAACAGAACTGGGTAACTTATAAGAGCTAGTTAGAAACAACCCTAAGCTATAGGTCAGGCTTGCATAATTAACAATAAGTCTTCTTGTCGGTTTTTGTGAGCTGATGGCCCAAATAAAAATCTGGCTACAGAAAATCATATTATTTGCTCTCTTCATTGAAATTTTGAGTGGATGCAAAATTCTATATCTAAAATTATTTCCTTGCACAAATCAGCAGCTGCACCCCTCTGCTTTCTCTGCACTCTGAGCAATTACTAACTGTGCAGCAGCCGCTGTTCCCGGCGTGTTTCCATCTCTCTGTGCATGGTACCTTCCTCTGCGGCAGCTTTAAGGGTATTTTTTTTATTTATGTTTATCTGAAAATGAATGAGACTGTACAAAAAGACCTTAAATTCCATGTTTCTTGGCATTTTTGTGGGATCTTCATATTAAAAACTCATATTTTCACTCACCTTGGGATAACTGTACATTTTTTACAACAAATGGTCCTGTCATCTCTTGTATTCTGTTTTTTCATTACCTAATAACTGCTTTTTATTACACTAAAATGTTTTTATTTTTTGAAACTTCAAGGACTTCACTGAGACTGTATACAAGAAAGAGAAGCATGTCTGTTAGCTGTCTTTACTTGAAACCAAAGTCAGAGGGAGTTTTGTATGTTTATCCAAAATTACTTGAACACTTACAATAATATATCCTGCTGTTTCGTGTGTGTGTGTGTGTGTGTGTGTGTGTGTGTGCAGAGAAAGAGAGAGAAAGAAAATGCTAAATATTTTCATTTTGAAGTCAAAATTACACAATGAATCCCATTGTTTCAGGCATTGAGAGGTTATTTCAAATCTGTTTTGAGTGTAGTAACTGATATCTTTCATTATACATGCATTTATTTTCATAGTATTGTCATTTATAGAAGGGATTTAAAAGCAATGCTTCCTTGACTAAAGAGTGCTTTCCTTTCATTCAGTACTTTACTAGTAAGTGTGTGGCACCTGCAAAGACAACTCTAAGTGGGTGGAAAGGGGGGCCATTATGAGTTCAGTACCCCAGAACCAACAGGATGAAAAAGAGAACTAATTCTCACTAATTGTTCCCTGACCTCCACATCTACTGTTTATACAGATGCATAGATGTATATAACAATTAATGGAAAAGAGGGACATGATTTTGAAAGAGAGAAAGGAGGGGTATATGGAAAGGTTTGAAAGGAGGGACAGGAAGGGATAAATAGTGAAATTATATTAAAATATCAAAAAGTAAAAGAAATTTTTAAAAGATTAGGACCATACTAAAAATAAGTTCCCATCTACAAAGAAAGACAAACAACAACATGAGTGTGATAAGGTAAAAAAAAAAAAAAAAAAAAAAAACCACCTCTTCCCTAAGAGCTCAGCCACAGCATCTTTCTCCACACAGTGAAGCACACATGTGCACTCCTGCAGTGCCCCAGGTACATCACATGTTTGTCCCTGCTGCCTCCAGTATTATGACATAGCTCTAAAGCCATCTGAAACAAAGTCTTCATTCAGTCGCGGATTCCTTTCGGCATGCTTCACTGTGGACCCCGTGTATATATGACAATTAAGCACTGAAGAACTCTCCATGATGCAGAAACGAGCTACTGGGGTGGATCAGTCACTGAACGACTACAAAAAGTCAAACACAGCTCCAGAAGCCACTAGATGGTTCTAAGTGGTCTTTTTTAACAGCACTTTTTGAGAATTTCACACATGAGCACTGCATCTATCTCTCCCAAATCTCTCACTCACTGTTCTCCAACTCCTTCCTCCCATTCCCAAATACATGACCTCCTCTTTGATGAGCATTTTACATGTCTACTATTATGTATATACACGTGCACATGAATATACGACCTGCTGAGTTTGGTAGGCTTTGCTTTTATGTACATGTGTTTAGAGATGATCACTTGGGATTAAACAACCTTTGTGGGAGTTTTTCTCACGGGAGCAACTGATTCTTCCCTCTCTGACTTCCTGCTGTTCTTCACATAGGGATAGGGCCATGTTTTGAAGCCGTAATTACAAAACAATTAAATAGAACCTAGTGTTAATTTTAATCCTATCTCAGATTGTCAATTAATGCATAAAAAATTCACTTCTGGATTTCAACAAATTCCTATGACTTCCAACAATTTCTCAACAACAGTAATTATTGTTGTTCTTGCTTCTTCCTTAACATCATTCACCCTGTTCTTGAACCAGCTCTATTGCCACTAAAAAGATTATAAATTAATATAGCCATCTCTGACTTAGCAGTTTGATCTCAGCAGCACTCTGCCTCAGGTGCTACCTGTATTTTTAAATGCTGGTTGATGATCCCATTTTGCCAACTTGTCACCAATAATATATTTTAAAGATGATCTGCATTCTTCAATATTTGAATGATGCCTTATATACCTACCTTACTGTCTTAGTTTGGAGTGCAATAAAATACTGTGAGCTACAGAAACCTAATTCTCCCAGCTTGGAGGCTGGAAAAAACACTATCAACACAGTCAGATTCAGCAAGTCACATGGCTTCTGTCCCCACAAATGGCAGCTTCTCCTGGGTTTTATGTCCTAGGAGGACCCAGGTGCTCCTGCCCATGTGACTTGATCACTTCCCAGGAAGTCTCATCTAATGCAATGATTTTGGACACTCAGATGTCAGCACATGAATTCAAGCACATACAAACATCCAAATCATCGCAAAATTATTATCTGGCCTAAATTTTTAACTACTTTATTTTGAGAACTTTTTAATAAATTCAATCTGAATGAAATAGTCAACTTCATTTTTCAGTTTAGTTTGCTTAATTTCTTACATTTATCCAGTATAAGTTATTTACAAAATTATCAACTGTCAGAAAAATTCAGATAGAAACAGTTTAAAATGCAAGCTAATAGGACTTAAAGAATAACTGGTGAGTCTTGGATTTCAAAATATAATTAAATTATAAACAAAATGCTTTATGACTTAACTGAGTTGAATCTAAAGTGAACTTTCTATTTCAAATTCAACACATTAAGTTCAATTTTCATGTATGGCCTGTTAATAATGTCTCTGACTCTACAAATCCATGTAACCTGGTCTCTTACAGCAATATGTACTTTTGCTAAATATGGGAATACTAGCTAGTCAAAGATATTAGAGCAGGTTACTGAGGTCCTTAACTAAGTCCCTAGTGTAATTCCTACATTACACAGTCTGCTCCACTTGGAAAGCTGCAGGTAAATTTGATTACAGGCTTCTCCTTACCGTATCTGGCACTACTGGAATTCTTTCTGTTCTTGACAACAAAGCAGCATTTTCGTTAATCAAGTTGGGTAATTCATCAAGAATTCCACCAACCTGTGAATTCAAAATAAAAAAAAGCATGTTAAAACAAAGAGTTAAAAGAGTATGTCACTTACTTTATGTAATTAGCACTAGAAACAATAAACTTTCAATAAATGAAGCTTTGCAATATTATTGCCCCACTAATAGAAGTAGACAAAGATTCAAAATTTAAATTTTACACAGGATATACAAGAAAAAAATAAATTCAATGAGTTAATAAAATGGAAATAGTTTGTTATAAATCCTGTAGTTAAGTATAATGGAGCATCATAAATTATTTAAATACTAAGGGGATGCTACTATGAGATTGTGTCTCCTAGGGATGTCAGAAGCTACACCCATAATGTCTCACCAACATTGCTGCCTAAACATGGGCTGAACAAGGGCAACAGCAACAGACATACTAGTGTGGACATGGGAAAGCCCAGGAGTCCTCAACACTAAGAACTATAAACAACTAAGGAACACTGAGAGCAAGATAAATAGTAGTTTCCACGGAAGAGCACATCAATGGGTTTACAATAACAAATGATCAGCCCTGAAAAAAAACATACAAGTAACATTAAGCAGACTAAGCAGGTTTTATATACATAATTAGTAATTTATATGTATATTCATATATGTATGCATATAGCAACAATTATTGAAAAATGAGACCATGGATCTGAAAGAGAGCAAGTAGGGGTGTATGAGAGAGCTTGGAAGAAGCAACTAATGGTGGAATTATGCAATTTTACTATAATTTCAAAAATTAAAAGTAACAAGCTGAGTGTGGTGATACATGGCTTTAATCCAGCATACAGAAGATAGAGGCAGGTGGATCTCTGTGAGTTTGAGGTTAACCTCATCTACAAAGAAAGTTCCAGGACAGTCAGGACTGTTATACAGAGTAATTTTGTCTTGAAAAACAGGAAAATAAACAAACAAACAAAATAAACATATTAGAATTAATTTTAGCTATATCCAAATATATTTAGATATCAATTACTTTTCAGTATCACAACCGTATAGTGCAATCTCAATAATAAAAAATTAAAATTTATATTTTCAATTATATAGCATTATTTATTAGCACTTTATTATTAACACATAAAACATATTAGCTAAAATTTTACTTAATTATGTGCAGTTCTGAACTAATACAGTTTCTAAGCAAAATGATCAATACTCTTTTAATATGATAATTTCTCACAAGCATTGAAGATGCAAATCAATAAGCTAGAAGAAGCGGGTAATCTACAATTTTAATCTACAATTAATTAATCCCTGTGAAGCACTGCTTCCAATTTAATCTAATTTATTCATCTGGATTCATTTAAACTTTATAAATAGTTGCAACGTTCTATGTTTATACACAAAGGATAACGGTTTATAGCCCCATCTTTATGGACTTCACTGTTTTCACTTCATAATTTAACATCTGTATTTTGTATTTCAGAATTTGACGTATAGTAGATAGGGGTCTGATATATCTATTTCTTTATTCATTTTATGGTTAACATTAATTTACTAAAAAGCTGAACATATCCTTACATGTTATCTCTATAAAATTATCCACTCCTTTAGCCAAAATGCTGAGTTCTAGCAGTAAACCCAATTTTGTGTCAAAATGACAAAAAACTAAAAGTAAAGCGATAAGGGCCCTGAAAAACATGGGACTAGAGGAACATACCTCATGACAATAAAAGTACATGTGATAAACTTAAACCCAATATTACAGAAAATAAGGACAAAGTTAAAATATTTCCACTAAAACTGGGGAAAGTTGGAGGTATCTATTTCCAACAAATATATTACACTGGAGCACTAAGAGTTTCCCAACGTAAATTTAATTTCAGACCAGACAAATACACTAGTAAACTTTATCAGAACTTAGAGAAGAGCTGCTAACAGAAATGCTCCTCAAATCACTCACTAAAAGGAAAATATAAGATTGAGCTTATACACACAAGCGTGAATAGGGGGAAAAGTGCAAGGCAGAAGTACGCTAAGAGATGTTCAGAGTCTGACAAATAATCCAACATACATATGCATCAGGATTCAAGACGTGGGAAAGGACAGGCAGAAGAAATATATGTAGAAGCAACAGACAGGAATTATTTCAAATTGACGCCACACAGCAAGCCAAGATGAAACGGCTTTGCAATTTGGAGACAGATGCACTGAAAGGAAAGTAACACAGTCATATGGAATATGTAAAGGAGAGACACAAAAACATCACAGGAAAAATTCACTTCACAGGAAAAACAATATGGAGAACAACCCACGTCTCACCAGAAGACACATAAACATCACTAAAGTGCTGGAAGTAACCAGCAACCTAAAAATTCACACAGCCCCCAAAATTTCAAGCTTTATACAAAACTGACCTTTAAAGACAACCCAAGCCTACAATAACTCAGCAGCAGCCGACCTATACAAGGAGAAACACAAGGTGTCTATTTTTCAGGAAGACAGAAAAAAGTTCCCAACAGAAACCAGAAAATGCAGAAAGGAGTGAGCCACATGGTAATGGCATACCAGTGAATACAGGCAATGCAAAGTAGTAATATTACAAGAGTTTAAAATATGCAAATTTAGAGTCTGGGATGATGTAGCAAAATGGAGTAAAAATGCTCTAAGTTAGGACTGTTAAAGAAATGATAAGACTAATTATTTTTATTTGGATGACAGTGACCAGAGAATGCCACTAAGCCTCCTATGGGAAGAACAATGGAAACTAAAACTAATGAACTAATAGTACATTTTACACAAAGCATAACAAAACGTTTAAAAAACTGCTAAAATTCATTACAGGTCCCTTAAAATCAGTAAGGTAGATTTAATGTCCTAATTTATAATCATAATTAAAATATGCTTGTATCAAAGTGAACCTTATTAAATACATAAAAAGATATGTAAGAAAAAGATTGAAATGAAGTTTAGAAATACAAAACAATCTGCCAATCAAAAGACTAAAATCCTTTAGAGCAGATATAGTCATGTTAAACTTCTTCATTGAGCAACTCATTAATAAAGTAGTGACTTCAATGGAAAATAAGTTGACAAAACCAGAAAGCTATTGAAGACTGTCAGATACACTGTGTGTGTGTAGGGGGGGTGTGGTTGAGAGAATGAGAAGAAATACAGTAAAATAAAAATGTCTATAAGTTAATTAAATGTAGATATAAGAGTATCCTATTATATTCTGTTTCAAGTTACCAAATATTGTGAGTTTCAAGCACTAACAGAAGACACAGGCTCCTGAGCCAGAGACAAGAGGCTTGCTACCCATCGTGACATGGCGTGGGTTCCAAAGAGCCACCTAACACCTGAGGGACAGCCCTTGATCCCACTGTTAGGAATCTTACAAGTAGACCAAGCTACACAACTGTCACATATATGTAGAGAGCCAGGTCGGTCCCATGCAAGTTCCCTGGTTATTGGTTCAGACTCTGTGAGCTCCTTTGAGCCAACTTTAGCTATTTCTGTGGGGATTTTTAATACCCCTGAGCCCTCTGGGTCCTACAATCTTTCCTCCTCTTCAGCAGAATTCTCTGAGCTCAGCCTAATGTTTGGCTTTGGATCTTTGCATCTATTTCCATCAGTTACTGGAAGAAGGCTCTCTGAGGACAATTGGGGTAGTCACCAATTTATGAGTATATCAAAATATCGTTAGGCATCATTGCATCTGTATCTGATGAAAGCAGATGCAGAGATCCACAGCTAAGCAATCCAGGGCTTAGAGTCCAGTTGAAGAGAGGGAGGAGGGATTATATGAACAAGAGAACAAGATCATGATGGGAAAACCTACAAAGATAGCAGACCCAAGCTAGTGGGAGCTCACCAACTCTAGACTGACAGCTGGGGAACCTGCATGGGACCAAACTAGGCTTTCTGAATGTGGGTGACAGTTCGGTGGCTTGGGCAGTCTGTGGGGCCACTGGCAGTGGGACCTGGATTTATCCACAGCACATGAACTAGCTTTTTGGAGACCATTCCCTATGGAGGAATACCTTGCTCAGCCTCGAATCGGGGGGAGGGGCTTGGTGTTGTCTTAACTCCATATGCAAGACTTTGTTGACTCCCCATGAGAGGCCTCACCCTTTCTGAGAAGTGGATGAGGGATTGGGTGGGGAGCAAGTGGGGAGGGAGTGAAAGAAAGGAGGGTGGGAGAATTGTGGTTGGTATTTAAAATGAAAAAAACTTGCCAGGCGGTGGTGGCGCACGCCTTTAATCCCAGCACTCGGGAGGCAAAGGCAGGCGGATCTCTGTGAGTTCGAGACCAGCCTGGTCTACAAGAGCTAGTTCCAGGACAGGCTCCAAAACCACAGAGAAACCCTGTCTCGAAAAACCCAAAAATAAAATAAAATAAAATAAAATAAAAATAAATAAAATAAATAAAAATGAATCACAAAATAAAAATTTGCCATTAACATATCACCTGATAATCACAAGGTGCTGGACCACTGGAAACTTCTTTCTGATCTGTGATCAATGTTCGAGGGACAGTAGAACCAAATGCAGTTTTCTTTGGTTTCTTCAAGCAGGTATTTTTAACCTTGACAATTACAGTGTTATTTGCAATATCATAAGAACCAGGGCCTAAAATTATGAAGAACATTATATATAAGAATAAGTACACTTTTAAGAACTTTTTTGAATTCAATAACATTAGGTAAATATTTTAAAGAGGGGTTCATATATTTCTAGCCAAATTAAAATGGTATAGATACTTTTTTAAGATATATCAAAATATTATCCTGAACCCTCTTCTTGGGCTGCTGCCAAACTAAGTATTGCAGTAAAATCCAATCAGGCTTTTACTATTCTACACAGTAGCAATAAATCTCACATCTTCATCAACATCAGTGTCAGATTTGGTAAGAAAATTGAAAATTTTTAAAATGAGGAATTAGTTAAAATAGAGCTTTTCCCACATTAAAAAATGTGAAAACCATTACAAAGATTTGGGCCTCTGTATGATAATATGCTAGACAGTTTGAAAATGAAACAATTAAATGAGAGTATATGTAATTTAGTTGGGACTTATAAAATGTCAATTGTAAACATTATCAGCATTATCATTGTTGTTTTATCACTAAAAAAAGTTGGCTAATCTTTTAGTGCTAAGATACAGGCCTTAGAAAAACCTTATAAAATGGAGATATTCAAATCCAAAAAGAGGAATTAAATGGAGAACCAATTTTAGCATTGCATTATAAGAATAGAGAGGAACAATCTAAAGTTTATAAATAATCAATCTTAATATATCCACTGACTTTACAAAAATTGCCAAACGGCAGAGGCTCTGTTAAAACTAACTGAACTCCTGTGTCAATGTTAGATTTAAGGAGATTCGTGGAAGCAATAGCCTCATTTGGCATGCATACACCTTTTGTGAAGCAATGTTAAACTCATGGTCAGTTTGTAATAGAATTATTTATAAAAACTGAATAGAATAGATTAAAGGTGTTTTAGAGCCTGGTCCACAATTATAATGGAGTACCTGAATAAGAGAAGAGGCTAAGATTATTGAGCAATGGAGTAACCTAGAGGTAGCAAAATCTCCCTAGATCAACATCATGAAGAAGGAGATTATGCTACTATAGAAAGGTATATATATATATAACCTGTATATAATGACCATACCAAGGATTTATGCTGTGCAGGCGCTTTGAATGGGAAAGAAAATTGAGTCATTTACTAAAGTATACAGGGCCCAGAGGAAGCCTTTACGGATTTCTTACAAAGATTGACTTCGGCAGTAAATAGAATGATATCAAATTCAAAGCTGGATAAATAATAATTGAATCTCTGGCTTTGAAAATGTTAATTCTCTATTGACCATTAAAGCAAGGTCAGTACCTTTGGAGGAATAGATTCGAGATACAGATAATGTTGAATGTTTTGGCCATAATGATACATGGATAGGAGAGGTGATTTCCAGAGATTTGAGAAATAAAATCACAATGTCAAGTGTTATAATTGCAACACACAAGGTCAGTGTAAAAGGGATTGTAGACAACACCTTCCTAGAAACAATGCTTTTCTAAGAATGATCTATTCAGAATACTCCTCCCTTCTGGATTATGTGGCAGGTGTGCAAATGTGGGCATTAGATTGATGAATGTACTTCAACAAGGAATATTCAAGGAAATCCTTTACCATTGGGAAACTCTGAAAGGGGCCTCATGCAGGCCTTGATGCCAAATTCAGCCCCTATACCAGGGGTTTGAATTTTGCATATTATATACAAATTTTCTAAATTGATACAAATTTGAGATTAATTTTGTTAGCACATACTATACATATATTTCTACTCTTGTTCAAGGTATTGTACCTATACAACTCATTTCACAATGTAATGCAAATTTTTAATCCTTGAAAATTATTATTACCAACTGTTTAGGATAATAAGGAAATGATGATTAGTAGTTAATCACCTATTATAATCAAACTTGTAGTCATATTAGGTATGTTTTCAAGATCAAACAGGGATATGTTTTAATTTAGACTGCTCATCTTCAAATACTTCAGGGATCTACAGAATATGGCATTTAATATGTCTTAATAACAAAGTTTTTTTATGAGAATGAGACAGGTCTGCTCTGGGCAGCACCACTCAACTTCAGAGAAGATAATGGGTATCAAAGAAACTCCACATGGAGTTTACTGTCTTCATGGCAGAAGTAAGCCACTGGACAAGAAAGTGTCCTTGTCTCAACTGCTGACAGTACGTCATCCAAATTAGACAGGTAGGACACAAAAGAGGGTGATTGCCAAACATTTTCAAGACAAGGTGGGACAGACCTTCAAAAATCCTGCTTCATGGAAAAGTTTATCAAATATTCTATGCTTGTAGGCCAAAGATGGATGCCCCATATTTGCAGCGGAAACTTGTGTGACTGTCCAGGCAGTCAGCTATTTTTGTCATTCTCACATCTTTTGGAAGTGACTTGCTCACACCTCCTGCTTACTCAGTATTATTTCCTTCTTGGTTCTCTGAGGGAGTTGAAAACTAGATAAAGTTACAGTTTTCCTTGTTTAACAGACTAAAAAAGAAAAAAGAAATTTACTAAAAATATAGGTATATAAGGTTGAGAGACATTAAAAGATAATTTTGAATTGCTAATACAAATTATAATTGAAAGGGAATAATGTACAACACTCGAATTCACCAAGTAGAATAGATAATAGAATAACTTTCTCTGAATTTTTCAAATGCTAATGGACTAGGCATTGCTAATATATTTATTACCTGTATAAATTGTATAGTTATTATATTTATTATATATAGTTTTTCTTATGTTAGTTACAGCCTTCTTTTTTATTTTAGACAAAAAAGGGGAAATATAGTGGTATATTATTTGTGTTTTAATAAATAAACCTTCCCTGAAGATCAGTGCAAAGCACCTACACTAGTCAGCCATACAGGTGAGGTAGTAGATGCACATGCCTTTAATCCCAGTAATCCCAGCAGGCACACTAGTTAGCTACACAGGTCAGACGGTGGTGGTGTATGCCTTTAATCCCAGCACTAGAGAGGAAGATAAAGCAGGATGAGACAGGTTTCAAGCTCGGACTCAATCTGAGGATTCCTGGAGGCAGGATCGCTCATTTTCTGTCTGAGGTAGAGGTAAGAGCCAGTGGCTGGCTGCTTTGCTTTTCTGATCTTCAGGTTGAACCCCAATATCTGTCTCTGGGTTTTTAATTATTCGTGCTACATATCTACATATCCATCTTGTGAAAAACAAGAAGTTGCATGCAGTTAGAGTGGAAAAGTAACCGCAAACCTGGCATTTCCTGTGCCGTGCAGACCTCTGTGAATCGGGCAGCAGTTTGCCCAAATGGAGACTTGTGTCCTGATCTTTTCTTTGAGCACTTAAAAGCAGTTCGTGTTTCATTATATGTGCCAGGAGCTGGGGTACTGGATTTGATAGACGCAAATCTCTAGGAAAATGAAAGAAGAGGAGGAGGAGGAGGAGGAGG
>NC_022022.1:33480495-33482338 GCF_000317375.1 Microtus ochrogaster | reverse complement strand
AGAAGAAGAAGAAGAAGAAGAAGAAGAAGAAGAAGAAGAAGAAGAAGAAGAAGAAGAAGAAGAAGAAGAAGAAGAAGGAGATTCCACAATTGATTAGTTAACTACTTCTCCATGCAACAAAGACAATAAAGATGAGTTAAGATCTTTTGATCATTGAAATGTAATATACTTACGTGGCTTTTGGTAAAGGCTCTGACATACTAATAATATTATGCATGCATGTGCCTCACTTCCTTAAGAAAGAAATAGTATTGAGGTGAGATTCTAGATCTAGATGACATGATATGGACAATTTTCACTTCTAAATACTCTTCACCCAATAAACTGTATGATTTAACGTGATTTGTGTTATAGATTTCTGTGTGCATATATGTGAGGGGTCTGTGTGTGTGCATGTGTGTGTGTGCATGTGCGTGTGCGTGTGTGTGTACAAATGTCTGCATAGGGGAGCCAAGGTTAAGTCAGAAGTCTCTTTCAGCTGATTCTCCAACTTAAATACAGGGTCTTTCATGAACATGGAACTCACTTGTTGGGTAGACTGGCTGGCCAGAAAACCCCAGAAATCCTCTTCCAATACTGATGTAGTCAAATACCAGCTACCTGGAGCATTTCTACTTTTTACCCCCTATGCTATGGTAAATAAAATAATTGCCCACATGTTTCCATTTGCTTTTGCTTTTAGAAAGATATTTTTAACTCTTTCTATTCCTCTTGATTTTTACCACCTGTGAACAAATGAAACACTGCCATGCTTCCAAAAAACAAACCACACTTTATTAAAAGCTTCAAAGAAATACTCATTGAGGCCTCTCATTTTCTCTCTACGTCTATGTGATCTTGCCTGTGTTGTGGGTAGTAGTTCCCAATGAATAACATTTTCTTATTCCATGGTGGAAATTCATCCATAGGGTGGTGAATTTCATAGTACCAGCATAATATCAACCAACTTGCACAGGTCAGGGAACCACCAAAGCTCTCAGAAGTTGATATGAGTGCACTGCATTTGAGAGCCATCCCAGCTGCTTGCCATCCTTTCCAGAGAGCCTACGACATTGCTCTCCAGCTCATCCAGTGTGTGTTTATAAAACCAATCAGTCGTGTGCATGTTTTCCTTTTGTCCTTCTTTCTTATTTAAAATTGCAGTGGATCAAATGTCTGCATTCTGTAATAATAATAATAATTAAGGCCAATTAAGGGCCTCTAAGAGGAACAAGAGGACAGGTTGGCTCCTGGGTATGTCAATTTTTAAAATATCATGAGTAATTCTAAAGTACATCCAGAATTTGCAACCATGGTTACAAAAAATAATTGCACTTTGTAAAGTATTATATAAAAACATGAGGAGATTCATTGCATTTTGGTAAAATACTGGAACGTTCCTGAATATGTCTAAAATTTCCCAGAGGCATAACCATATTTACTGCTATAAAGCAGAGAATCTGACCCTAAGTCTACCTTCTTAGTTGAATTATTTCTTTTTCTATTGTTGTAATTAATGTATCTTTTCATAAGGAACTAAACATACTACCTCTATCAGGCAATCATGTTCGGTTTTATTTCCTCTGTGTCTTCTGTTTTTTACTATCATCCATTTGAACAAAATTATTTTTTTCTTTTCCATTCATAAAATATAATTTAAATGATTGGTAACAAATGACATAAAATTAGAATTTTATATATTAGATGAATGAAAGTTGTATAAAAGCTAGAAAGTAGTAGTTATAAACTGTATTTTTAAAAATCAAGGGCATCTAGTTGCTGAGGAATCCCATCTGGACGGCTCCTTCTCTAAGGCTACCCACCCAGAGCAGTGAGTGCCTGCCTACCGGGCAGGCCTCAGGGT
>NC_022022.1:33462293-33468964 GCF_000317375.1 Microtus ochrogaster | reverse complement strand
TTTAAAAAATAAAAATAAAAAAAAAATCAAGGGCATACGCACGTTCACACACACACACTGTTCTTTATATAGACCTTTTATGTAGTTCCTTAAGTACTATTAAGTTGCTCAAGACTAAAATCTAATATTCACTCTTGAGCCTCTTCAGTCCCTCAATACAACATCTAACTCATTAAAGTGTAATTTTAATTATATCTATA
Source organism: Microtus ochrogaster (assembly GCF_000317375.1). NCBI lineage: Eukaryota > Metazoa > Chordata > Mammalia > Rodentia > Cricetidae > Microtus > Microtus ochrogaster. Next base: position 33,468,764 of record NC_022022.1, on the reverse strand, counting down.
AAATATATCTTTAATCTATCTACCTGTCTCCAAGGAGAAGATCTTAAATATACTGAAAGCAAAGTGGTTGTCTATAGTCACCTGAAAGTTAATAACTTTCCCAAGTTAAATAAAATAATCAGAGCTACATATAGAACAAGCAGATAAATTTCACGACCACCTTATCTAATGGCTGCAAAATCATAAATGTTTATCGTTCTCTCAATTCTCTTGCTCTAGAAATACATAAACACCTTTTAGTATCTTAGGATGTTCCTTGAATGATGGGAAGCAGCTTCTCTGACTGCAGCATCACTGGTAAAGGTCCCGTGGCAGTTACACGTACGATCAATGGCAGGTATGACAGAACACCTATACACCAGTCTCCAAAATTCATATATTTCCACATGGGCTACACTTAATACTCCATGCGTGCAACTGGCAAAATACATATTAGGATTCAGAATAAAATTGCTATTTCTGATCATCTGAACTGAATGTTCCCATATTCAAATCTTATTAATAGGAAATATTTAACAGATATTCCCAGTTGAAATATTCATCTGTGTATTATTGTTATTACTCAGTCTCATTTTACGAAAGTCTACCTACAACTTTGTGGTTTTGCTAAGGTCATGCCCATTTCTAATTTGCTGTACGTCATTTTGCATTTTATAATTTCCTTAGACACCTTTGAATTTATTGCCAGACTCACATCATGCCTATTACACTATGTAGATGAAAACGGCTGTACATCATTACCTTGGATTCAGAAAGGAAAACGGAAGATGCATCATTTGCATTTGCTGTGATACTCTGTGTCTTCTCAAATTGACTTTTAATTTCATACTTTCCAGGTCCTGGTACTCCCTAAGTTACAGAAAGAAAGAAATATATTAAGAAAGGATTTTCTTTCTACAATATCTAAGAAAAGACTGGATAATTCTTATAGGCTATTACCAAAACCTATCATCAAGAGGAAAGCAGGGGGGAAACTTCCTAACAGCAGAAAAAAGAAAAAAAAAAAAATGTCCTAGGCAAAGCTTCATTTAGTGCTGAAAGCATGCTACCTGAAACTTTGCTGCCCTCTACTGATAAAGTCCAAAAAATATTCATTTTTCACATGACAAACTATAAAAAGAAAGAAAGAAATATGATTTAAATTGTCCTTTCATTTCGAGGTCTAGAGCTAGCCTTTCCTCTTAAGAGTGTGTCTGGTCAGCCAGGCGATGGTGGCGCACGCCTTTAATCCCAGCACTTGGGAGGCAGAGGCAGGCGGATCTCTGTGAGTTTGAGACCAGCCTGGTTTACAGAGCTAGTTCCAGGACAGGCTCCAAAGCCACAGAGAAACCCTGTCTCGAAAAACCAAAAAAAAAAAAAAAGAGTGTGTCTGGTCTGGAGTGGAGTTGAGGAGCTCCTCCTTATCATGAGCAAAGGCTTCAGCACAAAGCAACAACAGCAAGAAAAATTCACTGTCTTCTCAAACTTCCATTAATCAATATCCAAACAAATGGGCAACAGGAAATAATTTATTTCAAACACAAATGCTTAATGTAAAAAACTAAACTTTCACTTGAATACTTGAATATATAAAAATGAATCTTATTGCGGGGAAGAGACAGAAATCTTTAATAAATAAATAAATTAAAAAAAACAAAAAAATGAATCTTATTAATCACAGAGTTCCTTATTATTGTAAGACAAGATAAAATAGATAATAGAAAGTAATAGACAGAGAGATAGAGAGATTGATGATGATAGATAGATGATAGATAGATAGATAGATAGATAGATAGATAGATAGATAGATAGATAGATAGACAGATAGACAGATAAATATTCATTAGCAAATACCTTATTACCTTGATACAGTATAGTTGGTGGTAGAAATAAGTAAACAAAGTTAAATTCACATCTTTTCATATATCTCTCATATAGTTTTCCACAGCTAAAGAATTTCTCACTAAAAGACTGTGAAATACAACCATCCTATTATGACAGAACCAATTCAATCATAATATTACAGATGACAGCAGATGTGGCTACCTCCAGTGATCTTACACAAGACTAGGATTGTCAAGAGTCAATCACAGATCAACGAAGGGCTCATAGGACTTCACCCTTCACTACTGAACTATTAATAAATAGATACTGAGGAGAGGTAGACATCAATTCAGTCACTCAACCACTAATGCATCACATGCCCATATTCAAGTCTAAACACATGGCCACATAGATAACTCTAGTTAAACTCAGAAAGTTAGAAAATAAAACAAATCCCAGTACTTGGGAGGCAGATGTAAATGAATGGCTGTGAAGTCAAGGCAAACCTAGATTATCTAGCTAGCTCCAGGCCAGCCAGGGCTCCATGATGAAACCCTGTCACCAAAAATCAAAAAAATAAATAAGTAAAAATGTGTTACTTTAAAAAAAAGTTTTGTGGTGGGAGTTACATAGGAAAAGATAGCTACCAGAAGAGAAATATTCACCAACCTTACTCCAGCAAAGTAGTGGGATACAAGATTTATACACAAAAATCAGTATCCTTCTTATATACAAAAGACAAATCAACTGAGAAATATATTAGGGAAACAGTACCACTCATAATACCTAAAAACAAATAAAGTATCTTTGGGTAACTTAACAAAGCATAAGAAAGACTTGTGTAGAAGTTTGAATTACACCATAAGAGGATAGGGAGTGAAACTATTAGGAGGTGTGTCCTTATTGGAGTAGGTATGAACTTATTGGAAAAAGTGGGTCACTGAGGTGGGGCGCTGAGGTCTCAGATGCTCAAGCCAGGCCAGTGGCTCATGGTCTCTTTTATTTCCTGCAGAGTCAGATGTAGAACTCACGGTTTCTTTTCCAGCACCATATCTGCCTGCATACTGCCATGCTTCCCACCATGATGATAATGGGCTAAACTTCTGAAAGTGTAAACCAACCCCAACTAAATGTTTCTCATTATAAGAAATGCTATGGTCATGGTGTCTCTTCACAGCAATACAAATCCAAACTAAGACAGCTTGTATTATAAAAACTTTAAGACACTGAAGAAAGAAATTGAAGAAGCTATCAGAAGATAGGAAGATCTCCCATGCTCATGGATCAGTAGGACTAATATAGTGGAAATGGTCAACCTACTAAAAGCAATCTACAGATTAATGCAATCCCTACCAAAATTCCAACATAATTCTTCACAGAAATCTAAAGTACAATGTTCAACTTCATATGTAAATGAATAGAAAAGTATGATACCTAAAATAATCCTGAATAATAAAAGACCTGCTCAGTCCAACTTTCAAATTGTTCTACAGAGCTGTAATAATAAATATAATACAGTTTATTACTACAGACCCAAACACATTGATAAATGGAATTGAAGACTAAGACATAAATCCACATGCCAATGAACAACTAATTTTTTTAAATGAAGGCAAAAATACACATTGGAAAAAGAAGACAGCATCTTCAAAAATGGTGCTGGTCAAACTAGATGTCTGCAAGACTTCTGAAAACAAATAGATTGATACTTGCCATGCTGCACAAAATTCAACTTGAAATGGATCAAAGATCTCAACATAAACCAGATACAATAAACCTGATAGAAGAGAAAGGGGTAACAGCCTTGAACTCATTAGCACAGGAGAAGAATTCCTGAACAGAACACCCATAACACAGGCACTACGATCAAAAATTAATTAATGGAACATCATGAAATTGAAATGTTTCTGTATAAAAAAGGACACCATCATTCAGACAATGCGGCAGCCCACAGAATGGGAAAAGATTCACCAACTACATATCCAATAGAGGGTTAATATCTAAAATATATAAAGAACTCAAAAAACTGGACATCAAAGAAAAAACAAATTAAAAACTGGGATACAGATCAAAATAGAGAATGCTAAAAAGGAAACAAATATGACTGAAAAGCATGTAAAGAACTGCTCAACATACTTAGTTACCAGGGAAGTGCAAATCAAAACTACTTTAAAATTTCATCTTAAACCAACCAGAATGGTCAAAAGCAATAAAAACAAGTGACAACTCTTGATGGTGAGGATTTAGAGTAAGGGGAACACTCACCCACTACTGGTGGGAAAGGAAACTTGTACAACCACTAAGGAAATTAGTGGTATGGTTCCTCAAGAAGATGAGAATTAATCTACCTCAAGATCTATCTATACCACTCTTTACCAAAGAATTCTTTATCCTACTACAGAAACCATGTTCATTGCTGCTCTATACATAATAGCCAGACATTTAAAATAGCCTAGATGTCAATAAACAAATGAATGGACAGTGAAAATCTGATATGCTTACACAATAAAATCAACACAGCCATTAAAAGACAATAATAATTCACAGGTAAATCAAAAAAGCTAAAAAAAATCACCCTATGTGAGGTAACCCATACCATAATGACATATATGGTATGCATTCATACCATATTTGAATACATATCTGAATATAGCATACGTGAATATTAGCCGTTAAGTCAACGATAAGTAAGCTACAATCCATATAACCACAGAGATCAGGTATAGAATTTCCCCAAGGAAGGGGAAATGAAAAGACTGGTACTGATAGATGAGGTGGGGACTGGAGTGGTAGGATCAAATGAGAAGGAGGAGGAAAGAAGGAAACTATAGGGAGGGACAGCTAAAATTACAGGCCATTTAAGTAGTCATACGGAAACACACTACAGTAGAAACTTTCTAAGATATATTCATGCATGCAGGTGACCTAAATGAAATCACCAAATGACTGAGGAAATGAAGCCCCAACTAGACATCTCTTATCACCAAATGAAGCTCCCAATTTCTGGGATTTCATTACATCTAATCAAAGTGTTGGCCACAGGTGCCCCACAAAAATTTTCAAACAACCTGGGCTATTGCCAAGACTCCTGGTTGCTCTCCACAAACTGATAGTAAAGCTCCATTGCTGAAGACAAAACCTACAAAATCCATTGACTTCGAGAAGTCAAGCTGGGACCTACATAGAGCCTTCACCCCTACATACTAGTGACTTTGGCACAGAAAGGAACTCTGCAAGGAGAGAGGTAAACACAAACCCAGCTATAAACCCTTCAGTCTACAATAATGACCTGCATAATCTGAGCTAGTGCAACACTGACTCAAAGATTTTAAGAGTAACCAATCAATAATCTGATTTAAGGCCAACTGCATAAGATAGAACCTATCCCTGACACTGCTCATATGGCCTAGAACCCGAGACCAGACACAGGGGTGTTGTTTTCCTGTTGACTTAGTGGCCACACCTAAATCTACTGATATTTGAACTACCATTTGTGGCCCCATATCACCTCAGTCAGCATCCTGCCTCTCAGTCAATGGTCTAGCAGGATTTTCAGTCTTACTGGCAACAGCCAGGCCGCAGCCACCAAATGTAGAAGTCAGATGTTGGAGTAAAAACCTGCTAAATCAGAGAAGCCAATGAGCAAACAAATGACCTTCCATTTTGACTGGAGATCCAGCAAGAGAATTATCTCTCCACTCATCCCAAACCAAAATGACAGCAAATCTCTGTCCCTCCCTACCCCTTCAAATCCATCACTTTACCTGTATTTGTAAACAGAGGATGCTCGTTGGTTTCCCAGCCTCAAAAGAAACTATATTAATTACAGCAATGTTTCGGAAATGACTCAGGTGTATTCCTAGCTAGCTCTAACATCTTAAATTAACCTATTTCTATTATTTTATATTTTATCATGAGGCTCATAGTTTGTTACTTCTTGTTTTCTGGGCAACTACATGGCCTCTATCTCCTTTGGCTGCTACAGAGCATCTGCCTGACTCCATCTACTCTCTCTATTTCTGTTCAGATTTCCAGCTAAGCCATTGGCCAAAACAGCTTTATTCATTAACTAATAAAAGCAACATATATACAGAAGAACATCCTACATCATGTATCCTCTGCCCTGTCTATGGCTAATTCCTATCAACTAGTTGCTGGCTCCATCCCCTGATCCAATATTAATTTTATTAATGCTGTCTCAGAGTTTCACAGTGCAATCAAATATCCAGAGACATAGGAAAAAATCTAAATACTACCTGTCTTACTAAAGGAATATAGCAAAAAAAAAAGATTCCTAATAACACTCTGCTATATTCATAGATCAGTATCTTGCTAAGCCATCATCAAAGAAGCTTCCTCCTATGGTAGATAAGAACAAATACTGAGATCCACAGACACAAAATACACAAAGTGAGAGACCTTGGAACATTCAATCATAAATGGGATGTCTCCATCAAATTCTTTACTCAAAGCTCAGGGAACCTTGAAGAAGAGGAGGCAGAAAGATTGTAAGAGCCAGTGAAGATGAAAAACAACAAGAAAACAAGTCCTTTTTTTTTATTGAGAAAAGGAAAAAAAAAAAACAAGTTTCCGCCTCCTCCCAGCCTCCCATTTCCCTCCCCCTCCTCCCACCCTTCTCCCCCTCCTCCCACCCTTCTCCCCCTCCCC
>NC_022022.1:33445102-33461623 GCF_000317375.1 Microtus ochrogaster | reverse complement strand
CATCTGGTGATGGATGGAGATAGAGACAGAGACCCACACTGGAGCACTGGACTGAGCTCTCAAGGTCCCAATGAGGAGCAGAAGGAGGGAGAACCTGAGCAAAGAAGTCGGGACCGCGAGGGGTGCACCCACCTACTGAGACAGTGGAAAACAAGTCCTTTTAAACACAGCAGTACCAAAGCAATACGAACTCACAGAGACTGCAGCAGCCTGAACAGGACCTGCACAGGTCCAAGCCAGATGGGGTCCCAGTGCCAAGAGAAAACGTGAAACAAGCCCCATCCCTAACCCAGAAGCTAACCACTCACAAATGAAAAGTTGGGTTTTTCTAAGAGTCTCACTAGGGATACAAACACTCTTAATGGCAGGCTCATGCCCAGCAGTTAACAGACAACAAAACAAACTCAATGGCATCTTTGGTCCATAATATTTATAATATTTTGTCATGGCATTCTCTCTCTCTCTCTCTCTCTCTCTCTCTCTCTCACACACACACACACACACACACACACACACACACACACACACACACACACACTACAGATCCTTTGTAGGATGTCTCATGTCAATACTGGCTCCTACAATTTTCTCATATTTCAGTTCAACAGAAATTCGTGTAGAAATTCATCAGTTTTCTAATAGAGACATGGAAGTTATATTATGAGACCAGGAGTAAAATTCTGCCTGAGGCTGCATTTCTCGAGCTCTTGTAAATATCACAAACAATCTGATAGGATATTAGGTCTTAACATTGTGAAACAGTTTAATTTTGGTGTACATCCCGTCACGTCCATAGATGTTGTATTATTCAAGGTCTTTCCTACACAACTACTTGCAGCCATCTTTCAGAGGCTCCTGCTACAAAGGAAGATGACGATTATGTGAGTGTCTGAAAGAAAAAGGAAACCTAGACATGGTAGTTTCTGAGGCTCTCTATTGTAAAAGCCTCCTTCCTAGATGAATGATTAGATATGGGGCAAGTTGAAGAGTGGAATTTTATACCTACATCACTGAACGAGGAAATTTCTCAAGGGCCCCTAAGACTTTGTGGGACATGAAAACTGAAGGCATGGGACAACCCCCAGGACTGCTCTTAAAACAATGCTCAGCTGAGAAGTTTAGAGTTTAACAGGGTGAGCTTGGGGTGAAATGGTTAGGCATGGAGTCCAGTTGAAGGGCCAGACTTACAGCAACTCACAGAGCCTGACTATACAAAGGGGCCACACTGTCAATGAAGGCTTAGGAGAGCCAGTCCACCAAATTAGTGAGCACATGACCAAACACATGTCTTTCATTGATGCTCTGTATTAAAAATGTATGAATTATCCAAATAAAAAATCTTCTATGGCAGTGACCCTTGTGATCTACATTGATGACTGCCTTGTGCATGCCCACTGGTGCAATAGCAGCCTGAGCATCACACTGGTAACCAAACACTTATGACTGCATTTAAATCCTGTTGAACAGATGAAAACAATACTTTGAATTATTACTAGGCCTAGAACCTATAGCCAGGCAGTTCATAAGCCTTATGAGTGAACTTATTGCTATTCTTCTAAATGTGCATAGTAATAAACCAACAAATGACTACTTGTATCACCCACAGATAAATGTATCTGTCAGTCCTTACTACAGAAACATCAATTTGCAGAGGACAGTGGTTAACACAAGGGCACGCAACTGGTGAAGGCACAGAAAATAAGAGACTGTAGAATGCTCAGCCCTATATGGTTCTTATATATTGTACTCTGCCCTCCCAGCCGCAGGGATCATTATGGAAATGTGGGGGTTGCTGTAGAGCCAGAGATGGAGGATGACTACAAGGACACAGCTGGCAGCTGCACGTGTGAATGCACCATATTGTCACAAAGAACATTTGGGAAGCAAAACTTGCCCTTGATGGGGGAAAAGTCTACAATAAAACCTTAACAGAAACAGAAGAAATATTTTAAAAGCAAGGCAAGATGAACCCTTACCGAAGGCCATGACTATTCAACAACCAAAGTCAGTTAAATAAATAAGAGTCATATGGAATGCACTAGCAAAAATAATCAATGACTTCAAAAAAGCATACAAATAAGCAGATTAATTCAGTGGCACTAGAGATAGAAAGTAAGCAAAGTTTGAATGATCCAGGAAAATGGATGTAAAAATTGACAATACTGATGAAAATCTGAGCATCAGGGAAAAAACTTCAGCAAGGAAATTGACATTTTGGTATTAAAAAATGATCACAGTAAATGAAAATTTTAATTGAACAAGAACAAAAAACAATGAAGATACAACCAAAGTTGTGATTAAGCAGAAAAAAGAATAACAAGTATGGAGAACAGGGTCAAATAGATACTACAATCAAGTGTCACTAAAAAAACAAACATCATGACAATAGCTAAGACTCCTGAATACAATGCAGAAAGCAAACTTAACCATGCCAGGGAACACAAGCCTGTGACCTCAGAGCATGAGAAAACAAGGCAGGCAGAGGATCATGAGCCTAACCCGTTTATAAAGTGAGTTGCAGGCAAGCTATGTAATGAACCCTATCTCAAAAATAATTCATCAATAACAATCATGATGGTGGTGGTGATAATGATGATGATGATGAATTCCCTTTCTTCAAGGCTGCTGCTATTTGTATTCTTTGTCTACAACAAGCCAGAAAGTTCATTGTGCTGTGTCACTTCAGTAACTGAGCCTATTTTCTGTTACTAGTGCAATCATGAAAAGTAGCACAATGTTGTCTTAAGGTGCTACATTTTGAGATCATTGAGTATTCTATAACAGATAAGTAAAATGACCGCTAATGTTTACCAGTCACCTACTATTTTCCAGGCACTATTTCAATTTCAATTCATAGATATGAAAACCACAATACAAATAAATGATTTCCAAAAGTACCATAGTGTATAAGATGTTGGGAGTGATATACCGCAATCCCCAACTTCCCTTTTCCAGATATGAATGTTTGTATGAAACATCCTGGCTAAGAAACACAAGCAATGACCAGTGAAGTCAGAAGCAGAGAAAGGTTGAGGGAAAGATCAGTTCATTTTTAAATATTAGTTTCTTAGTTCCTATATGACATCAAAGTGGATATATCATACATGCATTAATCTATACAGGTTGGAACTCAATTGGGAGTCAGTGCTATAAACACATAGTGGAAGTAATAAGTACAGACAGGAGTATCAGAAACCATAAAACTATATGTGTTTTCTGGGAAACTGCATAAGTTAAAAAAATAAATGCCATTTGATGTTTATGTGATTCTTAATATTATATTTATAATATAAAAATCAGACCCTTCACTAAAGATAAAATGAATTTTAAAAGTAGTTCCCAGATATAATTAATACTTGCAGTTCATCCTCATGATGGATTGAAGAGAGTAGCATGTAACTTGGATTTGAACCACAGAGAGCATCTGTCAATTACAATTGTTTGCATAATTAGAATGTAAACTTTTGATTCATTAAAAAAAACAATGTATGATTTGATTCTGATCTTAGAAAGCAAAGATTCTCTATTTTTTAACTAATCAGATTTAAGCAGAAGTAAATCAAATAAACATGGTAAGGCAAACTCTAAAGCAATTTGGAGAGCATCATCATATTAATCAACAGCAGTGCTACGATTGCCACTGGGGCTCAATGCCACACTTGAGCTGTATGTCATCCAAGCCAGAATATTAAATTAGAGATGGAAGTGCTTTGTAGGCTAAATCATGTACTTGTTACCCAGCCATATGTTTATAACAGTAATAGAAAACAAAAATAGTACTCTGATATAAATCTAGGCAAGCAAACCAAAAGAGGAAAAATGTAAATGTATGTCACTGAGCTTGGCCATACATTACTCTTCCAGAGTAGAGGTTATAACACAGAGTATCATACAGAAAACAGCACTAAACTCAGGAACGCTCATGAAAACCTGTTTAGATTCCATGATATATTTGCTGAGTAGCAATTCATGTCAGCACTGGTATTTGTACCTCAGCTGAGCCAAAACCATAAATAGCAGGCCAAACCCACACTTCCCAGGCCTGAGGTAAGCTGAAGAAGACCATCCTGGAACTCTCACCACACAAGATTGTTCTGTAAATTTTCTTCACCAAGAAGAAAACAAATGTTTTTTATAGTTTTCATGCCGTTGCTACATCCTCTATGTGATGGATCTATTAGCAAACAAGGTTCAAAATGCCTATTTTGGCAAACCGGTACTATGTAAATGTTCAAAGTGCAATACTTATTAGTGCACAATGCAATGTTAACTTCCACAGCCACTTAATTCCTCTTTCCTTTAACAAACCTACATTCCCCATTCAAGAAGAAACTGTTATCATTAATTTAATAACGGACAGTTGTAATAATCCAAATGAAGTAATGTTAAGGATTATAAATCGTAAATGAATTGAAGAAGCAAAGTACGATTGTTAGTATTATATTCACAAAAAGAGCATCCAATACCTACTGGAACCAGGCAGGGAAGTAAGTGTTGAAAGGAAATTGGCTTGCATGGAAATCACCCTCCTTTATCCCCAGAAGCAACATTTATTCAAACTTGACTGATTGTTCTAAGAGTTGGTTTAGGGTGTTTTGTTTGTGCTTTCTTAATTAAAGCAGAAAATCTAGATTTGATATAAAGTTTAATAAGCTACAAGTGTTGGCAACTAACCCCATTTTTAACAACTTTAATTATGACATAAAAATACAAGTGCAGATTAAATTCAGCCTCTAGGCCACTAGATCCCACATTCTGTTCTTTAACATTTTAGTTTATTTCAAATAAATTTCATGTGTATTCTTTTATATAGTCATATACATTATAAAATTGGAATATAAAAATGTTTGAAAAGTGACGTAGTATTTCTATGACTCACTACAATAGTTTCCATGGTGAAAGTACAATGCTAACAATTACTAGTTTCAGAAACTGATAGCTGTGAAAGGATTATTATTGTTAAATTTGGGTAGATTATTGTGCCATGAAAAGACAACTGATCCACATCAAACATTACCTGATACTATAAAAAGGCTGTGTTTGTCTTCACAATTCTTGTTATGATACATAAGACATACTCCTATCATTCACAAACTAGTGAGCACAGTAGATTAGAATTTCTCATGCACCATTTCTCTACAAAGTATATGGAGGTAGGCTAATGGCAATCAAAAAAAATAAAGTTATGAGCTGGGTAGTGGTGGCACACATCTTTAATCCCAGCAGTTGGGAGGCAGAGGCAGGCGGATCTCTGTGAGTTCAAGGACAACCTGGTCTACAGAGCAAGTTCCAGGACAGCCATGGCTGCACAGAGAAACCCTGTCTCAAAAAGACAAAGTTATGAAGTTATGAAAGTGAATTCAGCAAATGCAATAGATACATGTCATGAACAAATGAATACGTTTGTAGATCAAGTCATCAAGTAACAAAATTACCAGAATAAGAATCTTCTATGATCCTGAACGGTTAATATCAATATAAATGTGCAAGGTCATGATCACTGAGTAAGCCATGATTCTATATATTAAGCTATTTTAATTACCAATGTTTATTAAAACACACTGTTTGCTTTGGTTTGAGTGTGTCTCTAGAAAAAGTATGTGGAGGAATGTTAATTTATCAATGTAGCTATCTTGGAAAGCAGAGTAGTAGGCAATGTTTGGGTCAGTGTGGAGGCCCAAAAATGTGAGCGTATTTCCACCTTGTCTGAAGGTCAACTTGCTCAATGTTGTTGTCATTCCACCCTGACCAAAAGTCAGAGAGTTGGAACTTGCTTATACTCCTTCAAGGTTACTGTCTGTTTCTACCTCAAAGGTCCCACCTAGATTTAGAGCAGAGAGTTCTGTTTTCTCAAGGTTATTGTCAACACACCTGGTTAATATCAAGACCTTGTATTTCAGGTATAGAGAAGATCTGTTTCTACCAAAAAAAAAAAGTAGTCTAAGAATCCAGCTAAATTCCTACTCCCTTGAGGAGATAACAATGGATTCCACCCAGGGAGTGGTTTGCCTATAGAATGTTTTGGTCTAGGGTGTGAGTGTTACTTGTCTTGTTCTAGCAATAGAATGTTTAACCTAGAATGTAGCCCACAATCCTTCAACTAGTCTGTTCATTTCCTTGTATCATGTTAATACATTTTGTTGTTGTTTTATTTTTATCTTATGCCTACATTTTGTGGTTGGAGATACTTTAAATAAATGGAAATTAAGCACAGGTGATTTTAGTATTCACTGGAACTCCCTCCCGGTACTATCCTATGTTTTTGTTTTATCATTTTCACTTGTGTCTTTGTTCTCTTTACTTATTTTCTGATCCCCATGCCCCTACCCTGTGGTATCCTTGTCGAAGTTGGTCTCTCACACTTCAGGAGTGCACCAATGTTTTTGTCATATGACTATGTTAACTAGCACGAGACAGCTTCTTCTCCTCTACACGTGCCCACTTGCCTTAGGCTTTTTTACATCAACCGAAAAAGTACAAGGCCCTCATCTGATGTGCCTATCAGCCTTGAGCTTCCCAATCTCTAATAATGTGAGCCAAAATAAATATCCTTTCAAAAAACCATATCCAGTCTTAGGAATTCCTTTGTAACAAAAGATAATGGAATTTGAAATTTAAGATGAAGGAAAGCACTAGTTTACAGCTCAATAATAGAATTTCTTTACATTTACTATCTGCTGCCTCCTATATATATGAGTAGCCACTACCCACTAAGATCACCAATTTGGGATAGTTTTAAAGGTGTTTCTTAAGGTTCTTGATAATTAAAATCAGCTGTACATTTTGAGAATTAGTAACAAAGTAGGTATATTTCAATATGAATAATATTAGTATTTGAAGTTTTTCACTGTGTAGCTATATACACCTCAACAATGGATAACATAATTTAGGTTGCATTTGAAACTTATTCCTTGTGCTAGTTCCTATGTGAAATTTGATAATTTAAATTCATAACCATAGATCACTGTAAATTGCACCAAAAGTTTAGTGGCTGTCAAGTATGTCTATTCATATTAAACACAAATGGCCCAGAAATTATGGAGAGATGACTCAATGAAAACTACTGTCAGCTCTCTAGCAGATAATAAGTTGGAATATTTTATAGCAAAATCTAGAAGGTTGGGAGTTCCCACTGGGAAGACTACAGTTGAATGCATGTCTAGTCCACTATTAAGTAGTCCTAGAAAATATTTCTTCATGCTCTGCTGCAACATATGAAGTGGTTTATATAACATCTAAATAACACATCATCAGTTTCTTTCTCCAAAGACTGGAAAAAACCTTGAGCAGGGGAAAACGTCCAAATCTCAGACTCAAGCTATTTGTACCTGTATTTGATTGTTTCCAAGTCATCAGAAAAGACCTTCAGCATTGAAGAACATATGATATTGGTCTAGAGGTGATTAAGTCAAATCACAGCAAATAGAAAATATTCCATATGAAAAGACGATATGGTCTGTGCCGACATTAATTTTAATTTTGGTAATTTTAGACAAGGTCTTACTATGCATCCTTGACTGACATAGAGTGTACTATATAGGCCAGACTGGATTTGAACTCACAGACATCCACCTGCCTTGGAATCCCCAATGATGGGATTATAGATGTGTGCCATTATTACCTGCCTTATATTTTATTTCAATAACTCATATAATCACCAGCCTTCTCATTCCTATGTAACATTCTTATGCGACAACTGAAAACATTTCCTCATTATCTACACTTTGTAAATATTGACCATAGTTATACTTTGACTATATTTGAAATACAAGGCAGAAAGCATAAGGAATAAAGCTTTGGAGGAGAGTTATTATTTATTTTGGCAATTTAAACACGTGACTTGAATCTACTGTGATCATACCCACTCTGCATGATCCTCTCTTACCCTTTTCCACTCCCACTGACTTCCTCCTTTCAACTAGCCTTCCTCCTATGTTCATGTCTTTGTGTGTACGCGCATGTGTGTGCATGCACATGTACACAGGTGGCCACAACTGTTGTGAGTTTCTGATATTGTTTTTGTCTAGATATTGAAGTATAATCAACACATTTAAAGTTCCGTACACTTAACATATACAATGTGATATTTTGATAAATACATATCATGAAATAATTATAAACATTAAACTAAGAAACATCATATCAAATGCTATCATTTTATGGGGCATGGTAAGAATATTTAAAATATACTCTTAAAAGCTCTACTGTGTAAATTTGAGTTATTAACCACTGCTTGATATGTTCAAGAGAAAAAGCTCTTAAATATAGTATTCCTGTCTAACTGAAAATATTCATCAGGATATTTAGATCTGGCCATGAACACAATCACCATTCTGGTTCTACGTGACAAATTTTGTAAGTCCCCTGAGGGAGATTTTTTAGCATTTGTCTGTTAGTGCCTGACTAACTGCACTTATCAACATTTTTCAGAATCTTCCATGCTGCTCCACACAATATGTCTGTATTCAACCTTCAATGGAAACACAGGCTAACTATATATTATATAGATTGTAATGAACACTGCAGTGAACAGGGGAAGACACACCTCTGTAATACATTGCTTATTTTATTTTGAATTAAATTCACAGAAATGGGATATTGGATCATTTGGTAATTATGCCTTAAGGTGTGTGAGGAATTTCTATCCTGCTTTCCACAATGACTATATTAATATTATGCTTTTAACAGTGCTTGAAATATACAACACCAACACCACCTATCTTTTTTAAATCGTGTTCTAATACCAGCTTTAATGGGAGTGAGATGATATCTTACTATGGTTTTGATTTCCATAACCTTAGTGAGGAATAAGCTTGAAAACCTTTTATATTTCTTTGTTACTTTTTTTCATTTATTTATTTTTGTATTTTTTTTATAAGTCAAGCAAAGTTTCCTCTCCCTCCTCCCTTCCAGTTCCTCCCCCGCCAACCTCCTCCATTCCTCCTCCAGTTTCTCTTTAGGTGCAAGTAGGCCTCCCATGGATATGAGCCAACCACAGTATCTCAAGCTGCAGTGAAACTAGGCACCTCCTCTTCTATTAAGGCTGGATATGGCCCCTGCTCTCACTGCTAGGAGTCTCAGACTAAGACCAAGTGACACAAATGAACATACATGCAGAAAGACTATGTCAGTCCCATGCAGGCTTCCTGGTTGTCGATTTAAGTTCTGTGAGCCCCTGTGAGTCCAGGTTAGTTGGTTCTGTGGATTTTCTTATGGTGTCCTTGACACCACTGGGACCTACAGTCCTTCCTCCCCCTTTTCCAGAGGATTCCATGAACTCAGCTGGGTGAATTCTTTCTGACAACAGTTGGGCTAGGCACCAATATACAAGTATTGCAGAATATCATTAGGATCATTTCATTGACTTTTTTGAGGGGTGGGGGCTGTTGTGTTTGGTTCTATTTAGGTCTCTTGGATATCCAGCCTCTGGATCCTGGGCCTCCAGATAGTGCCAGGGAATGCAAATAGATTCATTTTTATCACCCTGTACAAACCTCAAGTCTTAGTGGATCAGAGACCTCAACATAAGACCAGATACTCTGAACAGGAGAGAAGAGAAGATAGGGAAAAGCCTTGAACTCACTGACACAAGAAACAACTTCCTGACAATTACACCAATGTGAGCACTCATATTAACAATAACATATGGAACCTCATGAAACTTAAAAGCTTCTGTAAAGCAAAGTGGTGTGGGAGGTCCTTCTGTCTATGTGTTGCTTTTCTTGGTTAATGAATAAAGAAACTGCCTTGGCCTGTGGACAGGGCAGAACTTAGGTAGGCAGGGAGATGAAACCAAATGCTAGGAAAAAGAAGGGTAGAGTCAGAGCAATGCCAGGGAGCTACCAGAGACAGACGTGTTGAATCTTTGCCAGTAAGCCACTGCCATGTGGCGATATACAAGTTAATAAAAATAGGTTAAATTAATATGAGTTAGCCAATAAAAAGCTAGAGCTAGTGGGCTAAGCGGTGTTTTAATTAATACAGTTTCTGTGTGATTATTTCAGTTCCGGGCGGCCAGGACAAACAAGCAGCCCTCTCCATGCAACAGCAAAGGACAATGTAAAAAAGGCAAAATGACAGCCCAGTGAATGGGAAAAGATCTTCACTAACACCACAACTAACACAGGCCTGATCTCCAATATATCTAAAAAAAAAATCTCCAAGAAACTAAACATCAGGGGGGAGGACCTTGAACTTCCCACAGGGCAGGGAATCTGGACTGCTCTTCAGACTCGAGAGGGAGGAGGAATGGAGTGGGGGGAGGGGAGAGGAGTGGGAGGATGGGGAGGGAAATGGGAGGCAGGGAAGAGGCAGAAATTTTTTCAATTAAAAAATTAATTAATTTAAAAAACTAGACATCAAAAAACCAAATAATCCAATAAAAAGTGGGAAACAGATCTAAGCAGAGAATTCTCAACAGAAGAATCTCAAGTGGCTGAGAAATACTTAAAGAAATATTTAACATCCTTAACCATTAGGGAAATGCAAATCAAAATGATTCTGAGATTCCATCTTATGCATGTTAAAATGGCTAGGATCAAAAACACAAGTGATAGCTTATGCTGGATAGGATGTGGAGCAAGGGGAACACTCCTCCAGTGCTGGTGGGAATGCAAATTTGCACAGCCACTTTGGAAATCAATATAGCAGTATGCCAGAAATTTGGGAATTGGTCTACCTCAAGGTCTAGCTATACCACTGTAGTGGCATTTCATTTGTATTATAATAAATAAAGCTTTCCTGAATATCAAAGAGTAAAACAGCCCCAGTGTTCAGCCTTACAGACCAGCCAGTGGTAACACACACCTTTAATTCCAGTAGCCACACTAATTGCCATAGAAACTGGGCTGTGCATGCCTTTAATCCCAACCCTAGAGAGGATTATAAAAGGGAAGGAGACAGTTCTCAGGCTCAGTCTCATTCTGAGGTTTCCTGGAGGCAGGATCGCCTTTTTCAGACTGAGGTCGCGGTAACAGTCAGTGGCTGGCTGCTTTATTCTTCTGGTCTTCAGGTTGCACCCTTATTTCTCTGAGTGTTTATTAATCCTGCTTCTTTATCACTCCTGGGCATATATCCAAAGAATGTTCCTCCATACCACAAGAACACTTGCTCAACTATGTTCATAACAGCTTTATTTGTAATAGCCAGAACCTGGAAACCACCTATATGTCCTTCCACGGAAGATGGGTAAAGAAAATGCAGTACATTTACACAGTGGGGTACTACTCATCTGTTAAAAACAACAGTATCAGGAAATCTGCTGGCAAATGCAGTACATTTACACAGTGGGTTATTACTCATCTGTTAAAAACAGCAGTATCAGGAAATCTGCTGGCAAATGCAGTACATTTACACAGTGGGTATTACTCGTCTGTTAAAAACAGCAGTATCAGGAAATCTGCTGGCAAATGCAGTACATTTACACAGTGGGTATTACTCGTCTGTTAAAAACAGCAGTATCAGGAAATCTACTGGCAAATGGATAGAACTAAAAAAAAAAAATCACCCTGAATGAGGTAACCCAGACCCAGAAAGTCAAACATGGTGTTTTCACTCATTAGTGAAGATTAGTAAAGGAGAACCATGCTACAGCCCATAGACCCAGAAAAGCTGAGTAACAAGGAGGACTCAAGGGGAAGATGCATGAATCTCACTGTGAAGAAGAAATAGAACTGACATCGTCAGAGTGGGGGGAGAACCTGGGAGTGGGAACAGGGGTGGGACAGGAGGGATTAAGTGCGGGAGGATGGAAGTAAAGTACTGGAGGAGACACCTGGAATCTGGGGGCATCTCTGAGATGAGCTAGACACCCAGAGCAATGGACACTCCCAGGAATCTATGAGGGTGACCCTAACTAAGACTCTTCACAATAGGGAATACAGAGCCTTACCTGGCATCTCCTGTGACCAGGCAAGACTTCCAGTGGAGGAACTGGACACCAACCCAGCCACAAACCTTCGGAACAAAAATTTGTCCTGCCTACAAGATGTGCAGGGGTGAAGGTGGTGAAAAAATTGTGGGAGTGGTCAACCATTAATTGTGCATCATGAGACTTAAACTTGAGTCCTTTCTTGAAATGACTGTTAGCCATTTGTATGTCTTCTTCTGAGAGGGACCTATCCAAGGTTAGCTTGGAATTCATAACAGGAAACAGGCCTAGTTTACATCAAAATATATCTATGAAGGAAAAGAAAGTGACAGCCACTTGCTTTTCCAATACTAATCATGTGGCCAAAGATCACCTGCTGAGGCTTCACCACGCTCCTGTCACCAAACTATCCAGGAAAATTTCCTTTCAGTGCCACTGAGAGTCCAGAAATTACAATGCATCTCCACTCCCTGTCTTTGATTATTCTAACACATATTTACATAGAATCAAGTTCTTCCCCTAAGAGCTGCAAACAAAATCAGCAAAATAAAATGACTGTTCTCATGGAGCTTGAACTTTGAACAAATATGTAAATAAATCATGCATAATAACATGTTTTCTATTGAGAAATAAAAAAATAAAGTAAACGTGTTGATGATTAGATTGAGTGGGCCTTGATTAAAGAAGTTGTATTTAAGCAGAAATTTAAACCAAACAATTGGAGTGGGGTTTTCTTTTGAGGGAGAGTAAAATTTTCAACAGAAAAGTATTTCAGGCACGTTCAAAACTTAATTTTAAAAAAATAAAGAGCCGGGCGGTGGTGGCGCACGCCTGTAATCCAAGCACTCTGGAGGCAGGGGCAGGCGGATCTCTGTGAGTTCAAGGCCACCCTGGTCTACAAGAGTTAGTTCCAGAACAGGCTCCAAAGCCACAGAGAAACCCTGTCTCGAAAATATATGTATATATATATATATGTATATGTATATGTATATGTATATGTATATGTATATGTATATATACACACATATATGTGTATATATATGTTCAAACAAAATAAAAAGAATAGTAGAATACCTAGCATATGATATAAAGAAAAATGTACAAAAATGCAAGTAAAGGGCTGAAGGGGCACATTATAACTGAAATTCTAGATGCAATAAAATGTATGAATTTAATTCTGAAAGTGGTAAAATGCTCTAGGCAGAGGAACAACATGATATGATGTTTATTTCTAGAAGATATCGCTGATTGTTGTATAGAGAACATAAAGAAAGAGAGCAGCAATTAAGGAACATGAGGACAATCCCGCCCGCATAAAAACGACTGTAGCTTCAATCAAGGTAATGTTTACTACAAAAGTAGGATGGGCATGTTAGGGATATTCGACACAGGTAAAAAGATAGGAAAACTTAGCCATAGGACCATATCTCCAACTCATGGATGTCCTATGACCATGACCCCTGCACTGTGAGTAAATTTGATGATGCATACATCCATGCTCAATCTGAACATCTGCAGTAAGGCACTGTGTTAACAGTCATCACACGCATTCATACAAATGCACACACGTGCATTTAAATAAAAGTAATTATTTTAAAAATAATAACCTATGTTTTCCCAAAAAAATAATATAGAAAAAGACAGAGGAAAATGAACAGTAAAGGAAATATACCAACCAACTACAATGTATAGTTCTGATATTAATTCTAGTTAAAACAAATTTTGTGAGCAAATGAGTTGAAATAAATGAACCATTAATTTCACTTCATTTTTTTCTACTAGATTATGTTATGACTTGTATGGAATACAATAATCTGATGCCTAAGAGTCTTTGTTTTTTCAAAAGTAATATGAATTTCAACATATTTATCAACATTGAGGGGAGTTTGGTTCAGATATCAATATACTGTTTGAGTATAATTAAGTATATACACTAACCTAAATGTTCAAATTTCCTCAGTGGCCAATAATTTTGCGAAACCATACATTTGGTGGAAAGTTTTTAAGCCAATCATACTCTCAGGAAATCCAGTGGGATCTATCGTATGAATTAATCCAGCGGGACCTATCGTATGAATTAATGCAGAAGTTATTTGCCAAAATCTAAAGAGATACGCTTTAATATTTATTCTGTTTGGAAAAGAGCTTGTATCACATTCATTTATCTATATCTAACAAGAAAAAATACATCTTCATCTGTAGGCACATGGATGAAAGCCGGCAGAAATGGCCTTCCTGCTAGAATAACTATTCATGTTACTATTCACAAATCAAGAAGATGTACTAGCCATAAGTCACTCTCACTACCAAGAGCCTTGCATGTACTCAAATTGCCTAATTTATTCTCTTTACCTGTAGGTATACAAGTGACCCACTTTATTTATTCACAACTTTATTATTTCTGACAATCAATATCGGTTACAGTTCTTTTTATTAGCTATATAAGAAGTATTCAGAAACGTGAAGAAATCCAATTCCCTTTTCAGGAGGTTAGTATTCGTGGATGTCAGAGGACGCTGCATGCAAACATGCCCTCATCAATCCTAAGAGCGCACCGAGGAAACGTTTCTCCTCACCTTTTCTGTAGGAATCCAAGCAATCCATCTAGTTTGCTGAGAGCCAATCATTCTTCTCAGATGAAAGCAATTATTTAACGAAAGACTGTGACTGTGTGTTTGATTATTAGAAAGACAGAAGTGGGTATTTTGCAGAAAGTAATTCTTGGTCAAAGTCCGAAACCCCAAAATAAAAGCTATAGAAATACTTGATCCAGACACAAACACTATAAAACTCAATTTTTAAATACTCAATTTTAAAGACAACTTTAATTCAATGAGCCAGTAAGAGCTATTTAGTAATTTAAATAGTAAGTACAGGAGTTAGTTTTCGAATACTATTCTTAATTCTTGCATACTGAAAGTCAGAAAACATGTTCTGCCCAGTAAAATCAGTACACATGTTGTTTTAGCTTTGGCTTTGCCTTAATCTACTGCTATTTCACCCAGCAATTGCAACTTCACAGTTCCTGGCCTGCTTCTCTAGCAATGGCCTGGCCACTCAGCCACAGTCTGGCAGAAATTCTATTCTTGCAGGCACCGGCCCTGCTGCTGCCTCTAAAGGTAGCTTTAACTAAATCTTATCAGTCTATTTATGAATAAGACTCGAGATTCAAAGGCTAGGGTATAAACCTGATAGCTCAGAGACGCTGGGTTGCAATTACTAAACTTTCCCTACCTGCTGGCTTCTCTGAAAAAAACATGCTTCCACTTCGCCTAACCAGCAAAAGCTGCACCCTAGTATTTCCTGTGTCTCTCTGTCTCTCCTGTATGTCCTCTGATGCTCTATGATTATTTTTTATCAGTTAGTTAAATGCAGCCTCCTCATCCAAGGTTAATTTTATTTAATTAACAAAAATGCAAACTCAGAATTCACGGTGTAATCAGATATCCCCCAACACACACATAAGTTATATATAAAAATTATATATAATATAATTAATAGTACTGTAGTCAATGATATCACAAAGATTAAATTGCCTCAGCTAAGTTTTTGGAACAGAAAAAGAAGGCTGTATCAAAATGTAAAACATGTGTAACATTTTATTGTATACCTTCATAGAAGTCACACTCAGATTATTCTATTGGTTGTATTAAAGCATTTATATTTATAAAGTGAAAAGGGACAAGGGTCAGAATACGATCCAAACAATGACCCATGGAGAACGGAGACTTGGGGACCTGAGAGGGCTTCAGGAGAAAAGGCAGAGGCCTTTACCTCAGGTGCACTTTGTTACTTGGATTGTTCCTGGACGTGATTTTGTGCTTCCTGTGACATACATTCAATCGATATGATATGTTCATCCTGTTGGATGTCAGAACACTGCTATAGAAGCCAATCTGGTCAATGTACTGTGAATATGGATGTGGCTTTCTCTCTTGCTTCTGTGCCTTCCCACCCATAATTTAGAAGACATGTCAAACAGCTGTGTTAAAAGGGGCTGTCCTGAGAAAAGTTTTAGGGAAGAGCTGCTCTGTCAATATTTACTATGTGCTTTCTGACATTTATTTACATGGTCTTTCTGAATTTAAACAACTTGCTTATTTTTGATTACATTTGTGTGTAAAGTTACACTGAAACTGAAGTAAGGTTGTCTACATTAGACTGTAGTCCACCCTGTTCTTATAGGTCCTCAGACCCTAGGTTTCACAAACACAGATCTACATAGGTCAACAAAGTCAACTAGGAAGAGAGCTGACAAATGTTTTCGGCAATAAGCAAGATGTCAAAGTCTTGCTAATATTATGTCTCACTGGTTGTCATAAACGCAAAGATTTTTGATTTTAAATTCATGGCATTTTATATCATCATCCAGAATACCATCAATGATTTATCACTGAATTATCGAGACAAAGCAGCTTTCTGCTTTTGTTTCTTTCACAAAAGTTAGAAGGTGCCAGCTGAGAAGGTGATGCTCTGCAAGCCATAAACAGGAACCTAAGAAAAACTCCAATGCCAAGTTCAGAAAGCTACCAATGAAGAAAAGCAATCAATAGTTTTACCCACGGGCGATGGTGGCGCACGCCTTTAATCCCAGCACTCGGGAGGCAGAGGCAGGTGGATCTCTGTGAGTTCGAGACCAGCCTGGTCTACAG
>NC_022022.1:33439403-33445002 GCF_000317375.1 Microtus ochrogaster | reverse complement strand
GCAGGTGGATCTCTGTGAGTTCGAGACCAGCCTGGTCTACAGAGCTAGTTCCAGGGCAGGCTCCAAAGCCACAGAGAAACCCTGTCTCGAAAAACCAAAAAAAATAAAAAATTAGGAAACAACCTTCCTCAAGATCCAGCAATACCACTTTAAAAAAAAAATAGTTTTACCCAGCTATGATGCCCAAGAATGACGATGATGCCACAATGGAAAAACTATCCCTCAAAGTGTGATAGTGATCCTTCTATCTGGAAAGTAACCACTGCCTAAATGGACTTAAGGCCCACTCAACAGGAGGAAATCATGCCTGGTACTATATAAACTTAGCTATTAGCCATAACCAGTGGGGTCATAAATCTTGGAATAGAAGTTACCTCTGCCACCTTCTTAAACCACTGCATTCCTAACTGATTCTAAGTATATATCCTTATACCCACACTTAGCTTTCACCCCCATCAAAGAAGCTTCTCTTTGCATCAGAGATCATTTCAAGAGGTGTGAGGAGTGAGGGTCAAGGAGATGTGGTCATGGATACATGTGCAGTTACATATGAGGAATATGTCCAAGAACTCTTTGGTAAAGCACAGTGATGGCAGGAAATGATGACATTCATGAAAAATACTGAGATTAGTAGTACTATCACCACTACAGTGATAACTATAAAGTATTGTATTTTCTAACTAACCAGAGTCACCCATTCTATGGCATGTATCCACTTAAAAAATACGATTATTGGTATCAGCTTACATGTCCATTAAAATAATAATAAACTGTAAGGAAAAAGAAGAGGTTGTATAAAGTGATGAATACTGAAATTTTCTAGAGATGTTAAATGTTGAGACTGGTCATGTGTGGTTTTTGACATTAAAAGCAGTTGTAGGTATTTCAAAGTTTATGTCTTTCCCTACAACTGCCATTTCAAACTACCCCATCCTCGTGTTCCCTGCTGACAGTACAGGATTAGAAGGCATGTTAAACAGGATTTGCAAATGCCAGCAATATCTGTAAAGGTCAGTGTACTTCTAAAAGGTACAGTGAGAAGACCTATGCTCATTCTGTTAGAACTTCATTGTACGTTTAACTTCTAAACTGAAACACACTTCCAGTAACGGCTGGATATTCATCAAACAAACAGCTTTATAACATGATGGACCCTGCTACCAAGCTTTAGCCTCTGTGTATAGAAAGGGCTCTGATGTAAGCATTTAATCAGCAGCCACAAGGATACTGTCTCAATCCACAACTCATAATGGCTGCTCTCAATATTCACTTCAGTGACCCCTGGAAGTTCCTGATATTCTTTCAGAGAACCCTGAAGATCAAAACTAGCTCCATAGTAATATTACATTGTCATTTACCTATTTTCTCATCCTCTTAGGTACACTTAACTATTCTACATTATTGTCACTTTTCAGTTTCAACTTATAAAACAATGTGTATCAATATATAAAAAATTAATTCAAGTTATTTGGAGTCATGAATAGTATTAAGAGTTTCTAAAAAAATTGAGAATCTCCTAAAAAGCAAATTAACAGAGAATATGAAAAATAAACGTTACTATGTATATTAGAAACATTTTTGAAATACCATATACATAAAATAATACACAATCATCATATTTAATTGATAGGCCTAAGGGGTCCAAGAATACTCATCAGACATGCAAGCAAAAGCAAAAAGCCAGTTCACTGACATGCAAATTCCTTCTCTTGGGACCAAGGATTCTTTTTTTTTTAATATTTATTTATTTATTATGTATACAATATTCTGTCTGTGTGTATGTCTACAGGCCGGAAGAGGGCACCAGACCTCATTACAGATGGTTGTGAGCCACCATGTGGTTGCTGGGAATTGAACTCAGGACCTTTGGAAGAGCAGGCAACGCTCTTAACCACTGAGCCATCTCTCCAGCCCCCGGGACCAAGGATTCTTACAATATGGACATGGTCTCTGTCACTTTAAGCTTCTCTGCTAAGAATCGTATAGGTAGAAAGATATATTGTGCATGTGTCCCACAAAAGAGTCCTATTCTATTACTCTCTTGATCCTTAGACATCTTGAAACTAAATACAAGGACACTTTTCCCAATAGAAAAACTACTCGACCTTAAGACACAGAATTTGAATGTATTCTCAAACATGAGCCTTAAAGTCTTTTACTTCTGAGTGAGGTAGCCCAGATCCAGAAAGACAAACATGGTACGTACTCATTCATAAGTGGATTTTAGCTGTAAAGGACAACCAGGCTACAATTCACAGGCCCAGGGAAGCTAGGTAACTAGGAGGGCCCAAAGAGAGAAGCATCAAAATTTCCCTGGGAAGGGGAAATAGAAGAGATCTCCTGGGTAAATGAGGGGAGGGATGATGGGAATAAAAGGGATTGGGTTAAGCTGGTTGCTGGTTGGATGGAGGGGAGAGCAATGAAAGTGGTGGCATTTTAGGGTTAGAAAGAAAACTGGTGCCAAAGGGACTCCTCGGAATCCACAAGAATGACCCCAGCTAAGACTCCTAGCAATAATGGAGAGGGTGTCTGAACTGACCATCAGATTGGTGACTACCCTAGTTGTCATCAGAGAGTCTTCATCCAGTAACTAATGGAAATAGATATAAAGAACTACTGGGCTGACCTCCAGGAGTCCTGTAGAAGAGAGGGAGGAGTGTACAAGCCAGGGGGTATCAAGGTCATGACAGGAATAACCCAGAAAGATACAAGCTTCTGGGTGCTCATCGACTCTGGACCCACAGCTAGGGAATCAGCATGGAACCAACCTAGGCCTTCTGAATATGTGTGACAGTTGTGTAGCTTGGTCTGTTTGTGGGGCTCCTAGCAGTGAGACCAGGACCTGTCCCCTGGCCCTTGAGTTAGCTTTTGGGAACATAGTCCCTATGCTGGGTTGCCCACCCAGCCTTAATTCAGGGGGAGGAGCTTATTTCTGTCTCAATTTGATGTGACTGGTTTTGTTGATACCCATAGGAGGGCTGCTCCTTTCTGAATGGAGAGGGAGGAGGGGTGGAAAGAGTGAGGGTGGAGGACAGACAGAAGAGGAGGGAGGGGAAGCTGCAGCTGCTATGTAAAATAGATGAAAAAATAATTTATTTAAAAAAAAGACAAAATCTTTCACTTTCCTTCCTAACTGCAATGCAAATTGACAATTACAATAAATAAATTTCTGAAGATGAAAATACATTCAATTAATATTATTAAAAAATTATACACTTTGGTGTTGTTACTATTACAACTTGAAAGTTCTCACAGTATGTTTCTCTTGGAAAATTACATGAAAAAAGTAAGTAAATAAATATAAAGCTAGTTTTCTTTAAGGGGAAAAAAATGGTTCCTAGAACTTGTACTGCAGATCTCCAGGACACTAGCCTCCAAGTTTCAAAATAAATAATTGAGTTGAGGTCCTGCTCACAACATCATGTGAAGACTAAGCATTTAATAAGGTATTTTCATGAACGTAGAGTTTTAAGTACATACGTGCACCCACAGCCCTGGTGAATAGTGGACAGAAGCTTGTCTGAGAAGTCACAGGAAGCCAGCAAGAACAAACAGACAAACGGGCAGCATCCGAGCATGATTGCTCACACCCCAGTGCTTATGCTGAACACAACATTCTTGCAAAGTGCTTGCTCTTGCCAAGCAGTGGTAGGGCACACCTTTAATCCCAGCACTCAGAAGGCAGAGGCAGGCGTACCTCTGAGAGTTCAAGGCCAGGCTGGTCTACAGAACAAGTTCCAGGACAGGAGCCAAAAAAAAAAAAAAAAAAAAAGCTACACAGGGAAACCATGTCTCAAAAAAAATCAAAGGAAAAAAAAAGAAAAAAAGCAAAGTGTTTGCTATCACTGACCAAAAGTCTTTTAAAGATAGACTTCAAAGCTATATTTGCATATTTTAATATTTCAAGAATGAGCATTCATGGGCGCTGGAGAGATGGCTCAGTGGTTAAGAGCATTGCCTGCTCTTCCAAAGGTCCTGAGTTCAATTCCCAGCAACCACATGGTGGCTCACAACCATCTGTAAGGAGGTCTGGCACCCTCTTCTGGCCTTCGGGCATCTACACAGACAGAATATTGTATACATAATAAACAAATAAATAAATATTAAAAAAAGGAACGAGCATTCATTTCTTTAAATCACATTATTTTATATATAGATGCCAAGCTTGCAATATCTTAAATGTGGAGTCTTAGCACCTTATGAGGCATAATCCTGTCTGAAGTCCTGTAGATTAATGAAGGCAAATGCAGAAATGTACAGTATCTTGAAACAGATGTGCCATAAATGTAATCATGCTAATTAGATATTAGGCCTCTATTCAGCCAATAACATTAAAATAAGATAACTGAATAAAATATACAACTACTCACACCTTATGTATAATTTAAGCATAATCTAGCCTTTTCAGATATCCACAAGTTATATTTTACTAGACACTAAAATAATTTCCATTCTCCCTAAAACAATATTTTGTATAAATTATTTACAAATGTGAATATATAAGAATTCTAGTGACAGTATCTTAATTCTCATCCTTTCCTTTTTTTTTTTTTTTTTTGACAAGGTTTCTCTTAAAGTGTTTTCCCCACATCAAAACAGGTAAATGTAGCTTGTGTGGAAGAGATGATTTTGCATGTCCTCCAGGCTGGCCCAGAGGGCAGCGTTGGCAATAATGACCCATCTGTTCACTCCTGGCAGGGAGCAAACTTCTAATGAAGACAGATGTGGGTCACCCTGGGCACACAGGCTGCAGAGTGTTAATGACCCACCTAGCGGCCACTGCTTACCTCTCCTGACTGATGGATCACCTGGAAGGTTCAGTTGGAAAAGCAAAGATGACTCTTGCGGTATTCATTCATCTTTCCAAGACACTGCTCTCATTTCCCTTACACACCTAGTGCTAGAACTTGTCTGTCAGGCCTGAAAATTTCTACTACTACAGACTATACCCACTCCTCTCTGACGGACTTGATAGCACTTCTGAGGACTTACTCCCTCCTACATTTCTCCACTGATTGACTCATGAGTCACCAACTCCACATTATGATAGAGCAACATATATTTGTAATACACAACATGAATATTTGTCCATCATAAAACTATTTATGAATAGTTACATATAATTTTATTGTCAACACAAATATTTCCAAATGCTGCTTTTAAAATATTATTGAATATTTCTAGCTTCTTTAAAGTTGTTTCACTCTATTCAGAAACAAGGCTCACTTACTGAGAACAACTAATGAGATACAGGTCAGTGTCTATGAAATACAAAGATGATCGCTTTAGGCCTGGAGAGATGGCTCACAGGTTAAGAGCACTGCCTGCTCTTCCAAAGGTCCTGAGTTCAATTCCCAGCAACCATATGGTGGCTCACAGCCATCTGTAATGGGGTCTGGTGCCCTCTTCTGGCCTGCAGACATACATGGAAGGAATGCTGTATACATAATAAATAAATATTTTAAAAAAGGATGATCATTTTACTTTGTAAAATTTGTTGTAGATAAGAATTCGAGAGGGCTGGAGAGATGGCTCAGAGGTGAAGAGCATTGCCTGCTCTTCCAAAGGTCCTGAGTTCAATTCCCAGCAACCACATGGT